>NC_137963.1:36737852-36745352 GCF_963924665.1 Micromys minutus
TTTAAAACTTGTACCCATTTATTTATTTTTAGTACAGTGTTCATTTAAGCCTTCCCTGCCACACAGCTGCTACTTCTGCTTCCTCTTCCTCCTCCTCCTCCTCCTTCTTCTCCTTCCCTTTCCCCTCCCCCCTCCCCCTCCCTCTTCCTCCCTTTCCTTCTCCTTCCCTCCCCCTCCCCCTCTTCCTCCCTTCCCTTCTCCTTCCCCTCCTCCTCCTCCTTTTTAAAAGATTGACTTACTTTATTTATATGAGTACATTGTTACTATCTTCATGTACACCAGAAGAGGGCATCAGATCCCATTACAGATGGTTGTGAGCCACCATGTGGTTGCTGGGATTTGAACTCAGGACCTCTGGAAGATCAGTTGGTGCTTTTAACTGCTGAGTCTTCTCTCCAGCCTGTTATGCAGCTTCTTATAAACATCTTGCATTAGAGCAATGCATTCATTACTCTTGAGGAGCCAATGTAAGCACATTTATTAGCCAAAATTCAGAAGGGTTTATTCTATGTTATACAGTACTATGTGTTTTTCTTCCTTTTTGAGAAGTCCATAATGTAATGTAGTTCTTTTTGAGGGTCTGGAGAGACGCTCATTGGTTAAGAGCATTTGCTGTTCTTTCAGAGGCTCTAAGTCCAGTTCTCAGCCCCACAAAGTTGTGCTAAGCCAGGGAATGAATGCTCTAATACTTGAGTCTGTGGAGGGCCTTTAACATTTGGACTGGAATAGTCTCTCACCTGCTGATCATCAGTAAGTTTTGAAATTAACTTACTTCTTTTTTGACGATTATTTTAGTTGTTTTGATACCCTTCCATTTTCACAGCATTTGGAAAAACTTATTAAACTTTCAAAACAATGCAACATGCAGCGGGCAGAGGAGATGGTCCGGTGGTTAGGAGTGCACACTGCTCTTACAGAGGACCCGGGTTTGGTTCCAGCACCCGTGTCAGGAGGCTTACACTCCCTATAACTCCAGCTCCAGGGGATCTGAGTCCTTCTCTGGCTCAAATGCACTGACTGGCACACATCCACGCAAAGACACATATACATACACACAGACTTTTAAAAATTAAAAAAATTACATTGCTACATAGTTTTTGGTAAATGGTCTTTATTTCCATTCATCTCCAAAGTACTTAAAATTTTCTTTGTGGTTTTTTGGCCCTTGCTTATCTAGAAGTTGCTTACTTGTCATATCTTTATAAATCTTCTTGTTACGGGCATCTCACTTTATTCTACGTGAGTCACAGACTATACTTTGTATGATTTAGTGTTACTTGTCCCTCCCCATATGTCCTCCTCTACCCTGCCGTCATATTTCCCTTCCCATTTAACCCTCCTCTTCGGTTTCCTCTAGATCTCTTTATAACACCATATTCTATTTCTGCCTTCTCGGAATCCATCCCCGCCGCTATCCCCACAAGCTGAGGGACCGATGTTTAGATGCATGAGACTGTGAGGCATTTTACATGTTAACTGTAACATCCACTGATTAAATTATTCATAGATCTTCCATATTTATAAATACACATGTATGGACACACACATGTGTGTGATATATATGTGCGTATGAATATAAATCAAGCTGCGCATGATAAATAAAACACAAACCCACTTAAAGATGTTGCTGAGGCTTCGGTCTTTTGTCAATAAAAATTTCTCAATTTTACTAGAAGCCCAGTGTCTGCCTTCCAGCTCTGTGTATACGGTGAGGTCTGCGGACTTTATGTTCTCACAATTTGAGCAATTGAGGTGCTCTAAAATACCCCCCGAAGCCTGTTCTAGCCAACGAAGTATATTAAAGACACGACAATTATGGGCCAGACATGGTGGCACATACCTGTAATGACAGCTTTCAGGAGGGGGCCTGACAATAGGTACTGACCAACCCAAATGCATCTGCTGTAATGAGAATCCACCTGAATGGCTTCCTGCTGTGCCTTTTAAATTAATTAACTACTTTTTAACCTCTTTAGTTGTAGGTTCCTGAAGGATGCTTAGGAGTCACATGAAGGAAAACCAGGACATTTGGAGTTCGGTGGCTGGAGTTTGGGCAGAAGCTGTTTGTCTATGTGAAGGTAATGTCTGCACATCCCAGTGCATAGGGGTCACATGTAAGTTGTTCTTCCAGCGGCCTATAGTACAGTGACATGCAGCGCCTGTGGTATACAGTACAGTGGTATACAGTGCCTGTGGTATACAGCACAGTGACATGCAGTGCCTGTGGTATACGGTGCAGTGACATGCAGTGCCTGTGGTATACGGTACAGTAGCATGCAGTGCCTGTGGTACACAGCACAGTGACATGCAGTGCCTGTAGTATACAGTACAGTGACATGCAGTGCCTGTGGTGTACAGTACAGTGACATGCAGTGCCAGTGGTATACAGTACAGTGACATGCAGTGCCTGTGGTATGCAGTACAGTGACATGCAGTGCCTATGGTATACGGTGCAGTGACATGCAGTGCCTGTGGTATACAGTAGAGTGACATGCAGTGCCTGTGGTATACAGTAGAGTGACATGCAGTGCCTGTGGTATACAGTACAGTGACATGCAGTGCCTGTGGTATACAGTACAGTGACATGCAGTGCCTGTGGTATACGGTACAGTGACATGCAGTGCCTGTGGTATACAGTACAGTGGTATACAGTGTCTGTGGTATACGGTGCAGTGACATGCAGTGCCTGTGGTATACAGTACAGTGGTATACAGTGCCTGTGGTGTACAGTACAGTGGTATACAGTGTCTGTGGTATGCAGTACAGTGACATGCAGCGCCTGTGGTGTACAGTACAGTGTCATATAACACTTGTGTCATGGGCTTGGCTCTTGCCTCTGGTACAGCTGACTCTCCGTGGCCACAGGCCCACTTGGTATGCACACCTTTGTTATAAATTTGACTTTAAAATGCTGTATTGTTCCAGGCAGTTTTCTGTCCAGGTGGCAAACTTATGACCTCCAATTTGGGTTTTGAACGAGCTAGTCTCCTCTTCCTTGTGTGGGTACAGGTGGACTGTATGAAGGAAGAAGCCCGATTCTGGGCTTGTGTCTCAGCTCTGTCACGTTTCCTGTTTGCTCCCAGACAATTCATCTCATGGTCAGTAGACTGGGTGGAGACCTGTGCTCTCACAGAGCCCAGGCTGAAGCTTGAGAGAAAGAAGGGAGAAGCACTGTAAACCGTAGAGCACCGTATCTGTGTTCCACGGACCAGAAGACATAGTTGCCGGAATGCTGTTGTCTGGTTCTCAGTAGTCAGAGAACCCATGGCCGCCATCTTCTGTAGACATTCAAGGACTGTCCTACGATGTGAACAAAACGTAACCTCAGCTTTGATAGGGACAGAGGGGGCTGGGCTGCAAGCCCTTACAGAGTGACAGCATCAGAGCGGAGACAAGCTGCCTAACCATCCTGTTCACATCTCTGAATTTATAAAGGAGGGCCGCCAAGGCTGGAGAGCATCCAGAGGCCAGAGGTCACATAGGGCGTTGCTGGTGTGGCTGGAGTCAGGCCTTTTGGCCTTGGCTCTTTACATCAGCACAGGCTTCCACTCACCCAAAAGCACTTATAGGGTCTTTCCTGAGGGATGGTTCCTCAGATGACCACTTTTTGGGTAGATTGGGAAGGTGGGGTATAGTTCTGCTCTTAGGCTGTTCAGAGTCCTCAGAGAACAGCAGTTGAGGTGCTACCTTGTTAGTCTCCACTTTTTCTGGAAGCAGAAACGACTTTTTCTTTTTTTAATTAAAAAAAGTTTTAAATGCACATTGGTGTTTTGACTGCACGTGTGTCTGAGGAGTTACAGACGGTTGTGAGCTGCTGTGTGGACACTGGGAACTGAACCCAGGTCCACTGGAAGGCCTGGTGAAGAGCCAGTCTCTTAAGTGCTAAGCTGTCTCTCCAGGCCCTGAGGTGATTCTTGACTGTGGTGAACAAGTATAGGCAGCTAAGTGCCCTCCCCTCGTCATCTCATCTTAACGGCCATGTTAAGTGGAGATGCTGAGGCTTCCAGGAAAGAAGGAATCTGGGTCACAGAGCTGGTAAGTGGCAGTCTCCTACGGGAGGTGGTAATTGCAGGTTCTTCTCTTGTAAATGGGCTCATTCAGAGAGAAAGAGCAGGGTTTGGGGGCTTATGAGATCCATCTTAAAACCCCAGCATTGGCCTCTCCTGGCCATGTGACTTCGGCTGGTTATTCTCCATGGGACTGTGGTCTCCTCATGTGCAAAACGGAGGCAGGTGTCCTTACCTAATGGGCTCCTTTGAAGACGATCCAGTGACTGAGGTGTAGCCCCTAGCCGGCTCCTGATATCAGCAAGTACTCAGCCAAGGATCCATTGCCCTGGGCTGGCAGCTTGGGCAGAAAAGAAGGGTCCAGGAAGTCCTTGATCAGGCCTTTGCACAAAGCAGGAACAAAGGCAGTAGCAGAAACGAGGTATGATGTCACTCAGCAGGCTGAGGCACGGCAGACTCCCTGAGTTTGAGGCCAGCCTTGTCTACACGCTGACTTCCATTCCAGAAAGGGCCCTTTTCTCAAAGATAAGAAGCCAAGGGGAGTGCCAGAGGTGGGTGAAGGTGGAGGCCTGGACCCTAGGTTCCCTCCCCCAGAGCTGTCTCTGTCAGTCTCTGTCTCCTGGGTGGGGCCTTCATGCCCGACTGCACAGGGCTTGGGTTCTGCAGGGTCCCTGGTCTCTAAGTCAGGAACTCATGAAAATCTTCTGGTTTTGAATAGCCTCATGGCTGCTGGGAGGCAGGAGACTGGCTGTATTTTGAGAGTCAAATCATTTGACTTTGTCTGTTCTTTGTCACAGGCAGGACAGACGTCCACACCGCATCAGGAGCTGTTGGGGCTCAAAAGGTGGAGGACCCTCGTAGCCTGCAGCAGGAGCTTGTGATCCACCCTGTTGGAGCTGGGTGTAGAGCTCACCTGCTGAACCTTCCTTTCCAAGCAGAGCTGCTGAAGGCCTGGGTTCTGGGCTCCAGGGAGCCTTGGCCACAGAAGCTTCAGAAACCAGAAGGGTGATGTACTGGCTGGTTTTGTGTCAACTTGACACAAGCTGGAGTCATCACAGAGAAAGGGGCCTCAGTTGAGGAAATGCCTCCATGAGATCAAACTGTAATGCATTTTCTCAACTAGTGATCAAGGGGGGAGGGCCCCGCCCATTGTGGGTGGTGCATCCATGGCCCCGCCCATTGTGGGTGGTGCCATCCCCGGGCTGGTAGACCTGAGTTCTATAAGAAAGCAGGCTGAGCAAGCCAGGGGAAGCAAGCCAGTAAGTGACATCCCTCCATGGCCTCTGCATCCTGCTTCCTGACCTGCTTGAGTTCCAGTCCTGACTTCCTTTGGTGATAAACAGCAATGTGGAAATGTGAGCTGAATAAACCCTTTCCTCCCCAACTTGCTTCTTGGTCATGATGTTAGTGCAGGAATAGAAACCCTGACTAAGCCAGGTGAAGATCTTGACTCTCAAAGTCCCGGAAGCACTGGGAGCTCCAAAGACTGGCTGATCATTCCTTTTGCCTTAACTACCGCTGAGACTAAAACAGACCCAGGCAATAAGTAAGACATGCCAACTGCTTGGCTACAGACCAAGTGGTTCACTTAGGTTTTAACTTGGAAAAATTGTGTTAAAAACATGTCATCTAAAACTTAGGGTATGCTCACTTGTAATCAGTCTAGTTCTGGAAGTTTGGTTACAGAAGTAAACTCCTGCCCTGTTAAGAGCTCTCCCTCTCTGTATAACTTGGAGGCATGGCAGCTGTCCTTGTGAAATGAGTAGATAAATGAGTTATTTTTGTTTGGTTTTCTTTTTTTGAGACAGGGTTTCTCTGTGTAGCTCTAGTTGTCCTGGAATTCACTCAGTAGACCAGGCTGACCTTGAACTCAGAAATCCACCTGCCTCTGCCTTCTGAGTGCTGGGATTAAAGGTGTGAGCCACCACTGTTCAGCTGCGAGTGGGTTTTTATAAGAAGTAAACAAGACTAATGGTGAATACCTCATAAGTTTTGTGGTGTTGCTCGGCGCATTAATTACTTTGTTTTTGCGTCTTCATGGTTGCTTTTCTCTCTGTTCAATTTGGGACTGACCTGCTGAAGTTTCCTCTCCTTCCTCTCCCCTTAGTCTTTATGATTGGTCTGTTGTGGTCTGTCTGCCTGTCCATCTGCTGTTAGTTTCTGTCTGTCTGTCTGTCTATCAATTATCTTTCTATCATCTATCCATCAATCATCTTTCTATCATCTATCTATCCACCTATCTATTTATCTATCATCTATCTATCAATCTATCATCTATGTATCTATATTTATCATCTACGTATCTATCATCTATCTATCATCTATCTATCTATCTATCATCTATCTATCATCTATCTATCATCTATCTATCATCTATCTATCTATCTATCATCTATCTATCTATCATCTATCTATCTATCATCTATCTATCATCTGTCTATCTATCTATCATCTATCTATCTATCTATTATCTATCTATCATCTATCAATCTATCTATCATCTATCTATCTATCTTTGGAGGGTTAAAGCTCTTGCTGCATAAGCCCAATGACCTGAGTCCCAGCGCCGTGGCAAGGACCTATCATGGCAGTACCACTCCTAGAGCAGGAAAAGAGCTGGAGACAACAGAATCCCTGTGTTCACCCCTGGGTGAGAGACTCACTCTCAACAAAGGGGAAGTAGACAAAGTTCTACTCTGGTGTGTGCATATACTCTTTGTCTCCCCATCTCTGTGTAATCTATTAGCTAGCTTCTTACTCCACAGCTATTTAATTAATAGACTTATTTTATAGCGCCCTGTATGTGTGAATGGAGGTCCTTGCTCACCATAGGCAAGATTCTACCACCGAGTCACATGCTCAGCATTCTTTTAAATGCCGCCTTGCTTTTAAGGCAGATTTATTTTTATTTACATGTATAAGTGTTTTGCTTGGTTGTATGTGAACCACACGCATCCCTGCTGCCTACAGAGGCCAGAAGTCCCCTGGAACTGGAGTTAAAGACAATTGTGAGCTGCCATGTGGGACTGGGAGCCAAACGCTGCTCCTCTGCAAGAGCAACACATGCTGTTAACCACGTGCTTCAGTTCAACAGAGACAGACTACAGGTAAAATGTCCTTTAGAAAATACTAACACCCACAGGAGAGAAGCTGGGACAGGAGCGCCAGAAGCAACCCTTTGGTCTATATTTTTAATTTAATTAAACATTTCCATAGTGCAAGCACGTCTGTAGAACAAAGAGTACAATACACCTCAGTGTGGTAATGAATATGCTTGTTTGTGACTAGTTATAATGTTCATTTTTTAGATGAGTCCCAGAAATAGAATTACTAGGTCATATTACATATTACATTGGTTGTGTATGTGTGTGCAGCAGTACATGTGTGTAAGTCAGAGATTATCTTTCCAAGTGAGTTCTTTCCTTCCGTCACGTGTGCTCAGGAGCTAGAATGTCCCCTAGCAGGGCCCCCATCTCTCCATCTCCCATCTTTT
>NC_137963.1:36747852-37085352 GCF_963924665.1 Micromys minutus
ATTAACCCTGTGCCTATCCCCTGCTGGCCCGGTTTCTAGCTTTCAGCTTTTGTCCTGCTGTAAATACTGCTGTCCCTATAAAGCTGATCTGCTGGAATGATGACATCAGGGAGGGAGAAGTCGTGCATAGACCACCTGGGTTACAGCCGTGCTGGTGTAAAGCACCAACCAGTGCTGTGTGACTTACCTGCTACAAATCTCCAGTTTTTTAAAATGTGTGATGAGATGATCATACTTACCAAAGCCATATAAATTACATGAGATAATGTTTGTGAGGTGCTTAGCATGCAGCGCACACTGATAATTGCCACAGTCATCTAAGTATGCAGGGATTTCTGTGACCCACTTTCTCTGCTTAACTTCACTTCATAAGTTTTCTCTCTCATTACTCCTGGCTCATGTTTTTTCTTTTGATGCTCACAAAACGCTTCATTCACCATCGTTACAATGAACTCAGGCATTTCCTTGTTGCTGGACACTTAAGCTATTTCTAGTTCTCTCCTATAAATAACGTGGTTAATATTTTAGAACGTAAATGTTTTTTTAAATAGGTTAGCCCAACATGCCTTTTTCCTCAAGCTCGTGTAGAATCCCATGGTGAATTCCATAGGTACAGAGAAGATAGACCACTGCCTTCCTTCAGGGAGCATCCAGTGCTGAGTGGGAAGTGAACAGCAGCAGGCAGGAAGGACTCTGCTTTACGGCTGAAGGGTCTGTTGACCAGTGGGAACGTTTAGTCTCCACTCGGACATGCTCTCCACAGACATTCAGCTCTCTGGAACTTGTAAACTGCTGGGGAGGAGTAACATACAGATTCTCTTCCCAGAGTGAGGGGCAGCTGTTCTCACACGCAGGAGAACCAGCGTCAACAGTGGTGGAGAGATGAGGGAAGCTTATTTCTACCCGGGGGCTGGAACTGTGAGGGATGAGGGAGGTGGCATCTTGGGATGAGTTATAGATGGTCGGAGCACTGGCTGGGAGCATTCTCAGGCAGAGAGGACGGCAGGAGCTTCACCGAGCTGTTTCACTCCTGGACTTCGAATTCAGGTGCCGGCAAAGGAGGAGGGACTTCTGTGAATGAGAACCTTTGCTAACTGGGAGTTTAGATGAGCCACCCACGAATGATAAAGCTGTCAGGTCACTGTACCCACCCACCCTTCACCTCAAATCTGGACAAGTCTCTGCCACACTCCCAAGTGCCAGGCACACTTTATTATTGTTGTGAAGCTGTGATGTGGTGTGTGAGGATAGATGTGGACATAGAAGGTACATGTGGAGGTCGGAGGACAACTTTTGTTACTGTCAGCTCAGTTCTTCCGCCATGCATTGAACTTTGTGTGTGCTTTTAAGTACTGAGCCATGTTGCTGGCCCACCAGGCATCATTAAAAAATTAGTCTTGGGGGCTGGAGAGATGGCTCAGTGGTTAAGAGCACTGGCTGCTCTTCCAGAGATCCTGAGTTCAATTCCAAGCAACCCCATGGTGGCTCACAACCATCTGTAATGGGATCTGATGTCCTCTCCATTTATATATGGAATAAATAAATCTTTTAAAAAATTAGTCTTGGAAAAAAGAGGCAAGACAACAGTTTCCAGCAGCGTCAGACATTTTATCCATCTCACGAAACTGAAACCAAACACAATTCCTCCTTCCCTTCCCCAGACCCCTTGGCAACCACATTTTAATTTCAATATGTATAAATTCCATTGCTGTGTATCCCATAAGTAAATGGGACCCTGCACGCTCAGCCTTTGAGACTGTCTTGCTCTATATACCTCCTGTTGTTCTGGAACTTACTATGTTTCAAGGATGGTCTCAAATCCATTTTCTTCTGCCTCCTGAGTACTGGGATATTAAAGATATGTGTTGCTACACTCAGCAAGCATTCTGTTTTAAAAGAAAAAATATCTCATGTGTATGAGTGTTTGGCCTCTATGCATATATATATGCCCCTCAGGTTTGCAGTATTTATGGAGGCTAGAAGAGGGAGCTGGATTCCATGGACCAGGAGCTCTGTGAGGTGCTCTGGGGATGAGGGAAACTGCATCTGGTGTCCTCTGAGATTTCCGGGCCATCTCTCCAGCCCTCAGTACTTTGTGATTGTCTTGCTTCACTGAGCATGTCCTCAAGGTCATCCATGTTGAAGTATGAAATAGGAGGGGCTTCCGTGTCTCCTAACATGCTTTAAGGTCACTTATACATCTTCCTTCCTTCCTTATCTTAGGCAGCATCTCATGGCTTCGCACTCATGTAGCCTGTAGCCAAAGGTGTTCTTGAACTTCTGATCTTGCTACTTCCACTTCCAAGATGAGAGGTGTGGACCAGCACACCCTGATATGCAGTGGGGTAGATCCAACGGGGCTGGCTGCCTGTGAAGCAAGCACTCTAAAGACAAGTTACATCCTCAGGCCCTTGTTTTGATTGAGAAACATCTTTCTATATAATCACAGGTTGACCTTAGGCACTCTGTATCCCAGCCAGACTACAAACTCAAGGGAGAGTTTCTCTGTGTAGCTCTGGCTGTCCTGGAACTTTCTCTGTAGACTAAGCTGGCCTCCGACTCAGAGATCTACCTGCCTCTGCTTTTCAAGTGCTGGCATTAAAGGGGGGAGGGTGCTACCACTTTCTGTCTTAATTTAATTTTGTTTTGGAGACAAGGCTTTACTATTCTCTGGCTAGCCTCAAACTCCTGAGCTTGGGCTGTTCTCCTGAGCTTGGGCTGTTCTCCTGAGCTGGGGCCGTTCTCCTGAGCTTCTCAAACCGCTGGATGTCAGGTTTCTGCCACATCAGCTTCATTTTTTTTTATAGTTTATCTTCCTAGTATATATCTGTCTGTGCATCTCTGTCGTGGCTATTTCTGTTGTCAACTTGACTGTATCAGGAATGAAATACAGTTCAGAACTGGAGGGCTCACCTAAGACCCAGATCTTGAGTCTGGAAGACACAAGCTTCTGACCTGGATCTGGGCATGGAGATCTTGAGGCACAGTGGCCATGAAAAGCTTAGGCCCAGGCAAGGTAGTACCAAACACCTGAACGTGAGAGTCAAAGCTGTAAAAACCTTAGATGAAATGTCTGAGACAGTATGCACGCCTTTGGGTTTGGTGATGGCTTCTTAAACGCAATACCAAAGCATAAGCAACAGCAAGGACAAAAACAGAGTGGGCATTCCCAGAAGTCAGAGCTTCTATCCAGCAGAGAATGCTACTGGGTGGAAGATAACCCACAGGTCGGGAGAATAACCTCTAAAATTGAATATCAATACCCCAACAAGCATATTAAAAATGGATTAAAAACTCTAATAGGCATTCTCCCAAAGATGATATGCCAATGGCCAATAGGCACATGAAAACAAACTCAACCTCACTCATCGCTAGGGAAGTGTGTATCCAAAACTACAGTTAGCGGGCTGGAGAGATGGTTCTGTGAGGCTCTTGACCAGGCCACCTAGGGACAAGTTGCAGTTGCCCCCCCTCCCTGGGACCTTCCAAAACACCCAAGAATGTTGTGAGGTCATTAGTCAGGTCTAGTTGCCCCTGCTCTGAGACTTTTTCAAAACCTCCAGTTCTGAGAAACAAAACAAGGACAGAATTTGCTGGCTGACAGCCATAAGTCTCATAGAAAAGTCCCAAATATGCGTTACCATCAGCCTAAACCCCCTCATTCAATGAATCCAAGGGTCACAGTGACCCACCAATGAGACACCACCACTCCATACTGTTGCTGAAATCTGCCCTCAGAACTGTATAGAAAATGTGCATTTTGAAACCTTGGGGTCGTCTCTGTACTGCTCGCAGAACGACCCCAGTGCACTGGACCAAAAGAATAAAACCTCTTGCTTATTGCATCATTCTCAGCATCTGTGTCTCTGTGGGAGTGGACACCCTGATTATTAGGCCACTCGGGTCCAACAGTTCAGTGATTAAGAGCACTGACTGCTCTTCCAGAGGTCCTGAGTTCAATTTCCAGCAACCACATGGTGGCTCACAACCATCTGTAATGAGATCTGATGCCCTCTTCTGGTGTGTCTGAAGACAGCTACAGTGTACTTATATATACCAAATAAATAAATCTTAAAAAAAAACCCCCACAGTTAGCAAATAAGACAAAATCCCCACCACCACCATCACCAAGTTAGCTTACAGTTAGCTAGTAAGTTTACTTCCTACCTACTAGAAGTAAAATAAAAACATGGAAAATCAGAAGCGTTAATAGAAAAAGATTGTCTTTTTCTATTTCAGTGATAAAAAATATTCTGACCAAAGCAATTTAAGAAAGAGCTTATTTGGGTTCATGGTTCAAGGGTATGGTCTATTGTGGGGCTGCAGGCAGAGTCTAGGGGGCAGGAAGCGCTGACCACACTTCATGTACAACCAGGAGGCAGAAAATGATGAGTTTTCTCAACTCCTATCATGCTCAAGCAGCATAGGGTCCATCTAGGAAATAGTGCCGCCCACAGTGGGCAGGTCTCCCCACCCCAGGTAAGCAGGCAGAGGCCTGTCTCCAAGATGACTCTAGATTTTGTCAGGTTGACAACACTAATTGTCACAGGGACGATATGAAGAAATTAGGAATGTCATTCCTTGTCAGTGGGTTGTAAAATAGTAGAGATACTCTTGAAAATGGTTTGGTAGCTTCTCAAAAAGCCACATAGCTATGGTAAGATACACCTGTAACCACAGTACATGGGGGGCAGAAGCAGGAGGAACAGGAGTCCATGACAACCCTTGACTGCGTAGTGGGCTTGAAGCCAGTCTGGGTCATGAAACCCTGTTTCAAAAACCTAAAAAAGCCAAATACTTATATTTAACACACATCCTAAAATTCCTCTCCAAGGAATCAAAGAAGAGAAAACACATTTTTAAACAAAGTAAAGAAGGTTCATTGTGCTGTTGTATTTTTAGTGTGCATGCATGCACGAGTGTGTGTGTGTGTGTGTGTGTGTGTGTGTGTGATTGATTGATTGTGGTGTGTATGTGGTGTACGTGTGAGTGGGTGATTGTGGTGTGTGGTGTGTATGTAGTATGTGTATGCATGTGTATGTGTGTTCACAAGTATGTGTGCAGGTGTGCAGTACATGTATGTGCACTTTCATGTGGAGTTTAGAGGGTAGCTTTTAGTATTATTTCCTAGAAGAGACATCTACCGTATTTTTTTGAAGCAAAGTCTCTCACTGGGACCTGGGGCTCTCTGATTAGGCTGGGCTGCCTGCCTTTGAGCCTCAGGAAGGCACCATCTCCACCTTCTCAGTGCTGAGACTATCAGCACGCATCGGCATGACCCGGGTTTATGTGATGCTGGGATTGAACTCAAGTCCTCACACTTACATGGAAAGTACTTGACTGACCTGAGCGGGTGCCACTATTTAAAAACAGCTAAGATGGGGACTGGAAAGGCAGCTCAGTGGTTAAGAGCACTTGCTGGTCCTGCAGAGAGCCCGGGTTTCGTTCCCAGCACCCACATGGTAGCCATCGTTTGGCCTCCAAAGGCACTGCACACACTTGTTGCAAGAACAAATTCCCATATGCATAAAATAAGAAAAATATTATAAGATGCATATACAAATGGAGAATTACTTAGCTAAAAAAAAAAAAAAAAAAAAAAAGGAATGTAATTTTGATGCATGTCTTAGTTAGGGTTTTATTGCTGTGAACAGACACCATGACCAAAGCAAGTCTTATCAAGGACAACATTTAATTGGGGCCGGCTTGCAGGTTCAGAAATCCAGTCTATTATCATCAAGGAGGGAGCATGGCAGAGTCCAGACAGGCATGGTGCAGGAGGAGCTGAGAGTTCTACATCTTCATTTGAAGGCTGCTAGCAGAATACTGGCTTCCAGGCAGCTAGGATGAGGGTCTTAAAGCCCACATCCACTGGGATACACTTCCTCCAACAAGGCCACACCTTCTAATGGTGTCATTCCCTGGGCCGAGCAATTACAAACCATCACAAGACAGGCTACCACTTGAATGACCCTTGGAAAAAGGCTCAGTGAGAAAAGTAAGACACAAAAGGGCAGCTATGATATAACTCTTTAAACATAAATATATATTTGTAGATTAGTGCATGTCAGAGATGACTGGCAGGTAGGGGGTTATTATCTGAAGTTATGCAGTATGTTTGCAGTGAGGAAGACTTGGGAATTATATATAGCTGAGGGTTGTGGACCATTGTAAATAATTCATGTTATCACAATGTTTTTCAAACATAGGTAACATGGCTGTATATGCATGTGTATGTGGATATGAATATAGATATAATTATAATTTGAAAAACATTATTTTATACATTTTTGTTCTCCACCTCTTATCGTTAGCACAGCCCTTTGCACAACTGTAGCTACCTAGTCAGTGTTTGAGTTGAGTCAGGTCTGAGGCTGGGAGGCCTGGAGGCTGTGGCCAACACTGAACACTTCGTTTTGCATCGTCTACACCAAGTATAGTCAACCCCTTTCCTTCTCCAAGTTGCCAAAGACAAGATGGCAAATGTGAATTCTTCCCTTTCAGGGTAGATGTCTGACCTCTTAGGCCATCTCATGCTTTGTTGAGACAGCGTCTCATTTTGTACCCCAGGTTGGCCTCTACCCCCTGGACTGGCTCCTGCCTGAGCCTTCAGAGTGTCAGGAGTTTAGGATGAACTACCACAGCCAGTTCTCATTGCATCTTGGTGGTACTCTTTTTCTGCTCATGGAAATCCAGCCACTCGGGATTGATGAAAGCAGTCGACACCAGGGGCAATTAGTCAGAACGAGAGGGGGTGAGAACAGGGCCAGCAGACCAGTTGCTGCTAGTCATGGGTTTATAAACAGACTGAGATTGGGGTCATTGGCAGGAGTCATGAGGAACAGTACCCAGTCATCAGCTGCGCAGGATGACTAGGAAGTTTTGGCTCATTGTGGAAGGGCATCTGATCTCTCAAAGTGGTGCCTTGGCTTCCTGCTGAACACCTACTATGTTCCTAATGTTGGCAGGATGCTGGAGCTACAAAATAAATGAAGAACTGAAACACTCATGCATGTTAAGTCATGGATAATTCTCAACAAAGTTATGCTAGAGAGCCAGGCACAGGAGGCCACATGGCATGTTTTTTTTCTGGTCACATGAAAGGAACTGAGTAGAAGTGTGGTCATGTCCTAGCTCTAGGGTTAGGACTGACTGCAGATGCCGAGTGGATTATGTGGGATTATGGAGAATGTTCTAGAACTGTGCTGTAGTGGTGGCTCATGCAACCCACAAATGCACTAAAACCAGTATTGTGCATGTAGGTCAAGTTTCTGGTTTGTAGAGGTCAAAAGCTTTTGTTGTTCTTGTTTTTAATCACAAGACTCTGCTATGGACATGTGGACAGCTGTCAGGGACAGGAGCCCAGGGAATCTACATTTAACTCTGAGATGAAACAGGCATGTATTAGCACTCAGGGCAGGAGGGAGACCAGAGGAGAGCCATTTCTACTGTTGAAAAGACCAGTTGCTCTCATCGCATCCATACCAGCCCCCGAGCCATCTGTTCTCTTCATCTCGACCCTTACTCCTGTGGGGAAGAGAAGTGCTGGCTTTCAGTCTGGCTGGCTAGCCAAAGAAAGCTACACTGGGCGACGGGGCACCTGGTTTCAGCCATGTCCTCAGCAATGGATAGGATCTAGGAAGAGAAAAACATGGAACTTGGCAGATGGGGCCTGGAATTGACACAGCACGTCTGCCTCCAGCTCCTAATGTGATGTGACTTCTGGGTACCAGAGTGGTCTCTGGATCTAATAGGACTGGTCCCTCCTAAGGTCCCTGGACAGACTAGCAAGCAAAAAGTTAACAATGTCTCAGTAAGGGGCAACCAGGACCATACCAGTGTCTGCTCTGTAAAGTCTGTGCCACCCTGGTGAATTTTTGTTTGCTTAATTGCCTGTTCCAGTTTGGAGAGACGTTTTTGGTTATGGTGCCTAGGCTGGCATAGAATTTCTACCTCTGCCTCCAGAGTAGCTCAGACTGTAGTGTACATCACTTATCCAGCTTCTAGCATTTTAATTAATTAATTAATTTGTGGCCATCCCTCTGTTTTCTTGGCCTCAGGACTCAGGTCTAGAGGTAAATGGTTTGGGATATGATTCACAGGCTGACAAACTCTGGTCTTCTGCTTCTTCTAGGTAGGGAGCCCCTCAACTCTCGAGCTTGTGGCTGAGTCTGACAGTCTAGCTCCTTAGATAGTAGGAATCTAGACCTCAGGCCCAGTTCTGATGTTGGGGAAAATGTGGCGTTCCTTTTCTTAAGGGCCAAAGAGTCTGCAACATGGGTGTGGGAAGAAGGAGCTGGAGATGATCTCCTTTGAATCAAGGCCTTTCCCCAGGGAGCTGGGTGGTTCCAACCTGCCCAGGAGCCTGGGACACCCTTGCTGTGGGCAGTGCCCTGGAGGTGAGTCACAGGGAGAAAGACTGTTCCTCTATGGAAGGAGGCCACCCACCAAGGCTTCATTATCCAACACAATGTAAAGTAATTGCCTCCATTTAGCCAGTGCCTAATATGAACCTGGCAGTGTGGGAGGCGTTTCCTCTGCTTTATCCCACTTAATCCAGCAGCACAGCACGAGGTAGGCGGCAGCATTCTCTTTACTGAAGAGGAAACTGAGGCTCAGGGTGAGGCAACCTGGTAGCATGCAGCCCCTACCTTCTGCTGTCTGGAATCTCACTCAGCTCAAGACCCAGCTCCTTCCCTGCCTCCCCTGTCCTCTGTCTTCCCATCCGTTCCTGGCGCTTCCTTGCCTCATGGATTTTTGTGGATCTCAGAATGTCAGTTACCACACCAGATGGGAGCTTCTGAAACCCTTTCTGATCCTATCGGGCTTTGTGTTTGGGCCCCTAGATCTCCAGACTACACCAAATCATAAAAGTTCAGGAGGAACTCAACCAAGGTCACAAGGGGTAAACTGAGTCCTGGCCCCCACATCGCCCGTGAGACCAACATGGTGACCCTGTAAAAGTCATAAGAAAACAATGCGGTGAGGTTGAGAATGAGGTCACACCGCTGGCACGTCCGGGACCTGGAATCAAACTGTGGCCTGTCTGGGCCCAATGCCCACGTTCCTCTCAACATGTCAGAGAAGTGGCCTAACGTTTTAGCCTTTAGGGTCCTTCTTTAGAGTGTTGTTTTCTGTATCCAGAAACCACCTGTGAGTTTAACCAGTACTTATTTACTGAAAAAAAGCAACCCTCCTAATTTGTTCTAAAAAGAAATGTCTGGGAACCCTCTATCACTAGGCTAATTAAGTGCTCCAGCAAACCGGTCGGCTGTGTGCATTGGCTGTTGTTCTGGGTACCACGTGGAAATGTTCTGCGACCGAACTCTGTGCCCCGTATGCCCCCATTGCTCCCAGTGACTCTTTCAAGACTCTTCTCTCCTGTTTACTGAACTTTTGCTTTATCACATGATGCTTAGAAGTCTGGAGGGTGAGAGTTGGAAGGAATAGAGTTTTATCACGTTCCTGAATCAGAGAACATTTAAGGCACGGCGGGGGTTAGCTATAATGAGCTAGTGAATATGGGGTTCAGGTCCTGTGTGTGCATGTATATATGTGTGTTTCGTGGTTCGTTGATCAGAACTGGCCACACGCAGTCTTACGGCAAGGAGGCAGGAAGTACGGAGTGCCCAGTGCCCAGAAAGGAAGAGCCAAATACCAGCATTCCCAGAGAGGAATAAACACATCTGTTCTACTCAGGAGAGACTCGAAGTCCACAGAGGTAAGTGTGCCAAGGTCACGGTGATGAACAGTGGTTAGGTCAGGATTTAAACCAGAGAGGCTGATATCATTTTAAGATTCCCAATACAGACATGCCTATGAAGACCCTACACAAAGTAAGATTCACAGCACCAGGGATCAGGAAGAGGATACACTAAGTGCTGTTTCTAGCCTACCACACTGTCTGGGATCTTGATCTCCTTCTTGGTAAACAGCCGTTTGTCCTGGTTTGCTTTTTTTTTCTGCTGGAAACACAGCTTTGTGTAGGAACTGTGGCTGATCCATCTTCTCCAGAGTTGGGCAAATAGGAGAGATACAGCTGTAAAAATGGCAGAATGGGCTGGAGAGAAGGCCCAGTGGTTAAGGGTACTGGCTGCTCTTGCAAAGGACCCGAGTTCAGTTCCCGGCATCCACATTGGGTGGCTCACAGATGCCAGTAACTCCAGCTCCAAGGGATCTGATGCCTTTGGCTTCCATGGAAACCTGTACACATGTATGCCCACCCCCATACAAAACACACATACACAATTACACAATTAAATGTAATACAAACAAATCTTTAAAAGACAGTGGTAAACTGGGCTGAAGGTTTCTTTGAAGGATCCAGAAGCTACTGTGGCCAGGGATGAGGGGGCCAGAGGTACTGCCCAGTTTAGCCATCATCTTGAGCATGAAGAACGGGTGGGCAGCTGTCTCCCAGGATTCCTGTAGACATCTTGCCCTGCCATTGCTTCATCCTACACATGGAGGAAATGAGAGCTGAGGAGAAAGTTGGCAGGCATTTCCCTAACACCTTTGATTCATTGACTCATTTGGTGAGGGTTTATTGGCTATTTTCACATTAGTAACACGGGGCAGCCGTGGCCTCAGGAACCTCTTTTTGGTGCCATGTGGAAAGACTTCAGATCACGCCTACATGTTCAGTGCAGAGGAAACTTCCAAACAGTGAGGAGGAACAGAAGCAGGCTCAGGGGAGCCGAGCTCCATCCCCAACTCAGCCAATCTCTCGGACAAGTGACATTCATGTATATGTTACTGAATCTGCCTCATTGTTAACTTCTGATTATGTATGGCTTCCAGACAATCCTTCTGAACACTTTCCTCTAGGAAGACATCTTTGTCTCAGCAATCACTGTATTTTTTAATAACATTTGCTTGTGTGTGGTGATATGTGTGCAGGTACATGTGGTAACATGTAACATAACAGCCTTGGGTCTTCCTTCCACCACATATGAGGATGCTGGGAATTGAACTCAGGGCGTCAGGCTTGGCAGCAAGCACCTTTTCCTGCTGGGCCATCTCACTGGCCCTTATTCACTAGCCTAAGATCCAAGTGCTGAATAATTAATAATAATAATAATAATAATAATAATAATAATGATGATGATGATGATGATGATGATGATGTATGATAAGCAGTAATGATGGTAATGCCCTTGGAAGAGCTCTCCACGTGCCAGGCACTGTTTCATGTGCTTTCATGTTGTAACTCACCGAATCCTTGTCCTACCTCTATGAATTAAGGGCTGTTATTACCCACCCTCTGCACAGGAGAAACCCGAGGCACAGAGAAGCTAAGGAACTTGCCCAAAGTTGCACAACTAGGTGGCACATCCAGGTCCAGCATGCAGAGGTCACGCTTTTAACTACCCTTAAACAGGGCTTAAATACCGGAGGACTTTCAACCTCTCAAAACTACCCCCCTGCCATCTAAAACCAGACACAAATCCTGGCACGGATCCCGGCACGGCAGTATGGACCAAAGAATTCCCAGGCAGGGAGGGCTTTCCTGGGAGAACTTGAATTCTGGTTTTAATGCTTGGTCTTGAGACACTTACTCCCTTGAATCTCAGCTCTCTCACAGAGAAGAGGATACTCATGTCTATTTCATGGAGGAAGACAATACAACATGCAAAATTTAAAAAGGACAATTATGGTAGAACAATTGGCAAGCGTTCTGCAGGCAACTGAAGGCTGGAACAGCTGCAGAGTTGAATGTGTCACTCTGTGTGTGTATGTCTGTTATTGTGTTTGTGTCTGTGTGTCTGTGTGTGGCTGTTATTGCGTGTGTGTCTGTGTGTATCTGCGTCTGTGTGTGTTTGTCTGTGTATGTGTGTCTGTATCTGTGTTTGTCTCTGTGTGTCTGTTTGTGTGTATCTGTGTATGTGTTTCTGTGTGTCTGTATGTATCTGTGTGTGTATTGTGTTTCTGTGTGTGTGTCTGTGTGTATCTGTGTCTGTGTGTGTTTGTGTGTGTGTGTCTGTGTGTGTGTGTGTGTGTCTGTATCTGTGTTTATCTCTGTGTGTCTGTCTGTGTATATCTGTGTATGTGTGTGTTTCTGTGTGTCTGTATATATCTGTGTCTGTGTGTATCTGTGTCTCTGTCTGTGTGTGTGTCTGTGTGTATCTGTGTCTCTGTCTGTGTGTGTGTCTGTGTGTATCTGTGTCTGTGTGTGTTTGTGTGTGTGTGTCTGTGTGTGTGTGTGTGTCTGTATCTGTGTTTATCTCTGTATGTCTGTTTGTGTGTATCTGTGTATGTGTGTGTTTCTGTGTGTGTGTCTGTGTGTATCTGTGTCTCTGTCTGTGTGTGTGTCTGTGTGTTTGTGTCTCTGTGTCTGTGTGTATCTGTGTCTCTGTGTCTGTGTGTGTCTGTATGTGTCTGTGTGTTTGTGTCTGTGTGTGTGTGTCTGTGTCTGTGTGTATCTGTGTGTGTATCAGGCTCATGACTGGGGATGGGTGGGAACATATGTTGGAATGTGCAGTAACCAGGGAGTGAGGGAACACATCCAAATTCCAGCTCTGCCATCACCTCCCTGTGTGATCCAGCAGGTCTGGCAGGCTACCAAGGCCTTGGGTTCCAAGGTGAGGGGGTGGACTTAGATCTCCGAGGCATTGACAATACTATCAGTTTAGAAAGCCCCTGGCCACATTCTTCAATGAATGAACACGCTTCTAGAATCCATTTCTACCAAAGCAGTAGTTGCCCTTTCTTCCTCCTGTGTACTTGAACCAGGAGCAGAAGGCATTTTTCCCCCCTTGGCATGCAGACTCCTCCCTTCTCAAGCTGGCAAGGAGCTCCAAAAAAAAAAAAAAAAAAAAATTTACCCTAGCCAGGTTGCCTTAGGCTTGTGATTACAAATGGCCAGTCAACAACCTTTCTTTTTTCACATTTTATAAATCTCATAATTAGAT
The DNA here is from genome assembly GCF_963924665.1 of Micromys minutus. Lineage (NCBI taxonomy): Eukaryota > Metazoa > Chordata > Mammalia > Rodentia > Muridae > Micromys > Micromys minutus. The sequence goes on from NC_137963.1 coordinate 36,760,764, forward strand.
AAATGCAGAAGAGACAGTTAGGCAAAATGAATAAGATTAAAATATCTCATAATTCCATTATTTGCCGAGGATCACTATTAAGATTTTGGCAGATAGCCTTTCAGATACTTACCAGATTTCTTTTTTTTTCTAGATGCATTGAATTCGGTTTTAGCTTTATTTTTGAGATGGGGTCTCACTCTGTAGCTCAGGTTGACCTGAAAGTTTTTCAAACTTCCTGCCTCTGCCTCTTATGTGCTGGTTTTACAGGTGTTCACTGCTGCACCTCACTCCGTTTGGACTTTAATTAAACCGTAATCTATATAACTGTAACCAAAAATTTCACCATAAGAGCCCAAGCATTCTTACCTTGAGAGCAAATGGGAACCATGCCTAGGTTAGTTAGGGGTTGGGGAGATCAGGGAAAATCTATGTACAAGAAGTGTCTGGGTGGAGCCTTATAGACAAGTGGATCTTACCAAAAATATTCTGTACAAAAGGGCTGTCAAGATGGCTTGGTGGGTAAAGGTGATTCCTGTGCAAACCTAGTGATCTGAGTCTGATCCCAAAACCTATCTAACAGAGAAAGGACAGAACTGAATTTACCAAGTTGTTCTCTGAAGTTCACACGTGCTGCCTGGCTCATACTTTCTCGGGTGTCATCATTTAATCTGAAGAGAGGATGCCTAAAACTGGAGGAGGCGGGCAGATTTCCCAAGTCATCCAAAATCCATCAGCGCAGAAGCAACTTGAATCTAGTCTTTAAAAAACACGCTCAATTACATTTTAAAAATCCCGTGTGTCTCCGCGCGCGTCACCGCACGTGCGTGGAGGTCAGAGGACAAGCTGGGAATCCGGTCTCTCTCTTACACTAGGTGGAGCCTGGGGGTTGAACTAAAGGTGCCTTTAGCCGTGGTCTGGACGCAGTCTTGGGGACCGCGCGCAGAACTTCCGCTTGCCGGGCGTGAGAGCCGCCGCCCCGGGTCCCGCTCGCGCGGCCTTGCACAACGCGCCCGGATGAGCGCCGCGTCTCCCGGCAATTACCGCCCTGCCCCGCCGCCGGGGCTGGCTGGGCCGGGGGCCAGAGGCCGAGGGACTCGCAACCACCCAGGGAGCGCGGGCCGAGAGAGCGGGCGGCCACCAGCGCGCCCCGCGATTTCACAACGCGGGGCCGGGGGCGGCGACGGCAGGGCGCGGTGACGTCACGGCCAGGCCACGCCCCTCGGCGGGGACCAGTCTTCGCGCTGGGATACTGTGTCCCTTCGCTCCATGTCCTTTTCCTTCTTGTCTCCTTTTCTTCTTTCTGGCCTCTCTTTCCCATTCCTCTCTCCGTCCTTCCATTTCCTCCTTCCCTTCCATTATCTTTTCTTCCTGTTTCTTGCCCTTCCTCTCCGCCCACTCACCTTTTTCTCCTTCCCCTCTCTCCCTCTCCCTCTCTTCTTTACTTCCTCCCCATCCTTTCTAACATTCTACAATTTTAGAATTTTATCCGCACTGTAAAACAACCCGTAAAACTTGCTATCTCAACTAAAGTTCAAGTACAGTAGAGGAGAGTTCAGTGTATTTAATTCATATTTTTGAGCAGCCGATCTCCAGAATTTTCCCACCTTGCAAAACCCACTGCATACCTCCTCAGATCTGCCTTTGTGCCGTTCTTTTTCCCCCCCTGGGCCCTTGCTTTTCTTCCCCTCCCTCCTAATCTTTCTTTGGCTTTTCAAGAGCCCAGTGGCCCCACTGCCCTGTTGGCAGCCCTTTGCAGCCCCTGCTAGGCCCGGCCAAGAGACCTGTCAGCAAGGCTGTTAGAGGACTGTGATTCATCATTCCTCCCCCGTGTGTCAGGGCCAGTGGGCGGCCCCTGGAAGCCTCACCTGGCTTTTTGTGGTAGACAAACATGTCCTGCAGGAAACCCCTGCCAGCAGGAGTTAATTAGAGAGGCCTTAATTCCAGCAGAGTCAGAGGGTCGGGTTGGGAGCCCCTCTCTTCTCTGGGCCATCCTCAACCCCCGGGCTCCCCTTCTAGACATTGCAAGACAGCCCTGATATGATGATGGTGATGCCATCCTGGCTCACAAACCCTGCACTGTCCCGAGCATTCCCACAGACATGAGCTCATTCTTTTTCTCACAACCACCCTGGCAGGGGTTAGGCTTCCTATTCCCATTTTACAGGTAAGGAAGCCGAGCCTCAGAGAGGAGGAGGGATTTGCCTGTGGCCACAAAGCGGCTATGCAGCCCAGGTGGCAGGGTGGAAACCCAGATTAGGATCACCAAAGCTGGGGGAAATGTGGCCCAAGTGCAAAATGGTTTTCTGTCATTCTCTCTCCTAGTTCTGATAGCACCCGTGTAGACAGACCCCTTGCCTCTCAGCAGGGCTTGGTGGATTTTGGCTCAGCACAGTGAATAAACCATGAGGAAGAGCTCGATGGTGGGCACGTGGAGCACATACAAGCTGATGTCCAGGCAGCAGAAAGACAGTTTCATCAAATAGTGTTGCTGTCTAGATGTCTCAGGTTACCTGGGATCTTGGCTTTTGGTACAGGGGCTGTTTTGGGAGGTGAGGGGTCTTCTTGGAATACACGAAAGCTGCAGCCCTTCCTTCTTTTGGGGGGTAGATCCTCTGTCTGGGGGTAGGTCACATTCCCCAGTAGGTTCTGTTTTTATCTCTTTACACTATGCTGGTGTGAGCACATTTATTTATACCATGGGTAATGTTGATTGAGCTGCAGTGTGCACACATGTCAGATGCCCTTTACTATTGCTTACTATATAATAGACACGCTTGGAGCAAATGTGGTCACGTGGCTTTCTTTAGAAGTGGTGTTTAGACCACTGGATTGTTGGTGCATAGTTCTTCAGTTGTGCCTGAGTCAGGAGATCTATACTTCCAGAATATTTCAGCTTTATTGGTCTGGTTCCCAGCCCTGGTTGGAGGAGCAGCTAGTTTAGCTGAAATGGTTATCTCACGGTTCAGTGAGAGATACTGTCTCAAACAAACAAACAAACAAACAAACACCAAAAGCCAAACCCAACCCAAATCAAATCCCCCAAACCCAAAACAAAAAAAAAAATCCCCCAAAAACAAACAAAAAAAGAAAGCTATTAAGGACAACATCTGATAACTACACATGCTTACATATGCACACACACATGAACACAGGCACACACACATGAACACACATGAACACACATGAACACAGGCGCACACACACAAACATAGGTACATACATGAACACACATGAACACAGGCGCACACACACAAACATAGGTACATACATGAACACACATGAACACAGGCGCACATACATGAACACACATGAACACAGGCACACACACATGAACACACATGAACACAGGCACACACACAAACATAGGTACACACACAAACACACATGAACACATAGGCACACACATATGAACACACAGGCACACATGAACATAAGTGCACACAAACATAGGTACATACACGAACACACATGAACACACAAGCACACACATATGAACACACAAACACACATGAACACAGGCACACACACAGAGAACATGTTTTGAGTTGTATTATCTTCTCTAAACATCTGCAGTCAGCCAGGGACTGGACCAGCTCCCCCACTCTCCCATTCTCAGGGCTGGCATATTCACCAGCATGTGAATTGTAGCATTGTTTTTTATTTATGGTAAAATTTCTAATAATTTTTCTTTATTATTGAGAATTTCATACATGTATATAAATATTACCATATACACCCCCATTTCCTTTTCCAACTCACCCAATATCTCCCCAGCATGCCCCTCCCCACTTCTTTTTTTTTTTTTTTTGTTTTTATAACCCTCTAGGTCTAATCAGTGCTGCCTCTAAGGGCATGGGTGTGGGGCCATCCAGTGAGGCACGGGATCCTAGCAGTGACCACATGATCCAAAAAGAGTGCATCTCCCTCCCGAGTAGCTACTGACAGTAGTAGCCCGTCAGTGTGGGTGGAGTGGGAGGTCTCCTCCATCCATGCAGGACGTTTGGCGCACTTGATCACGTGCAGGTCTTGTGCCGGTAGCCACAACAGTGGTGGATGCACGACCATGCCTCATCTGGAAACAGCACTTCTCAGTGCTCTCCCCTGCCGTGGTCTACAGATCAAGTTCCAGGATAGCAGGGATGTACAAAGAAATGTCTTGTAAACCAACACATGCACACGCTCACACACACACACACACACACACACACACACACACACACAATTATGTGTGTAGGTAGGTACACCATCTGTGTGCAGGAGGCTGTAAAGTCTAGAAGAGGATGTTAGATCTCCGGGAATTGGGGTTACAGACAGCTGTGAGGCCCCATGTGAGTGCTGGGAACGGAACCAAGGTCCTCTAGAACAGCAGCCAGCATTCCTAGCCCCTGAACGGTCTCTCCTGCCTCTACAAATTGTATTTTGCACAACTGCTTTCCTTTACATTCCTTCGCCATATTTTACGCACCTTAAAACAGTGTTTTGGAGGTGCTGGGGAGATTGCTCAGTGGTTCAGAAGAATGTGCTGCTCTTGCGGAGGACCCCAGTTCAGTTCCCTACATCTGCCTTAGGTGGTTCAAAACCGTAACTTCCAACTTCACAGGATCTAATGCTCTCTTCTGGATTCCGTGGGTACTGCACTTACATGCATGTATACAGACACAGACATTATGTGTTTAATTATATGTCATATAATTAAAAATAAAACTAACAGTGGCTGGAGGAATGGCTCAGACGTTAAGAGCACCAGCTGCTCTTCTAGAGGATCCAGCTTTCATTTCCCAGAATTCACATGGCTGCTCAAAACTACCTGTCACTCCAGTTCCTTTTCTGCATGTGCACTGTATTTTGTATTTTGTGTAATTGGCACTGCACACACATGGTGCACAGACGTGTATGCAGGCAAAAGACTCATGTACATAAAATAAACAAATACTATTTAAAAAATGAAAACAGCATTTTAGGAAGATGTTAATAGACAATCAGGTGACTGAAGAGGTCTCTAGCACAAAATCATTGGTCAGAATACCCCAGAGTAGATGACTAGTATATCAGGATTTTCTTCTTCCCAGGGCGATTCATTGTGATATTGGAAGTTGATCCAGCAAAGGCGCTTTTGCTCATTTAGACTTAGGGACACTGGGAAAGGACCTCTACTGTCTTTTCATTGTAATGCTCAGAATCTGTTACTTAGGAACATGCTTTGAATATATGTGTGCGATGAGTTCTCAGATCTGATGGTACAAGCGTCCCCCAATTTGTTACTTCGAAGTCCTAATTGTATCTGCTTCAGTAAGTTTTGCAAAAGAACTGCTACAAAATAAACAAATGAAAGTTTAACAGGGCCAACTTCTATTGTTACATCCTTGTGGGTGTTTCTCAGAGTATAATAAGAATAACCCGGTCTGGAGAGATGGATCAGAGGTTGAGAGCACCCAAGGCTTTCACAGAGGACTCAGGTTCCATTCCTAGCATCCACACACCTCTGAATCATCTGTAACTCCAGTTCCTGGGGATCTGATACCCATTGCTGGCCTCCCTGGGTACCAGGCACACATATGGTGCTCAGACATACATAGAGACAGAACACTTCCACAATAAACCAATAAATGTTAAGGAATGCTAAGAGTACTGAACACCTCAGTACTGACTTAAATATGTTTTATCTTTACGTTATGTTAGTAAGTACAGATATAGAATGAGATACAACATCCTTTTTTATCAGCTTTTTTTTCTATCAAACAACTTTCTTTTAAAAAACAGAGATAAACGTACAGATTTTAAAAGCATTTTTGCATAAAACTATATGAATATATTTTTGTCAGTACTTGATTTTTTTTAAAGGTTTGATAGTATGCATTGAAATCTTACTAGTTAAAATGACAACATTTTTTTTTTAACAAACGAACTCATTAAGTAAATTCTCTACTACAAACCCCAGAGAGATTCAGAGTTGTATGGCAAAGGCTGTACATTGTCTGGTCTTGCAGGCATGGTGTGGCTACTGTAGTGTTGCAGTTAGCTGGTCTGCTAAGGGGAAGGGTCTTTTGCTTTTCCCGATTATCCTAGCACACCTTTCCCTGAGTGAACTTCCACTCACCCCATACAGGTTTGGGATAAGACTTTATCTTCAGTCAATATTGCCAGATCACATCTCTGTTATTGGTTATTCTTTGGGCTGGAGAGATGGCTCAATGGTTAAAAACATTTGCTGCTTTTATGTGACACAACACACATGTACTCATTTCAGATAGGGAACCCACAACAGACCAAAGTACGGATACCACTGAAGTCCAATCAGATGAACCAATGAGTTTTATTGGTGTTACAGGAGTATGGATGAGGGGTTACTTATAGGAGCAGAGAAGACTCAGAGACAGCTGTGTCCACCCCAGCATGGTGACAGCTCACAAAGCTGGGGACCTGGAGCACCCTGTACAGCCTTCAGGCAGCTCAATGGTACCCTTTCCAGATGCCTCAATTGAGTCAGCTCAGCTGGTTTCGTTTCCCCCCCGGGCAGCTGGTCTGGTCTCAGAGTCTTGCCACACAAATATGACACCTGAGTTTGGATCCCCTGCACACACAGGAAAGCCTGGTGTGGTGTTGTGCACCAGCAATCCCAGCACAGGGGAGGTAGAGACAGACCCCTGGAGCTCACTAGCCAATCAGCCTAGCTGAGTTGAGCTCAAGATTCAGTGAGAGACTCTGCCTCAGAAAATAAGGTAGCAGGCAAGGAAAAGGGTTTAGCTGGTAAAGGCATTTGCTACCAAACTCCAGACCCACCCGAGTTTAATCTCTGCGACTCGCATTCTGATAGAGACCTGCCTCCTGCAAGCTGTGCTCTGATCTTCACAGCACACTGTGGTGTGTGTGTGTTTGCTCCAGGTTAGGTATATAACACTAACTTTAAAAATGTAATTGTGGAAAGTGATTGAGGAAGAAGACATCTAACATCCACCTCTCCACACCTGCAAGTGCACAATACAATTATCTGGAAAATTCGCCCAGCATTTCTGGATGGGTTTAGCAGGGCACTTTGGCTGACCCATCAGCCTCACCCCTACACCCCCATCAGCTAAGCATAGGACTGACCCATGAACTTCCAGATTCTCCTGGCATCTTCTTCTCATGGGACAGGGATCTTCCCTGCCTTCTAAGAAAAGGCATGGGAGGCTGTCTCCAGGTCCTTCGGTCTTCTGTAAGTCACCCCTGGTCCTGTCAGTCCCCATCAGTTACTCAAGTCCACATCTGTACAGCCCTAAGAGGAAGCCACCTTTGACTCCATCCTGCCCCTGTTCAGCAGGACACCTTGCTTTATTGATTGATTGGCTGGGGTGCTGGAGTCTTAAACACAAGCCACACTGCACCCCCAGTTCTTTGTTCTTGGAAAGTACTTAATCCATTCGGTATTCGGTAAGAAAAAGTGGGGGTCTGAGTACGTGTGTGCACACAGACAGTTTACTGAGGCAGCATGCTCCTTCCTGGGTACTTATGGTGACCGTCTTAGAACAACCCTGGACTTGAGGGAAGGAGGCTCTTAAGGAGGCACCCATTATTTCTCCTGCAAGAACTGGGGATGAGGGCTCAGACGCAACGAGAAAGCTCATCCTTGCTCTAAACAGAGGACAATCAGGTTTTGAGGAGACAAGAGGGCATCCTGAAGGAGCCCTTGGTCTCTACCACTCAGCAGCACCTTGGAGTGGTTGAGCCGGTGAACACCAGGCCAGGTGATGGGGGGGTGGATTTTCAGGAGTAATTTGGGTTTGGTGAGTTTTTTGTCCAACATGCTAACTTTAGTCCCTGACTCCAGGACCAGACACCTTAACATCAGGATCATTACTTACTCGGGTGAACTTTCCAGCATTAGAATTAGAAGGAATGCACATCTTATAGAGAAATAAATAGTGATGCTAATACTCAAGAGTTGATGACATCACATACCATATGGAGCATTTTAGAAACCATCCAGTTTTATCATCCCACAACACAAGGTGAAGGCCCTCACCCCCCACAGCTTGGACAGCCCGAGCCATCTTGTAGAGCTGGCATGTGGCAGTCCTGTGTTCCGAGCCCGCTGGCTAACCTGCTCTCCCCGGCTTCCCATCACCCATCACACCTGGAAGAAACAGACCCACAGGAAAGCAGTGTCCTGCTTGGGACCCCAGGCCCTCAGAGACAAGACTGCCGGCTTTCTCAGAGGCGCCTTCATTCCTGGGCCTTCTGAGACCATGAAAAGAATTTCAAGTGCATTCTAAGACCCGCATCCTCCACCCCCCTGTTGTGTGGAAGGGAGCCTGCTCTCAAGGACCCGGGCAGGGAGAGATTTCATCTCCAGGGCAGGATCCACTTCCCATGGCGACGCCTGCTTGAGTCGCAGCTCTGGTATGAAGCTGAACTTGTTTCGGGCAGTGAGCACTGCGGTCCCCATTGTGTGGAGTGGTGACGGTGTAATCCTCCCTGATCATTTTGCTCCCTCTTCAAACTCCCTTCCATTATGCATCCTTAAAACGTGATTTCAAATGTCTCTTTAGGTTTCCAGTCCCATAAGTGCAGGGGAATTTGGTGAGGGGGCGAGGAAAGAATGTCTTTCATGCCGTCAGATCACTCATGAGCGTGCTGCTGAAAACTCCCCGCTCCACCTGCATTCCTGTGTTTTTCTCTAGAGTTGTTTGTGTTTCTTTTTCTTTAATGTGTGTGTGTGTGTTGTGTGTGCCCATGTGTGTGCCCAATGTGTGCAAATTTGTGCACTCCTCGGCACATGTGCAGCTTCTGAAGAAGACGTTGGGTGTTGTGCCGAGCCCGGGGGAGGACGCTGGGTGTTGTGCCGAGTCCGGGGGAGGACGCTGGGCGTTGTGCTACATCACTTTTGCCTTCTATGCTAGAAAAAGGCTCGCACAGAACCTGGAGCGAGCTTCATCGTCACTGACCCAGTGAGCCTCCTGTCTTTGTTCCTACAGCCGAGGTTATACTGGAGCGTGTGACCACACCCAACTTTGAATGTGTGTGCTGGGGATTTGAACTCGGGTCCTCTCCTCACTCTGAGTTGTCCTTGGCTAGTGCTCTTCCCCTCTGAGCCATCTCCCTATCATCTGTTTCTGCTTTTAAATAGAAATGTGAGTTGAACGGAAGAAAGGATGCCGGTACATTAAAGCTCTTTATCTTCCTCACCCCACTCCAAGAACATCGATAGGTCCTCAGCCTTGTTTTAACGTGACCCTCTATACCTCCGAGTCCTGTTACATCTCAGCAGCCTTATTTCAGTGTGTGGTGCATATCTGGAGTATACTCACCTCATATCACCGAATAAGTATTTTATTTAAAAATACCATAATATCCCGTATGTACAGAGACTGGAAATAATTTCTTAGTATTGGAGAAGGGGTTCACAAAGCCCCCCCTCTAACTGAGGAGCTACTGGCTATTGATGACTATTGGGGAGGAAGAGTCATTTTATTTTGGGAGTGTGGTCTGTGGCACATTGTCCGTGCTCCAGTCGATGACCCCGTGTGAGCATAGAGGGGGACTGAGATGACTCTGTGGGTTATTAAAAATGGGCTGGGGAGATGTAAAGTTGGAGGCATAGGGGTAGGGATGGATACAATTAAAATTCATTATATATATATATATATGGAATTCTAAGTAAATATTAAAAAGATTAGAAATAATTTCCTTTTAAAATACCTATTTATTTTGTATATGTATGTGCACACTCATGAGTTTATGCTCGCTGTGTGTGTGTGCAAGTGCCTCGGATGCCAGAGGTTGGTGTTGGATCCTTTGGGACTAGAGTCACAGGTTGTTGTGAGCCACAGGATGTGAGTGCTGGGTATCAAGTGTGGGTCCTCTGAAACAGAAGTAAGCGCTCTTAACTGCCTACTTCTCTCTCCAGCCGGCGAGAATTTGTTATTAAAGTATCTGCAGATCAATATCCAGTCAGTCTGCATATGGACTGTGACTGATACAGACTCACCAGTGGATGAATCTCTTTTTTTTTTACTTCATGTTTTAAGGACAGAGTTTCATTATGTAGCCTAGGCTGGTCTCAATCTCATAACCCTGCCTCAACCTCCCGCGTGCTGGGATCACAGTACCACCAAGCCCAGACTTCTTTCTCTGCATTTAAAAGCATTTATCTTTTGAAGAAATTTGGCTGTCCTGGGATGCCATTCTGTTCTAAATTTTGTTGGCTACATCTCCCGAGAATTATTTACTATAGTCCTCTTGTCCCTGGTAGTGACTTCCGGAAGTGTGGTTAGACTCCAGGACCCTGACTCGAGGGTGAAGGAGCTGGAGAGGTGGCCCTGCAGCTGCTGGCACCGGGGACAGGCACCGTCTGCTCTACACTTGTTCTGGCTTGAGATAGCAACCAGGGTGCACAGTGCTCCCAGCCCGGTCCATTTGCTGCAACGCTGACTTTTAGCAGTTGTTGGGGATCCTTGCCTAATGCTGTTGTTTTATCTGCGCGGTGGGAGTCTACTTCTGAGCTTCCTCCTTTTATTAGTTGTAATTAAAAAAAATGCTCTTATGTAATTCTGAAATAGAATCCCTAAATAAAGGGCAGAATAAACTCCAATCCATCCATCCATCCATCCATCCATCCATCCATCCATCCATCCATCCATTCATCCATCCATCTACCCACCCACCCACCCACCCACCCACCCATCCATCCATCCACTCACCCACCCATCCATCCATCCATTCACCCAACCATCCATCCATCCATCCATCCATTCACCCACCCATCCACCCACCCACCCACCCACCCACCCATCCACCCACCCATCCATAGTACCTCCTTTCCACTTTCTTTATCTGTTTTTGGAATAATGAGTTTATTTTCCTCCAAAATAAATTTATTGGTTGTGTACCAATTCAAGAATTGGTTGATGCCCAGTTCTCACCTGGAGGCTTAAAACACAAAACTTTCCATTACATCTCATTTTGAGGATCAGAAATCTGGGTAGGTAACAGCTGGATGATTCTTCAGTTCTGTGTTCCATTCACCAGGATTCTATGGAAGGATTTAACTCATGCCTGGGCTGGGCATAAGGAGCTAAGATAGCCATGCCTACAAGTGGATGCCTTAATAAGAATGGTTGAAGGTCAGGCTTTGCTGGAATGGTCCACAGGAGTGACTTCCTGAGACTGCTGCATGATTGCTTCTTCTGTAGGAGCTCAGGACTCCCAGAGAAGGTTCCAAGAGGCTCAATGTCAAAGCTGCGAGACCTTTCTGACCTAGCTTAGGTATTCATTCTCTTCTGCTGCATTGATGGCAAGTGAGTCCCAGGGTTGTTCCAGCACCAGGAAGGAAGGTGACAAACAAGCCCATGGACTTGAGATTCGGAGTTTACTCATTTCTAGCTACATGGGCTGTACAGTAAAAAGCTGTTTCCTGTTTGAGTCTACCTGGCTCCTCTCCCTTTCCCATGGTATCTAGCCAGCCTGTGGAGTTTGGCTGGGACCTGGCCTCAGAGCACATAGCCGATGGCCTGTGTCCAGACTCTCCTTCAGGACAGTAGAATGTAGATGATCCTGTTCTGAACAGGATCAATTATATGTCACCAAACCTCTGCATGTTGGAGTGCCCATTGCTACCATCTATCTACCATTTCTGGATGATGTCTCAAGCTGCATAGATTAATTGGGAGCATTTTGGAGAACTTAGCCTTGGCCTGCTTGAGCCTTTGAGTAGGGATCAATTCTTGAAGCTTGGCTCTCCCTGGTCCTGAAGGAGCACCGGACTGTGGGGCTTTTGCCGATGAGAGTGGTTGTTAGGTATATGCCCACGATGGCTGCTTTGAGTGGCTATCGATGCATCTTGGTTCAGTAAACATTTCCCCTACTCAGGTAGTTGCTGACCATATTTGGATTATTTGTGAGTAGTACTCTAACTTTTCTTTGTGCAAGTAGGCTTTTTATTCTGTTGAATTTTTCCCCCATAAGGTCAATTTTCAAGAGCAAAATAGACTTTTAGATCTTGATGTTTGTTTCCAGTTTGCTTTTCTGAGTAAGTGAACAATTCCAAGCCCAACAGCACTGTCAGTCATGCTCTTGTACCCCCACAGCATTGAGCATCATCGTTTGAACTGCATTTGTTAAGTCTATCGGTGTAAAATTGAACTTCAGGTTTACTTGTCTTTCTGCTTCCACCCCTTTTGGATTCTAAGTGATCAACTGTCTTATACCAGCTCTGCTGATGGATTGATGATAGATTGATCAGGATACTGAGGATGAACTGGGGGTCTTGCACATACCAGATGACTCTCTGTTACTAAATACATCTCAGTCACTTAAAAAAAAAAGCAGTATTATTATCAACTCAGCCCAATAACCTATCTTTTCTTTTTTTCCATGCCCAAAGCAAGTTGGGACTGGGACCTTGTTCCTTGAGCCAGAAGCTCCCCTGCCCCAAGATTTCTCAGTAGCAGCACTGATGACATTTGGGACCATTCAGTGATGAGAAGGCTGCCTGTGCATTGCAGGGTGTTTTGTACCAGCTGCGGTTTCTAGTCTACTAGAGGCCAGCAACACCCCACACCAACGGTGACAACTCCAAATCCTCCCTGTCACGACCAAGTATCCCCAAGCGGTAAGGGATAGATCACCTTCCATTCAAAACCATTGGTCTAGTCTAAGACCCACAGTGACTCACTTTTAATTTTGAAAAGGAGGAGGGAGAAATCAAAGTACTGTGGGATGGTGGCAAGGAGAGGCCTGCAAGGGGAAGAAGGATCCAGGAAATGATGCCAGAAAGAGATGTTGGTACTCGCAGGTGCTGGTTGTATTACAGCTGTTGCAACAGCAACAAATTCTACAAAACGAGTTGGGATTTTAGCTTGTCACACTCTCTACCTAAGAATCCTCACGTGTTTCATGAGATGGCAAACAAAGCTGTGCCAGCTAGCTTGATTTCACTTGCTTTAGATATTTCTGCTGTGTGACTTGGTGCTTTGGGTTTAGTGAGTGTCTCCAGTTGTCAAAAGGCTTCCACATGCCTTGCTGAAGTGATCCAAGAAGGTTACACTTGTTCAAATGAACAGATTCATTGTATAATAGTGTCCACATACAATTAGAGAGGCACACAAAGAACTAGCTTCATTTTTGTTAGAACTAGTGCGCACACGTGTGTGTGTGTGTGTGTGTGTGTGTGTGTGTGTGTGTGTATACATGATCATGCCCAGTGGCTGGCACATTAATGTGGGTGTGTGCACAAATATACATATGAGGCCTTTATACCTTTTTCTTTCTTTTTAAAAAAATATTTATTTATTATATATATAGATGTAGCTATATATATAATAGCTACTGTAGCTGTCTTCTGACACACCAGAAGAGGGCATCAGATCCCATTACAGATGGTTGTGAGCCACCATGTGGTTGCTGGGAATTGAACTCAGGACCTCTGGAAGAGCAGTCAGTGCTCTAACCACTGAGCCATCTCTCCAGCCCCTTTATACCCCTTTCAATCTTCTACTGAATCTGGTTAGGCTGATTCAGCTTAGGCTGACTGGCCAATGAGCTCCAGGACTCTCTACACACACACTCCATACCCCAGTGCTGGCATTGCATATATCATGTCTTTTCATGTGCATCTGCATGTGTGTGTGTGTGTGTGTGTGTGTTTGTGTGAGTGTGTTTGTGTATGTGTGTGTTCGTGTGTGTGTGTGTGTTTGTGTGTGTGTATGTGTGTGCATGTGTGTGTGTGTGTTTGTGTGTGTGTGTGTCTGTGTGTGTGTGTTTGTGTGGGTGTGGGTTCGTGGGATCCAAACTTGAACCTTGAAGCCTACAAAGCAGAAGCTTTATCAAATGAATCTCCCCCACCCCCAGCTTTGTCAGAACTACTTATAGGAATATGCGCCTTGTGAGGATAGGACCAGTAGCACAGGAGTCCAGAGGTTTGCCCATCTTGAGCCTCAGTCTGTTCTCTGTGACAGGAGAGGATTACACAAATTTCCCAAGCTATCCTTTGGTAATTCGGGGAAGCAGAACCTGGGTCTGTGTTTCTCAGTGCCCCATCTTCAAGCCAGAACTGAATGAAGCACCAAGAACAGAATAGGTTCTAGAAAATGCTTATGAAATATACCAATAAATTAGCATATATGGGAGCTGTCCACAATGTTTGTGATGGGTTGGACTGGCCTTCTAGCTTCTTTGCAAGCTAGTGAGTGAACTCACTATTTGTTGGATCAGACAGCTCCGTTATAAGGTGGATCTAGTTATTATAACATTTTTCTGTATCTGGAATCTCAGCCTCTGTGTAGCTGTCTTAAATGAATCTTCATTAATACAAGAGGTGCATGTGCAGAATTGGAGAAGTCAAGCCACGCCCAAAGTCTTCATGACGATCAGCTCTCTTTCTTCCCAGACTGCGCTCCTCAGCATGCCCCTCCCCTCAGCCATATCCCTCTCTAACACTTCTGTGTTTCTAAATGGTACACTTGTACAATCGTTTCCTGATATGTCACTTTAGAAATCATCTACAGATTTCCTGTTTTTATGGAGGAGGGCTTAGCACACTTCACTGACAGTCTCCCACTTTCCTTCCTTTATTCTGTCATATCCCATTACACGTTTCTGTAAAATTGGCACCCAGTGTTGGGAGTGTTGATGTAGCTGTGTCAATATTGTTCAGTAACAAGACAAGTGAAGTACATGTCTCCCTTTGCATTCCTGTTTGTCCCGAAGTGAATACAGCTTTGATGTATCAATTTAAACATCCATTTTTTTTCTATTTTTCTCAGATGGTCCAATTAAACTGTAAAATGCCCATTAATACACATCTTACAAAAATCTTACTGTTACTATTTTTTTTGTGTTTGATGTATGACTTCTCTTTGTCCTTCCCTCTCTTCCTTCTTCTCTTACCCTCTCTGTGTATGTGTGTACGTGTGTGTGTGTGAGTGTGTGTGTATGTGTGTGTGTATGTGAGTATGAGTGTGTGTGAGTGTATGTGTATGTGTGTGTGAGTGTGTGTGTGTATGTGAGTATGAGAGTGTGTGCCTGTGTGTATGTGTGTGAGTGTGTGTGTGTGCATGTGCTTGCACACTAGACTGCTGGCTAATGAGCTCCAGAAATCCACCCACTTTTGCCCCATGGGTACAGAGGCAGGCCTGGCCTTTATGTATGGTCTGGGGATCTGAACTCACGTCCCTGGGCTTATGCTGCAGGTACCTTACTGACCAAGCCATCTTCTCTCCGTAACTTTAAATTTTGTCACTCACGTGTTTGCATAGATTAAGAAGTTAAATAAAAATATCAAAGTTGATAGCAAATGAGCTAACCAAAAGCAGCCCACCTCCCTCCTCCCCCTCCCTCCCTGTCTCCCCCCCCCCCGTTTCCCCTCCCACCTTTTCCTCCCATCCCCCTTTTCTCTTCCCCTCCCCTCCTTTTCCCTTAGCATTTTTGATTGATGCCTTGCTGTGCTTCTTCCTCAGCTCTATACAGCAGGATCAAATTGCTACTATCTGATTTAAGTCTTTTATTAGCATATATTAATTATAGACAATTAGTTGTATAATGATATTTTCATACAGGAACATAATGTGTTCCAATCATACATTTGATTTTAAAATTAAGATTGACTAATAAAAATTGAATTTTTAAAAATATTACTTTTATTTTTATCCAGTCCAGTCATTGCTCTCCTCTCAGTCCACCATCCCTCAGTTTCTCACCCCATTCCTCCTCCTCGTGTCTCCTAGAGGA
Source organism: Micromys minutus (assembly GCF_963924665.1). Lineage (NCBI taxonomy): Eukaryota > Metazoa > Chordata > Mammalia > Rodentia > Muridae > Micromys > Micromys minutus. The sequence goes on from NC_137963.1 coordinate 36,776,451, forward strand.
TGTCCCCACATCCCTGCCCCATGGTCTGCTGTGGTATGTGTGTATGCTGTAAAATGATCAGGCCGACTGAAATCCTCACTGGCCTCACAGTCGCCTTGTGTGTATATAAGGGTGTGTAGAACACCTAAGGTGTACTTTTTTCAAATTTAAATTACACAATACAAAATTATTAGCTACAGTGTGACGCTACCCATTAGAACACCAGACCTCAGTGATGTTACAATTTAAGTTAGTGCCTTTGACCAATTTTCCCTTGTCGCACCCACCCCTCAGTCCCCGGTAACTGTCAATCCTCTATCACTTTTTAGCTTCAGCCCTTTCTGGATTCCACATCAAGGAGAGGCCATGTGGCGTGGCTCTTTCCGGGTGTGTCTTGTTTCACCGAGCATGCGCTCCGAGTTGCTGCAAGTGGCAGAAACTTCTTCCCTTTTTTTGCAGCCGGAAAAACAGTCACTTTCTATTTTTAAGCCATCATGGGTTGGAAGACCTTGTTTGTTTCTGCATGCTCTCCCTGGGGCTGCTCCGGCACACTGATTTCCTTTCCCCTGGGTCTCCATGCAGAGACCCAAGTGCTAGACCCCGTGACAGCTCCAGGTTTAATTCTGAGCGGAAACTCCAAATTGCTTTCTAAAGTTGCCATGTCTAGTTACATCTGTCCCCCACCCCCAAGCCCTGTAAAAGCTCACTTTCTCAAAACTCAAAAAAATTGCTTATTCTTTTCTCTCCTGATAGTGGCCATCTTGACAGACGTGAGGTTGGCTTTTACTGTGGTTTCGATTTGTAATTGCCTGCGTTGGAATGCCCAACAAATGTTTTGGTATTAGAAGCTTGGTCCCTAAGATGACCCTACTGGAAGGTGGAGGTGAATCCCAGGGTACCAGGACATTCAGTTACCTTCATGCTTGCTTCGTAGCCAAGGCTGACATAGACTCCTGACCGTCCTGTTTCTATCTTCCAAGCGGTGGGATATAGGCATGTGCCACCATGCTGACTGGGTGGTGCAACCCATCAACTGTAGAGCCCACTACTAGGAAGTTAGGTCACCGCAGTGTGCCATTAAAGCAGGACTGTCACATCCCAGTCTCCATAAAGTGCTGTCACCATGATACATGATCTCCTCACAGGCCCAAAGGTAACAGGGTCGAGAGATAATGGAGTGAACCATGACACTGTGAACCAAAGTTCAAAGTTCTATGTTATAGATTGATATGTTTCTGATATTAGTTACAGCACCAGCAGGCTGACTGTGTGTTTATTATGGATGCGAAAGATCCTTTTATGTGGCCATCTGTATGTCTCTTTTGAAAAAATGTCTGTTTGGTCCTTGGACCCTCTTTTAAATTGAGTTGTCTGTTTGCTTGTGTTTGCTGTTGAGTTACATGACTCCCTATATATTTTGGACATTAACCCCTTATGACATAAGATGGGAAAATGTTTTTTCCTAATCTCTAAGTTTCCCTTTGCATTGCTGATCATATCTTTGCTGTGTAGGAATTGTGACTTTGGTATAGCCCACATGAGTTTTTGGCCTCTGTTATCGGTATTTTTGGCATCTGGTTCTGTTTAATTTTTCAGGTCTTGGACTTACCAGGGGTGAGGAAGAAGGATTTTCCTTTTGCCTGCCTCTCTCATGTGTGCGCATCTTTCCTGTTGGGCTGTCCTCCTGACAAAGTCCTAGTGTTGTCCCGGCGACGTCCACAGCCAATCGTACACCGTGTAGAACTTTTCACAGTTGAAGCAGTGTGTCATTCCTTCATTTCGTTTCTGGGTTTTAGCTTGGAGGTGGTAATCCTGTGTGTTTTCATTTGCTTAGTTTTTAAAAACTGCTTTTCACCCACTCAATCCCAATTGCTGTGTCCTAGTGATCCGGCGAGATCCTAGGAGGGTCCCTGTTGAATCTGGGCGTTCACCTGTCTGACTTGTACGCAGCTGTCACCCCGGATTCCCCCGTCACCAGCATCAAGATTCCCTCTATCTTTTCATACCCAACTTCTGCATCCACATTTCTTTCTTTCTTGGTTTTTCTCAGTTTTTGAGGGACACAGACTTTAGTGACTTCCTAAGGAGGGGGTGGAGACCAAAGGAGCTACAGGGCGCATTTGCTTCAGATGCAAGATTTAAGGAGCCATCGAAATCTCAGTCATCAAGATAAGTGGTATTTTGCTTTATTTCTTTTTTTCCAGTATAGAGGGTTGACCCTGAGGCCTTGCACATCCTATCCAGTGGTTTTCAACCTTCCTAATTCTGTGATCCTTTATAATACAGTTCCTCATGTTGTGGTGACCCCACCCATAAAATTACTTCATTGCTACTTCCTAACTGTAACTTTGCTACTGGTAAGAACAATAAATATTTGATATGCAGGGTATAAGATATGTGACCCCAAAGGGGTCAGGACCCCACAGGTTGAGAATGACTATTGTATGCAAATGCTTTCCACTGAGTTACATCCCTAGCCCTTGATGAACAATATTTTAATATATAGCACTTTCCAAGAATCAGAGTTTTAATGCAGAATATCCATGGTGAGCAAAATATCAAAAATTTGAAAGTATTATTACTGATATTTTCTTCTGTTATTAATTTACTCGTTTATTTACCTTACATCTGGATAACAGTACCCGACCCCCTCCTCTTCTCCCAGCCCTCACCCCCCCTCCCCTGCTTCCAACACAGCTCTGATAGAAAGTAAGTACTGTGATGGCCAGTAAGATGGCTTGGTGTGAAAGGCTCTCCATGCAAGCATGATGGCCTCAGTTCAGTCCTGGAACATACAGAAACAGAATGAGAGAGAAAACCCATAAAATTCCTGTACATCGCCACGCGTCATTCGGGGGTGTGTATAGACCACTTCTCTCATTCCCAGCAGCAACAACAACCAACAGCAATAATAATATTCTAAGGGAAAGCAAATATTTTAAAATATTGTGCCACGAAAACATCTTTATCTGTCCTACATTAAGCTAGGAACTGGAGTCTGAGGACAAGTTTTCCCTCAGGGTTTTGACAGCAGTGTACCCATTTTCTGACTCCAGTGTTGCTTGTGAGAAGTCTTCCGTCATTCCGCGTGTTGACTGTTGTACACAACTTGCTACTACTGCTCTTGGGAACCCCACGCCACCTCCTCTTTGGCCCCAGTATTCTTGGACTTCTGTAGGACACGCAGGCTTGTTTATGCACCTGAGTCTCGGGGCTCCTTCCTTCCAGAGACTTAGATTTTTTCCCTTGGTGAGAAGTCAATGAATCTTCCTAAAATAGACTATTAGCAGATGTGTGCATGCTTGTGTGTGTGTGTGTGTGTGTGTGTGTGCGTGCATATGTGTGTATGGCAGGGGCAGGCGTGCCATGGAGTGTGTCTGTAGGTTAGATGGAAACTCCATGGAGTTCTTTTCTCTCTTTCTACCATTATGTGGGTTCCTAGGCTCGCAGTAAGCAGTGTTAACCACTAGTCATCTTACTAGTCTGGAAGTTAACAAATCTCACCCCACCATTTATTTATTTTATGCATATGGGCATTTGCCTACGTGTATATCTGTGTCGTGCGTGCATGCCTGGTGCCTGTGGAGGTCAGAAGAGGACACTGCTCCTCTGGAACTGAGTTACAGAGGGTTGTGAGCCTCCCTGTGCCGGAGATAGAACCCTGGTCCTCTGGAAAATCAGCTGGTGCTCTCAACCACTGAGCCACTCTCTCCAGCCCTGTCAACAAGGAAGTTTCCACGCTTTGCTTTTCCTTGTCTGTAGTTATTTTTAGTCAACCTGCCTGAACCAATCCTGCCTTTTTCTTACATCCTTCCACTGTGTGTACATCTTTACCCACACGGCCTGACCCATGAGAGCGGCCATGTTGCTCAGAGAGATCAGGACAGTGTGGCTGACCAACTTGCCTCTTGTTCTGAAAGTCAGGATATTGAACACAACTTGACAATTGGCCTCTCCTCCCTTCCTCTGAGAGTTGTTCTCCAAGATCACAGTGGGCACTTCTGAGACCCAGACACGGTCACTTTCTATGTATTAAGAGGGAGATCAGGGAGACAGCAGCAAAGTTATTATCTCATTAAAACAATAACCAAAACACACCACATACTTGCTTTTGGTCATGGATGTTCTGTCACTGTGGCAGAAATCCTGACGAGGACACAGGCTTTCTGAAGCACCCCAGAATGGTTACACAAAGCAACCAGCCTGGGCAGAACTGTCTGCACCTTTCCAAATTATTTTCTTTTTGCTACTTAAAATGTCTTTGGAGCCAGGGAGGTGACTCTGCAGGTAAAATCGCTTGCTGCATAAAGATGCTGACCTGAGTACACACACACACACACACACACACACACTAACACACAAACACACAGACACACACAGATACATACATAGAAACACACAGACACACACACAAACACACACAGAGAGAGGGGGGAGAAAGGGGAGGCAGAATGAAAGAAAACACAGTTTTAAAAATGTCTTCTCCTGGTGCTGAACATTAAACCCAGGACCTCATGAACAATAATCAGGGGTTTTGTAGTCTGATGTTTGGTGATATTGCTCTGTGCATTTCGTCTTTCTTTCCAGAAGACACTGATATGCCCTCAGGTTTATAGGTGTGCCATCAGCTCCTTCTTCTAGCCACGAACAATTATGTAGGTAGAGGTTTAAAAAATGGAAGTACAGAGAGGGAAAACAACCTGTTTAAGAACACAAAGCAAGCCTGGGAAGGCCAGAGCTTTTAAACACAAACTCAGCATTTTCCCAACTGCACTTTCTGGAACATTCTTTGGAGTCAACACCAGTCAACAGCAGAAGGTACTCTAAAGGTAAGGGACTGCTAAGATGTCAGTCTGTTGTTTTAGACCTAGATGAATAGGTCACTTTGTGTGAAGTCGAGCTGGCACAGAGTAGAATGGTACCATCTGAGCACCGGCATGCAAGGCAAGACGGTGCCCACACCTCTGATTCACACAGTGGGGCTTTCACAGACCCCTCCTGAGGCTAAAACCGATTAATACAGAGGTGAGCAGGGGCCCATCTCGTTGTGTCTCTCTGGGTGGCAGAGACCAGTTTTACCTTAGTCATTCTCAAGCAGACTCTTCTTGCTCCTCTTGGAGATGTGGTACAGCTTGTGGGTCAGAGACAAATCATTTTCACTTTTCTGTATCAGGTTCTACACCATTCTATATAGGAAGGGGCTGCATTCAGAAGTGTCCAGCATAATTCTTGCACACTGATGGTGGCAGTAAAGGGCACAAGGCAGAAGGTGAAGGGACTGGACTGCTAAATTGTCTGAGGGGTGTGTGTCTGTGTGTCTAGGTCAGGGGCAGTAGGACTTGACACCCACTTTAGTGCTCTCTTGCAGCTCCCAAATAATCCTGATCCTTATCCTCAGCTTAAAATGCCAAGTTCCCCCAGTTCTCAGAAGGTATAATGGTTTGTATACACTTGGCCTAGGGAGTGGCACTATTTGGAGGTGTGGCTTTGTTGGAGTAGGTGTGTCACTGTGGGTGTGGGCTTCAAGACCCTCATCCTAGATACCTAGAAGTGAGTCTTCCACTAGCCGCCTTCAGATAAAGATGTAGAACTCTCAGCCTGCCTGGATGCTGCCACGTTTCCACCTTGATGATAATGGACTGAACCTCTGACCATATTCTGGAGCCCCAGCAAGCAGCAAAACTCAGCCACTTTGGCCACGTGGCTCTGGCTTTAGAGTCCAGAATAAAAGGGACTACTGGGAAAATTGGTGCTGGTTAGCTGGAGCTAAGAAATTAATGGTGGCTAAGAGGAGACCAGCACTGACTTCAGACCCTTGACCATTCGAGGAGTAGAACAGAACTAAATATTGTCCTTCATATGACTTGCATTGGTCATGGTGTCTGTTCACAGCAGTAAAACCCTAAGACAGAAGTTGGTACCAGGAGTAGGGTATTGCTGTGATAATTCTGACCATACTTTTGTTTGAAAGAATGTGGATTTGGGACTTTGGGTTTGGAAAGCAGTGGAAGGCTTTAAGTGGGGCCTTATGAGCCATCCTAGTAAAAATGTAGAAGACTTTATTGCTGTGAGTGATTTAAACTGTACAGACCTGGCCCAAGAAGTTCCAGTGGAGAATTTCAACATGTCGCCACCTAGAGAGTGTTTTGTGGTATTTTGGTGAAGAAGGTAGCTTATTTTTGCCTTTGCCCAAAGAGTCTACCTGAGGCTAAGGTGAAGAGACTCAATAAACTGCATTGTCAAAGGAAGTCTCAAAAAAGCCCAGCAGAGACTTTGTTCTCTGGTCAAGTCTCACAAAGAACATTTTGAACAAGCATAGCAATCTTAGAAAGAAAAAATGTAAAATATATGGTTTGAGTATTAAAGGGGCACTAGGAAGTGAAATGTAATTGAATCCTATGTTCTAGGAGATAAGAGATTAAGGATTTGGGGGCAAGATCCTACCCAGCTAAGTTTAGATCCAGGCATAGTGGTATACACCTTTAACCCCAGGGGACAATGCCAGACAAATCTGAGTGCAAGGCCAGCCTGGGTCAAAGCAGGTTCTAGGTGAAGAAAAGCTCAAATCCAGGCATGGTGGTGCATGCTTTTCATCCCAGCATGACAGGAGACAGAGACATGCAGATTCTGAGTTCAAGGTCGATCTACAGAGCAAGTTGTAGGACAGCCAAGCTTAGGCAGTGAAGGAGTTGGAAAACAGAAAGCTGGTGATAATGTAATAGAACAAGGAGACCATGTTCTGGAGCCCCAGCAAGCAGTAGAACTTAGCCACTTTGGCCACGTGGCTCTGGCTTTAGAGTCCAGAATAAAAAGGACTACTGGGAAAATTGATGCTGGTTTGCTGGAGCTAAGTAATTAATGGTGACTAAGAAGAGACCAGCACTGACTTCAGATCCTTGGCCGTTTGAGGAGCAGAACCGCCAGCTCCCTGCCTGGTCCAGCTGACATCTTGAAGCAAGAGAGGGACATGGTAGCTCCAGCTAAGGGCGAGAACTTGTCCCTGGTAGTGTACAACCTGGAGACATTCACCTGGAGAACTACCCAATCCCTGAGCTGGGCACAAATGACATGTTACTAAAGATGCCTTTGGTGGGATCTGTGGCTCAGATGTTCACTACTGGGAACATGGCTGTATTGAGGATTTTGTTGTGAAAAAGCCAATGGTGTTTGGGCATGAAGCTGCTGGAACAGTCACAAAAGTAGGAGCGTCGGCGAAACATCTGAAACCAGGAGATTGGTTGCCATGGAACCTGGTGTTCCTTCAAGAAATAGAGGGATACTGCAAGATCCGCAGATACAATCTGATGCCATGGTCTTCTGTGCCACACCCCGGATGATGGGAACCTCTGCAGTTTCTACAAGCACAGTGCTGACTTCTGCTACAAGCTTCCTGACAGCGTCACCTTTGAAGAAGGGCCCTGATTGAGCCTCTCTCTGTGGTGACCTACCCTGCCCCGTGGAGGTTCAGTTTCCATGGGGAACAAGGTTTTGTGTGTATATTGTCCTGAAGCTGTTTGTATTTTAATGTTAATTCCACTTCCCCAAGAAGGCGGCCTAGTTAACTGAACCTTCCCATTTTAATTAGTAAAATAAAAGAAAGCCATTGACTGGGCGGGGCAAGGGAGGTGGAGAGGGCTGAGGTCTGAGGAGGTCAGAGGACGGAGGGGGACGTAGTTCCACAAGGACCAGCTAGACCCAGGTGATATTGATTGGCGTTAAATAGCTATGAACATTAAGGATTTTATAGGTCTAGTATCTCATGTAGAAAGGCAGTTTGTATCTTTGTCTATTTGATGTAATCTTGTTTGTGGATTGAGAGTTGAATAAATAAACCTGTATGAAAAGCTATCGGGCTGTAGAGTTGTGTTTGTGGGATTTGGGGTACAGAAACACCCCAGGACAGAGGAGGAGAACAGGCGGTAGTAAACCGACAAGGGAAGGGAGTTGTGCGGACAGAGTGAGGTCTGGGTGGCCTCACTTGGAACAGATACGCGAGGCTCCGCATCAGGGTCGGGCCTGATGAGTGAGACCTCAGGGCTGATAAAGAGATAAACCATTTTATGTTTTTTAATATTTACTGCAAAACTTGTGTGTGGAGCTGGCACTATGATGGGACCTTGGTGATTGTGGGAATGGGCTCCGAGATGGTCAGTTTACCCATAGTGCACGCAGTTACACAAGAGGTGAATATCAAAGGAATGTTCATATTGCAACCATGGCCAATGGCAACTTTCATGCTTGCATCAAAGGCTTCGAATGTAAAGCCTTTGGTTACCTATTGGCTCCCACTGGAGACAGCTGGAGAAGCCTTTGAAACAGCCAAAAACGGATTAGGGCTCAAATTTATGATCAAGTGTGACCCCAATGACCAGAACCCCTAAATGTAAATTGATCTATGCCCTCAGCCCACTCTCTCAGCATCTAAGGGCTAAATGTCCAGAAGGGGAGGCCATTAATGCAGAACTTTCTTTTTGAATGGTAAAAAGAATAAACTCACAGGCGAGAACCTTAGAGGAGTTGGCGTGCCTTAAAGACAGAAGTAGGGACACCTTGGGGGACTGTGTAGACAGATGAGATGCTTATACTGAGAAAAGTCTAGCACGAAAAGTCTGGTTGACAGGTTCTGGGAATGCCCTTCTTTGGGTGAAATATGACGCATGCCTTTCCACCATGGCTGCCAGGGAGTGGGGCTGGCTTATGAAGAAATGGCTTCATTAACATGGAAGTGGCCCCAGAGCCAAACTTTCAGTCAGCTGTTCAGAGCACAGTGTTTCCCAAGCTGAGTGTCATTTATTGAGGGGGATAAGAAAAGGAACTTGCCTTCTGGATTCAGGCAAGGAACTGATGGGAAGAATAAGACAAATCCCAGATGGGGGACACGAGCTTAATTCCCCAGATATGGAAAGAATAGCAGCACTCAGCTCTGCCCAAAGACCACCTCTGCCTCAGCTCCTAAGAGTTCTGTCCTTACATTGCAAAGTGGAGGCCCACTGTACTGGCTGGTTCTGTGTCAACTTGACACAAGCTGGAGTTATCACAGAGAAAGGAGCCTCAGTTGAGGAAATGCCTCCATGAGATCAGCTGTAAGGCAGTTTCTCAACTAGTGATCAAGGGGGGAGGGTCCCGCCCATTGTGGGTGGTGCATCCATGGCCCCGCCCATTGTGGGTGGAGCCATCCCTGGCCCAGCCCATTGTGGGTGGAGCCATCCCTGGGCTGGTAGACCTGGGTTCTATAAGAAAGCAGGCTGAGCAAGCCAGGGGAAGCAAGCCAGTAAGTGACATGCCTCCATGGCCTCTGCATCAGCTCCTGCTTCCTGACCTGCTTGAGTTCCAGTCCTGACTTTTTCTGGTGATGAACAGCAATGTGGAAGTGTAAGCTGAATAAACCCCTTCCTCTCCAACCTGCTACTCGGTCATGTTTGTGCAGAAACAGAAACCCTGACTAAAACACCCACCTTCCCATCACTGCCAGGCAACCAGAAGACTTCCACCCAAAGACTTTACATCCTGCCTAACTCATAGAAGAGGGCCACATGAGGGCTTGTGTTCCCACTCACAGGATTAGACTCCTCTCCCTGGCTCACAGGCAATTATTACCTGATTCTGCTCAGTTCTGGTTATCAGAAGATTCCTGCTCAGTTGGGTAAGGCTGGTGATATCTGTTAGATGGGTCTCACAGAGCATAATTTCATCATAGGGCTGTTCTTTATAAGGTTTGGGTCCAAGATCACTTTGTGATCTTAAGATAATCAAGAAGTACGCGGAAACTGTGATGTAACTTGGCCTGCAGCCTGTAATCCTCCTCTTCAGCTATGAGTAGGGGACACGGGGAAAAAAAGACTCTGCTGGAGAAGATCATGGCCAAAACCTGAGCTTTCTCAAACTGCTTCGCATAATACATTCTGTTGATGGTGTCAGAAAGAGAGGGGGGGGCAGCATCACTGAGGTGAAATCTTCTGAAAAGTGTTTTCTGAGAGCATAAAGAAGCTGTGTTCCAGAGACAGTCAGGTATTACTCTACTTGGTGATGTGTATGAATCACCCAGGTGGTACTGGTTGAAGGCATGCAGGGGTCATGAAGGACAGCTGAGTTTTGGCACTTTGAGAAGCCATGAAAGGCCATTAGTGAAGGTGCAGCCTCAGTTGCAGTTGACAGCCCAGCACTGAAGGGGTCATGCGAAGGAGCTGAGGCTTGACACCATGAAGAGAGCCCATGAGAGGTTATTGGTGAAGCCTAGTTGTAGTAGAAGACCCCAATGTATTGGAGATGTCAGTACCATGGAATGACCACCAAGAACAGAAGCAGCAGTGGGGTGGATCAACCTGAGACTAGAGTGCTACAGAGGGCAGAGCTGAAGAAGAGAAGCCAGTCCTTGAGAGGCGCCCAGAAGATCATGTGTGGATCCCAGACACTGAAACAAGAAGCTATAACATTGAAGTTGCCTTGGAGACCGCAAGATATTTGAGATGCCAGAACCATGGGCTACCTGCTGAGGAAAGCTGCTAATAGGGAGTGGAACCAGCCAGGATTAAGAAGTTGTTGCAATCAACAAAGAAGAAATAGGAGTTGGAAATCTGAAGACTGTGTTGACATCAGTCATGGAGATACAGAATTTGGAGTTTGCCCAGCTGGTTTCCTGTCTTTCATTGTAAAGTGATTGAATGACTCTCTGACTAGACTTTGAACTCTGGACTTTAACATTACTGAGACTACTATAGACTATGAGGACTCTGGAAGTCCGACTAAATGTATTTTGCATTATGCTATGCTTAGGTTTGACCCCCATAGACTCATGTGTTTGAACAAGCCTCTGGGGGCCAGGGAGTGGAATGTGATGGTTTGAATATGCTTGGCCTTCTTGGAGTAGGTATGTCACTGTGGGTGTGGGCTTTAAAATCCTCATCCTAGCTTCCTGGAAGTCAGAATTTTGCTAGCAGATGAAGATGTAGAACTCTCAACTCCTCCTGCGCCATGCCTGCCTGGATGCTGCCATGTTCCCACCTTGATGATAATGGACTGAAATGACCCTGTAAGCCAGACTCTATTAAATGTTGTCCTTATAAGAGTTGCCTTGGTCATGGTGTTTGCTCACAACAGTAAAATCCTAACTAGACAGAAGGTCTGAGAGTTAAGTTGTCATTTGTGGGACAATCTCTTAGTGCCAGCAATGTCTTGGCTCATCTCTGGGAACAGTTAGATGAATACTATGTGGCCCAGTGACCCAGGGCCTTGCTGAAACTGTGGTGTCTACAGGCAGGGGCAACCTCAAAAGCGACGAGAGGCCTATCCTTGCCTCAGTTCTGGGGCCCATAGCGTCGTTAAGTTGTGGAGATCACAGAGCTCCAGGGTTGGAGGGAGGTTTTAAGATTAGAGTTTAAAATTTTGCTATACTCCTTATATATGCTGGTTTCCCACACAAGCCATTTCACACATAATGCACCCTGAGCACATTGCCTACCCCACATATTCTGCTGCCCATTTCTCCCCACCCCCAATAGTCTCCCCAAGAGAGTTACGGTACTATTTTCATATCCTTTGCACACGTGTGGTTTTATTGGCATCTAAATCTAGGTTGCACAAATGAAAGAAATCACTGTTTGTTTCCTGAGGCTGACAATTTGCCGAAGATGATTTTCAGTTACATCCATTTTTCCATAATGGCATAACTTCATCCTCTATGGCTGAAAAAAATTTCAGTGCATATATGCGGAAGACTAAGGCAGACTGGTGAAGGAACGTTGCACTGGAGCAGACCCAGGAGAGAGGACGCTCGGCTAAAGCAGACACGTGATGAGGATTCTTGGCTAACGACACCCATGTACTGTCCTCCTTACATTGTGTAGTTGAGCTCCATTTGCTGGGACTCCTCAGACAAACTAGGATACACTGCTGGTGTATCTGTGCAGTGTCTGCAAGTGAATCAAGCTGCTGTCTGCTGACGTGTGAACTGAACCGCTCATTTCCAGACAACACAGACATCTAGTTTCGGGCATCTCCTGAAAATCTTGGGACTCCTTCCCCATGCAGAGAAGATGCTGAACCCATCTCTCTCTATTCTGATGTTCACATGTCATGTGAACCTAATTTAAAGAAGACTTTTGGGGCTTTGGTGAAGTGGGAATCAGGGGGTCTTGGGTCCCCAGGTTGTTTCCCTTGACATGGGACTCAGGACAAGTATCTCCCTATTCTCTCTGAGCAACAGTTTCTTCCTCTAGGGGCTGGGGTTAGAGGTGTGGTCTTGAGGAGGCATGGTTTATGATAGGAGGTGGGGCTGGCCACAGGGAGAATTTCTAATACAGACTATAAGCTTTGATTATCCTTCAGTGGTACAATGGGCAAAGGCCACCAGAGGAGTTTCCAGAATGAGAAGAGAGCCTGGCCTCCCAAGAGGCTGGGCCGCTCCTGTTGGCTGGGTCAGCACAAACCCACTGCTTTGTTTGACTTGGCCCGGTGAGCCTTGTTTAGTCTGCAGAGCTGAGTTTATCCTGCTGCCTTTGTCTCAGGCCATTAGTGCCCTCGTAATCCCCGGCGGCTTAAGGCTACCTGCTTTCCCTAGGAATTCAGGAAGGGTGGTGAGGACTCCGTTCGTAGGAGCCAGTAGGGCAGCTTGGCTGAGAGCCCCTGGCTGGTAATTCCAGCTGAGGGACTCTTGGCCTATCCACTCCTTGAGGGCGGCAACCTAGCAGGCTGTGCAGAGAGGGATGCCTCGGATGCTCTCAAAGACTAGAATTGTCTGATGATGGAAGTGGGGCTCTGCACGCTCCTCCCCTCTTGGGCCTCCTCGGCCCCTCTGTCATCCCTCCCTCAATCTGTAAGCAATTTGTAGCGTCTGCTGGGTGTTCACTGATCCTTTCCCTGCCCTGAGCCTGGGGCCAATCCCTCTCGCCTTTAACTTGCTGCTTGTAAACTGGGGCTAATGATAGCTAGTAACTCACCAAGCTGCTCTGAGGATTAACTAACCGGTGGTTATTTAAGCAAAGGAAGAACACACACTCTCTTCCCACCGAAGACGGTTTCTTCTTCTCCCATTCCCTGTTGCTGCTGCTGAATCGTTCAGAGTGTGCATCTGAGTTCCAGCATCCCACTGCATGGATGGAGAAACAGGCCAAGGAGGGGAAGGAGAAACTGAGGATGTTGCTTTAGCCAGGTGTGGAGATGGGGCTGGTTTCCTGGTTGACTTGGACAATGCTCTCTTTCAGTCTGCTTCCTAACACCATGTCTGTCTGTAAACAGGATGATGGCCTTCCTCAGAGGTTGCTGTGGATGCTGACCCAATGTAGGCATTAAAGAAACAGTTACTGTGTCCTCCCCTTCTCCTCCCCTCCCTTACCCTCCCCTTTAGCTTCTCTCTTCTCCCTCCCCTTTTAGCCTTTTAAAATGATAGCGAAGTACATCTGGATTGTTCAGTCAGTAACCAGCGCTTGAGTGTGGCTAAGGAGCTCCTGAATTACAGGACCTGAACTTTAATCTTATTTATTTATTTCAAAAGCCACAGGGAGGCAGGCTGCCACAGTGGGGGCGCTTGGCTGTGGAGAAGTCTACAGAAATATATCCTGCCTCATCAGACTTTGCTTCCTAGGATGTCAATGTGACTGTATCCTGTGCTGGACACTACACAGGTCACCAAGAGAAATTCACAGTCCCTGATTCCATAGAACTCATGTCTTGCTGGTGAGAGATGAGGTGGACAGGGAGGGCAGGCCCAGGGAGGAGGCTTACAACCCAGCAGCTGGTGGAGCAAGACAGGAAACTATCCATTCAGCTGAGGTTCCTGAACCCATACTGAGGCGAGAGAAGGGGGAGGGGCAGGAAAAGCCTTTCGGGGAGGGACCAGTCTAGACAAGGGTTTGACAACACAGAATGTGAACTGTCCAGGGTACAGGTGACATGTTGCTGTGTTTGAAGCCACTCTGAGCTATATAGTGAGTTCTAGTCTAACCTGGGCTATAGAGTGAGACCCTGTCAGAAAAACAAAACAAAACACCTGGAGGTAATTCTTGCCTCCAGGGGTGGAGGCAGGAAGATCTGGAGTTCAAGGTCATCCTTGGCTACATAGGTTGAGGGCAACCCGTGCAAGACACCACTTAAAATACCGATGATGATAATAATGTAAAATAAAAACAATAGCATTCATACAAAGAACACAAATTGGATTGTGATTGGATTCCCCTGGTCCATGGAACATAACTGAATTGGGATCGTGGACATCAGAGGATTCTGGTTCAAATCACACAAGGGGCCCTGCCCTGCCCTGCCCTGCCCTGCCCTACAATGCCTGGCCTCAGAAGTTCCTCTTAATCATAGAAGATGCAATGGTCCATTTACACACGTATCTTTCATGATGCAAACTAAAGCAAGAACCATAAGGCAGTGCAAAGCAGGTGGAATCTCAACGCGAAGCTGAATGGTGAGGGCTTGGAGCTCCGCTCTTCGGTCCCTCATGGACCACTGAATAGTTCCCGTTTGGGCACTGTTGTGTTTAAGTGTGAACTGACCTTTGCAGGCTCATGTGTGTAAAACACTAGGTCCCAGGCTAGTAATGCTGTTGGAAAGGTTATGTAATCTTTTGGAGGTGGCGTGTGGGATTTGGTGGGGGATGAGCCCAAGGTCTAAGACCAATGGTCCAATCGCCGTTCTCCAGAGCCTTCTGTTGGGAATGGACCTTGCTTTCCCTGTGAGGTCTGAGTTGGGCCCAGATTGCCTGCAGAGTGGGGTGTCTGTCCTGTGGGGTGGGCACGTGTTCCATTCTGTGTGCGGGAGGCACGGGGATTTAGTATGTTGTTGAGAGATAAAGCTACTTGAGTGGTAAGCATTATAATTTGATCCACAGCCTATGTGATTCCAAAACTCCCTTGAAAACACCGGCAAGCCAAGTCTGGCAGATTTTTCTTAAGTCTGCTAAAATCATATGGTTCCATGAAACATGGGAAAACTCCAGTGCTGTGGGGTTCTGTTCTCTCTTCCCTTTAAGGAACCAGCTTGGAAGGTTTCTGGGGTCAAGGACACGGAGCTGCCCCAGGAAGGCTCTGACTTGTTTTGAGTCCTAGCAGTCACTGAGAGCTGTCCCAGGTGCTGTCACGCTCCTATATGGCTCTTCCTGGGAAGCTTTGTGCTCAGCTCCAGCTTCCTTGCTGCTATCAGAGACTCTTTACCCTGTCCCCCCTCCGTCCTCAGCAGCTGAGTAGACCAATCAGGGGGCAATGAGAAGCCACTAAGACAGGGGTGAAGAAGGGCATAGGGTCCTGAGGAACCCAACTCCCGTGTGTCATCAGGAATAAGGCAAATTCCTCCATTACTTCATCATCCTCTGCCAATCCCCAACTTCTGGTCTTCCAACGATGTATTCTGTTCTCTCGTGTTTCTTCCTTGTTTTAATGATATATTTATTTTCATTTTATGTGCATTTATGTTTTGCCTGCATGTATGTCTGTGTGGGGGTGTCAGATCCCCCAGAACTGGGGTTACAGACAGTTGTGAGCTGCCATACGGGTGCTGGGAACTGAACCCAGGTTCTCTGGAAGAGCAGGCAGTGCTCTTAACCACTGAGCCCTCTCTCCAGCCCTGTCCTGTTTCTTGAATACATCCTTGTCTGATTTTTGAGACAGAATCTTACCAAATAGCGCAGGCTGACTTTGAACTTGGAATCTTCCTGCCTCAGTTGCCCATGCACTGGGATTGTCGATCAACACCACCACACTTAGTCCATGTGTTCATGACTCCCGACAGTCCTTTCCTCCTGATTCTTTGAATAGGAAACTGAGAGCTTCCAGTTTGATCCCAAACACCCCTGTTTCTGGAAGACCTTGTTGGGTTCAGACACAAGGCCTGGCCTCCCCTCAGACAAAAATTATCCCTTGTCACCCGTTTCTCCCGAGAGTTCAGGAGTCGGGGGTCCGGAGCTGTGATGTGCTGGGTATGGCTGGAGCGCAGTGTTTGGCAGAGGCAAGTTTGGGAAGCCATTATAGAGTGAAGGAGGAAAAAGGAACCCATGGGCAGAACCCCAGAAACAGCACCAGGTCTGGATCCAGCTCTGCCTCTGATGGCCGTGTGACCCAGAGGAAGTCACTTGTCCCCCAAGTCTCCATTTTTCATCTCTATAAAGTACAGTAGTGACAAGATGGCCCTGGGCTAGGGTCTCATCATGACTGTATCTGACAGTAACTGGAAATCTCCATACTTGGCAAGGCAATGAATACACGTGACCACATTAGTGAAGTTCCCACTACAATGTCTCCTCATTCAGCTGCTGATTTCTGAGGTTCAGTTTCATTTTCAGGAGAGATTTTGGTGTTAGGAGGGAACTTAGAGGAAATTGACTAAGCCACTTGACCAGGCCTCTCAGCCTTGATGGAGTAGGCTGAGACACACAGCGACAATTCCAGAGTTCCTCTTGTGTGTGTGTTGTGTGTGCATGTATGTGCAAGTGCCCGTGTGTATGTGTGTGTGTTGTGTGTGCATGTATGTGCAAGTGCCCGTGTGTATGTGTGTGTGTTGTGTGTACATGTGCATGTATGTGCAAGTGCCTGTGCTCATCTGCATGCACATGAAGGCCAGAGATTAATGCCAGGTTTTTGTTTGTTTGTTTGCTTCCAAAGACAGGTTCCTCTGTGTAGCCCTGGCTCTTCTGTAACTCCTTTTATAGACTAGGCTGTCCTTGAACTTAGGGATCCACCCGTCTCAGCCTCATGAATGCTTTAGTCCAAAGGTATGTATCATCACATCCAACGTAGATATTATTTTTGAAGCAGGGCCCCCATGAAACCCAGGCTGACTTCAGACTCACTGTGTAGCTGTGGATCTCTGAGCCTCATCTCCCACATCTAGGGTGGCGGGTATGCTTCATCCTATGTGGTACTGAGGATCGGACCCAGGGCCCTGTGCATGCTGGGCGAGGACTCTGCCAACTGGACTAGATCCGCAGACCTCCAGTCTCTAATGTGGAGCCCTAATCTGGGGGCTAAGCAGCCCACCAGGAGACCTTCTGTCTCTACCTTCCAGGTGCCTTCACGTGCAGCTTGTCTAGTGGGTACTGGGGTCCGACCTGAAGTCAGATCCTCATGATTGCTCAGCGAGCTTTTTCCTGACTGAATCTCCTCCCCAGTCCCTTTCTGAGTCTTGGGGGGGAGGGGAAGGGGGAAGGAGGCTCTGTCACGTTCTGCTTTGCATTTTGTCTTCTTGGGCTCAAACTCTATCAGGCTGTAAAGGTCACTTCAGTGTGGAACTCACAAGTCCTGGTACCGGCTCGTAGAAAGCAGGCAGCTAGAAAATGTTTACTGAGTCGTGAACTGGGGCCACCAATCTGTCCACATTTCCTGAATCACTGCTCAGTTCGGTGAGACCCTGACAGCTTCCCACTGTCTCCTCTTGGCAGGGCTGGAGGCAGAGAGCTCCAGAGAGGTGTGGCGACTTACGAGACTGCCGTGTGCTCACTGAAGTGGGTCCCTGACTCCATTGAGAGACAAGCCAAGTGTGTCCTGGAGCCCTGGTCCTTCTTAGCTGCCCACCTACCGCTCTCTCTGGGCCCTGCTTGAGGATTTAGTGACCTGTGGCCTGAGTAGACTACACTAGAAAAGAGAGCCAGGATCCCAGGTTTGGCTCTCCACTGCAGCTCTGGGGCTTGACCGCCATCTTAGCCCTTTCACAGAAGCTAGGCAGCCAGGCCTGGAGCCTGGGGACATAGCCAGGGACATAGTTGTAGCCCCTCTGAGTGGGAGTTGATTTACTGGGTGTCTGAGGACCTTAGCTAGTTCTCATTTTGTTAGTCCAGTGTATTTGTTTTACATTTATTTTCTTCCGAGTCTACAGTGTTCAGAAGGGAAAGAGTCTCTGTTGGGAGGAGCTTAAAGCCTGAAGTTTTGTTCTACTTCAGTTCCCACTGAGGGTTGGAGGGGGTGAGGAGTCCCTGATACAAGTGTTTTCCCCAGGTATTAACACTGAGGATTTGAGAAACATCCCTGAGAGTCTAACAGAAGGAGTCCCCATTCCTTCCTGTCAAAGACACAGCCAGCCTGCTAAGACATCATCAGGAGAGGTGACCCTCAGCGACTCAGCCAACCCTATAATCTCAGTCTGCTTGTCTTTTAAAACCACTCTAATGGGAGACAAAAATACTTTCCTGACCACCTTGAGCTGTTAGGAGATCTAGAGTTTTCGTAAGTGTCCCATGTAAAGGACTTTCTGCTGAGCAGAAGGAACGGCCCGGCACACTCACCATGTGCACACAACCCAGGGAACCACAGAGACACAGATGTGTGACTCACGAGTTAGAGCTCCAGGACTTCTGCTGTCTGCAAATCCCAGATGTGACTCTTCGATGCCATCACTATATTTGCCCAGGAAGCCTCAAGCTGGATTTCCTGAGGGCTGAGAAAGGTCAAAGGTTGCGCTAGGTGGAGAAGCCACTGTCACTGAGGTCTGCTGACGGGGACTGAGTGCCATGCACATGTGAAGACTCAAGAGGCAGTGGCAGCAGCCTGTTTCACACAGAAGGCAACTGAGGCTCAGCAAGGGGAAGTAGGCCCCGACCCTGGAGGGACCCCAGTTCTGATGCTTTAGATTCATAGACACCCACCCCTTCCTTCTGTGACCCCACAAGTATTCCTAGGCAGGTAGAAGGATTTGATTTTAGTCTTTGCCTCTTCTGCTTCCTCCTCTCTGGTTCTTTCTCCTTTCACAGACACTTCAGAAAGTATCCAAAGGAGCTGGGTGTGGGCTGGGGAACCTGGGTGGCACCAGGAAGTGAGGGAGGAGGCTGTTGGAACTTGGTGAGGAGGAAGGTGGGCACTTTACATTTCTTAAGAGCCTTGCTTACTTCATTAGGAAATGCCTATGGTTGAGAGATGCTCCTCTTTGGACGTGAAAAGGCAGGCGCTTTGTGGTGAGGTGAACTTTGTGGGTATTGATGTGTCAAAGTCTCTGTCAGAGAAAGGGCAGGGCAGACATGCACTAGGTGTGGGACAGGAGACGGCTTTAGTTCCTGTACTAAAGCCTGTCTCTGTGATTTTAGCCTCTGTGCAGCCATCTTCTCTTGTGGGTAGAAATGTGCAGCGTTGAGCGCTGGCGTGGACAGAGACTTGCCTGAGTGCTGTAAGGAGCGAAATCCATACAACCTAACTTTGAACAGAGGGAGTAAAGTCTCATGTGACCCTGTTACCCACCATCACGGGACAATCATGGAGGTCACAACCATCCTTAAAACTCTCCTGCTTTATAATAACTTCAGCTGCTACTGGTCGAGCTTCAGCTTTACTTTGAGATCAAGAGATGACAAGAATTCCGCAGATGCAGTGGCGGCCTCTTCTGTGTTACACGTTACTATAATTTTATTCCATCTGTTTAAGGGCCCAGGGAGATCATGCAGCTGTAAGCTCACACATTCTAACGATACTGTTTTAAATGAACATTCAGTGAGCGTTCACATGTGACATTTCCCCATGAAATTGTTTCTTTTTTTAAATTTTTTTAAAGATTTATTTATTTCACACGAGTACACTGTAGCTGTCTCCAGACACACCAGAAGAGGGCATCAGATCCCATTACAGACAGTTATGAGCCACCATGTGGTTGCTGGGAACTGAACTCAGGACCTTGGGAAGAGCAGCCAGTGCTCTAACCACTGAGCCATCTCTCCAGCCCGTAATTGTTCTTGTGAACTGGCTAAAGGATGTGGCCCATTTCCACACAGGAAGCTGAGACTGTGGGAGCATGAAGCTTGCTGCCGGGGTCTTGGAGGGGGATGGGAATCCCTTACAATGCACGTGGGCTGTAATGAGCCACAGAGGAGCAGCAGTGGGATAGTAACACTGAGACCCAGAGGCTCGTCACAGAGGGAAGGAAGAGCAGGAAGCATGGGCTACCTGTGTTGCTGAGGGCCGGGGCTGTGGGCACAGGTACCTGTGAGAGCTTTAGGCACTGCCACACTGGAGGAGTCCACCAAAGGAGGAAGTGTGTTTCGGTAAATATTAAAAGTAGAAACCTCTTATCCCGAGACAGTGCTGGTACCCGGGCTCTTTCTCTACCACACAATCTTCATACCACCCACTCTCAGCCGTCTCTCTTTTAGTCTAGAACTTTGGCTACTGGTTCCCGAGCAAAGCCACAGGCTATCTCACTGAAACCACTCACCCTGACTACTCCTCTGCCAGCCGAAAACATTCTCCACAGCCCGGTAAAAACATGACTCACAACCATCAACTTATCAAACAGGCTTATATATCAAATTCTCAATCCACAAACCCTCTACACAACAAGCTTACAACCAATGGACAAAGATACAAACTGCCCATCTATATGAGATAAATAGACCCATAGAAACCCTTAGAAATAATCATAACAACCTCATCAAGCTAAAGATGTGCCAAGAGAAACATACACACTGACTTCCATCTTCTCCTCCGGAATCTCCTCTGCTCCTCCAGCCTCTTTCCCCGCCTACCTCTCCACTGTCCAATCATGTATCACCTTAACATCAACCTACAGAAGTGTATTAGAAACATACAGTGGCCTCTTTCTCCCTTACCCTCTCAGCCCTTGCTGGTACTTTCTGTAGCGTGTGTGGGAACCAGCGGCAGGGGCAGCCCGGGAGATGCCATCTGCAGGGTTGTACTCAAAGGACAAAGCAAGGTGGGGACTGGGGTGGAGCGAATTGAAATGCTCACGGGCCTGGAGTGATGCCAAGCTTGGTCCAGATGCTCAACAAGTGCTATGGCAAAGACACAGCCACAGCAGAGTGAGGGCTACCAGACAGGCGTATTGGTTGGCCTGTGGGCAATCCTGTGGTGCATTTTCTTCATTGATGATTAATATGGGTAGACCCAGCTTACTAAAGGTGGCGCCATCCCTGGGTTTGTGGTGCTGGGTTGTAGAAGAACACAAGCTGAGCGCACCGCGAGGAACACACCGGTAAGCAGTTCCTTCATGGCCTCTAGCTTAGTCCTGCCTCCAGGTTCCTGCCCTGCCTTCCCTCAGTGACAGAGAGCAACCTGGGAGTCAAAATAAACCCTTTCCTTCTCACGGTGCTTCTGGTCCAGGTGTTTTATCGCAGCGACAGACACCGTGAGATGGCAGTGCAGTGGGTGAGGCACTGGGGTGTTTAGGACAACCCATCTCTTCACTGTGACAGCGAGCACAGCATCTGTGCCTAGCTCAAAGCAGGAACCCTCGGGGCTGGGCTGTTACTCAGGGGCCTTTGGTTGAATCCTTAACCTGATAAAACAAAAGGAGAGAAAAACAAAAAGCCCGCCTTAAAGTGAATAAATGATGTGCTTTTGTTAAAATGTATCGGTGTTGGCTCATCAGTTTTAACAAGTGAAATGAATTGTAACAATTCACAGATATTAAAAATAAGGGGAGTTTGGGGGAAGGGAGGAGGAAGGGACTCAGAATCCACTTGGCGGACAGTTCAGTTTTTCTACAGGCATAAAGATATTCTAAATGAGAAATATTTGCTGATTTAAAAAGTTAAGTACAAAGTCTATCCAATTAGAGCACTTTCATATTATAGGCCTACGTGGTCACTGAAGGAGTGGTGGATAATATCATACTGAGGTTGGGCGTGGTGGTGCATACTGTAATCCCAGCACGTGGAAAGTGGAGGCAGGAGGGCAGGAGGATCAGAATGTCAAGGCCAGCCTTAGCTATATATAGCTACATATATATATACATATATATATATGTATATATATATATATATATATATATATATATATATATATATACATACACACACACACACACACACACACACACACACACACACAAGACTAGCCTGGGCCATCTCAGTCCCTGACTTGAAAATGTAAAAACAGAAACCAAACAGAACAGGGCAGGTGAGATGGATCAGTGGGCAAAGGCATTTGCCACCAAGCCTGATGACCTGCGTTCACCCCCTGGACCCCACGTGGTAGAAGACCGAACTCCACAACTTGTCTTCTGATCGCCACACAAGTCCCATGGCGTGAGCTCTTCGTGTGTGTGCCTCTGTCTTTCTTTTAAAGCAAATAAGTGGAAAACAAAACCAAAAGTAAGCCCAATCAAGCCAATAAACAAAACCCCAAATACATAAGCAAAACAAAAGGCCACAGCTTGCTAGATCCAGATGCTAATCTGAACTAAGTTTCTTATTTTACCGGCAAGGAAACCGAGAGCCAGGGAAGAGAGGGGTGCTACTATTCAGAATAGAGTACCCAGGAGAGCTTCCTAAGTCAGGAAACGAGTGGCCTGGGTAGTGTAATCTTCGCAGTGTAGGGAGACCTCTTTCTGAAAGGCCTGCTATTGGTGGAAGAGCAGCCAATGAGGACAAAGGCTGCCCTGCCGGGAGCCCAGCCTCCAACCAGCCCGGGCTCTCACAAGACAGAGACTCCCTGGACCGGATGCTCTTATACCCGTGTTTCTTTAAAGAGAGATCAGGTGTCCCTCGAATGTGCTTCAGGATAGAAGACTGACAGGAAGAGGCTGCCATCAGCAGAGTCCAAACTGGGGCTAGAGAGTCGCGATGTCAGGGTCATATCAGACATGGCGAGAGCATGGGTACGGCTCTGAGCCCCTTTTACCTGCTCCTGCAGGGTAGAGAGCCTAGCACAGTCGTTTCACCCAGGAGGAGACTGAGATGGGAGGAAGCTTCACACCAGCCCGGCCAGGGAGTCACAGTGGGGAGTTGGGATAAAGGCTGAAGGAATGGTTTATAACGCTTGTAAACACCAAAAAGAACCCTTGATAAGAATTTCTTGCAGGAGCACAGGTTAGCCCTAAGAAAACTGCTTAAATGGATCCCTGGACGGAACAAACAGGTAGATGAGGATGACAGGAACCTGGCTGCTCTCTATGGGAGGAAAGAGCAGAAGTGAGCCCTGAGGTCGGCTTCCAACGGCTCTACACTGCTAGCTAGAGCTGGGCCATTGGTCTCGGTCACGGTTGCCTTACCATGCACAGACCGACACAGAAGTGTATGCACATGTTACCTGCCTATGCATATATGAACACACAGACAAACCGAACATCTATTATCCCAAATGCTCGGGACCGGAAGTGGTTTAGTTTTTTTGTTTTTTAATTTATTTGAATGTTTACATAGTTAATCAACTGAGCATCTCTACTCCAAAAATCACTACTCTCAAAATGCTTCAAAACCTGATTGACTTATTTATTGCATCCTCTTTGTGCTGAAGATTTGGATTTTGGAGTAGTCCATATCTGGCCTTCGATAGGGACTTATATATATGCCTTTGCTCTACCCATTAGAGGACCCAGAAGCAGTGTGGAAGAAACCAGAGCTCCCAGGAGTGTCTGCTGGCCTTAGGGATGGATGGAAGGAGACGGTTTTCCTAAAGATTAAGGATGCATCTGCAGACGGTCCAAGATGGGGTGTGTCAACACCTCCAGCTCAGCAGCAGTGGGAACACAGTAAATGGGACTGTGGTCCTGAGAAAAGGCACAGGCTGATAATACACAAGATGGATAGAGAAGCATAGATGAATGTGTGCACGTTCGTGTGTGTGTGTGTGTGTGTGTGTGTGTGTGTGTGTGCACGAGTGATCATGAGTGTTTATTCATCTGTGTGTGTATATACATGCATCAGTGTGTGTGTATATATACACCTGTGTGCACAGGCACCTGTATCCGTATGTGTGGTGTGCATGCATTTGTCTGTCTGTCTGTCTGTCTGTCTGTCTGTCTGTCTCTCTCTCTCTCTCTCTGTGTGTGTGTGTGTGTGTGTGTGTGTGTGTGTGTGGTGTAGGTCAGAAATACGCTCTTCTTTCTTTTTGGAGACAGGGCCTCTCGCTGAATCTGGCACACACAAATTCAGCAGGAATTGCTGAGCAGTAAGCCTGAGCATCCTCCTGTCTCCTCTTCCTTGGCACTGAGGTTAAAGGCCCCGCACCCAGCTTTTTACCTGGGCGTTGGAGGTTGAACCTAGGACCAAATGTTTGGCAAACATTTTAGCTGCTGAGCCACCTCCCTGGTCCCGGTCCCATGGCAGGACTGGGACCAGCGAAAGTTGAAGGAAACGGAGCTGCCGTCAGCACGGCACAGCACCGATTACCCAAGCCCCAGCTTAGGGGAAAATTGCCGGGTGAAACTATGGAGAACCCAAGAATTTGTACAGCATCAAAGAAGCTCCCCCCCCAGTTTATTAGCCACTGTGGTGACCTGACAGGTCCACTACTCTTTGATATTCCCCCCCCCCGGGAGGCGGGGCTTTCTTCCTCACTCCTTGAACTTGGTGTGTGGTTTCCAGTGACCTTGGTGAATCTCTTCTCTGCCTGGAGAGTGGGAAGGGAAAAGCTCCCGACAGTGGAGAAGCTGACAGACATCATCTCAACCACGTGACCATCAGTGACTTCATCAGCCATGAGACAGGAACTCTGGAGGGGGCATCCTTTGCCAAAATCCATCGGCTTCTCCAGGCTGTGAGAGGTCAGACTGACAGACCCAAGGTGAAGGCGTTATACCAAAGACTTGCACAGTGCTCTTCCAAAGTGTCAGGGTCCTGAGGAACTGCCAGGGACCGTGGAAAAGCTTGGTGACATAACAACCATGTAAAAGCTGGTACCCTAGGGTTGAAACAAGAAGGGTGTTAGCAGGAATGTTGGTAGAACTGGAATAAAGTCTACACTCAGTTGCTAACACTTTACAATGCACACCACTGTCAGGGGGAGCTGGGGGAAGGCTGTGTGGGTTCAATCTGATAGAACTTTGCAACTCTTCCAGCTAGTGAAGAAGCTTTTCAAGATAAAAAGTTTCCTTCCTTCTTTCCTTTTTCCTTCCTTCTTTTCTTCTTTCTTCCTTCTTTATTCCTTCTTTCTTTCTTCCTTCCTTCCTTCTTTCTTCCTTTCTTCTTCCTTCCTTCTTTCCTTCTTTCTTCCTTCCTTCTTTTTTCCCTTCTTTCTTCCTTCCTTTTCCCTTCTTTCTTTCTTCCTCCTTTATCCCTTCTTCCTTCCTTCCTTCCTTCCTTCCTTCTTTTCTTCTTCCTTCTTTTCTTAATAGATTTTATTGTGCAATCGGATAGGAGTCATCACCAAGGAAGTGTTCATGTTGGTGGGATTTTTCCATGTTCTATGGTTCTAACTACCCACCATCAAAAGGAGACCTTTGGTTCAGATATCATTACTTTTAAGTTGATTCTGTGGTAATTTTTTCCAAGAACAGAGGGTGAACTCAGATAATGCCCATTGCCCAGATGAGTAAACTGAGACCCTGGTCCTAAAACCACGTCTCATGCCATAGACAGGGAGACTAAAGTACAGGGAACAAAAAGGCTTTGTCCCCGGTCAAGAAACAAATTGAAGAAGACCAACCCAGGACTAGAACCTGAGTCCTGAGTCTTCATTCTTAAAACCCTTGGTTGCTGACTCAAGAGAGCTACAAACAAAGCCTGAATGTGGAGTATTGAAGGTGAAGGCAGCCATTCTCCTCCGCCCCCGCCTTCTTCTCACCTTCCAGTTAAGCAATAAAGCTGAAAAGATCCTTCAACAAACAAATCCTTCCTCATTATGGAATCCACAGGCACTGGGTTCTTCAAAAACCTGAAAGGCAGGCTTCCCGGGAGGAGGGCTGTTGGGACATGCCTGTCCGCCTGTCCAGACGCCCACTTCTAGCTTCTTCTAAGAGGGCTGGATGCCTCCGCTTGGGGGTAGCAGAGCAGTGGACATTCCAAGGCTCCCCACCTCTGAGGAGGGATTGAGGTGGGACCAGCCCGGGTGCTAGGAGCAGCTTTCAGTAAGGCTCCTTGACCAATGAACTGCTTATATTCTCCATGCAAAGTTGACTTCGTCTGGAGGTTTGAAATAGCTCCGGAGAGCCGGCTCACTGTTGATGGGGGAGGACATCTTTGGGGTCAGGCCCGGGTGCGTGACAGCATACTACTGCCAGGCCCAAGGAGAACTCTGGCAAACAGGCCTTTTTCTCGCCGTAGGAAAAGTGAAGTTTATTGTGCTTTATAAACTGAGACCCGACTGGGCTAGGGGATGAGGTTTGGCTGCACCAAGAGGTGACGTTGCCTTAGAGAAGGAACATGTGTGTTTACTTCTTTGAAAGGCAGCATGGAGACCTTACTTGGGCTTCCTGTTTAGGAGCTGATGGGGACTGGTCCCTCTATTCTTAATATTGTGGAATATTAAAGCATTTTGTTCAAGACTTCGGAGGGAAGAAAATTGGTCATCCCAGTCACAGGCTATTCCCTCTGAGGTGTGTGTGTGTGTGTGTGTGTGTGTGTGTGTGTGTGTGTGTAGGGGAGTTTCCCACTTAGATCTATCCATTTTGATTCTCTGTGTTCTCAGAAAATGTTATGTCCTTCCCCGGGGCCCGTGGAAGGGAGAGTGTCACCAACAAGAGGATTCCTGCGATGTTAGAGCTCCAAGTCCTTGGCTAAACAGCTCTGAAGATCAGACATTAGACCGGGGAGGTGACTTACTGGATTAAATGTTGCCCACACAAGTATGATGGCCTGAGATCAAATCCCTGGGGCCAGCATAAGAGGGTATTAAAGGGCATCTCTGTGAGTCCATGAGGTGGGAGATGAGATAGAAAAAAGCAATCCCCAGAAACTCTCAGGCCAGCTAGCCTGCAGCACACAGCAGTGGACAGCAAAGGCCATGCCTCAAACAATGTGAAGGCCAGGACTGCCACACATGTCCCATGACATATGCTTGTCTACGTGCACACGTGCATGCACACACTCAGACACGCATGCACTCACACCCAGTTGAGAAGCTACAATGTTTGTAGAGGAATTTACCTCTGATTTTAAAGATCGTTATGTCCTGAACTTCTTTGGAAGCTTCTAGATGACTTTCAAAGAGCAAGGGAGCCACTCTGACCCTTTGATGTTTCCTTTTTAGCCCAATAAACATATGGGGGGCTCAGAAGGGATTGGCGCTGAGCATCCTGAAGTAGCTTTAAAAATAATTTTTTATTTATGTGTTTGGCTATTTTGTCTATAGAGATGTTCATGAACCATGTGCTGCCTAGTACCCAGGGAGGCCAAAAGTAGGTGTTGGATCCCCTGAGGCTGGAGTTATAGACAGTTGTAATTGCCATGTGGGTGTTGGGAATTAATCTCTGATCCCCTGGAAGACCAGCCAGTGCTCCTAACCACTGAGCCATCTCTTCAGCCCCCTGGAATGCCTTTATTTGCTCTCAAAGATTTGTTGTCCAGGAACGGGTGTTGATCAAGGGGCCCCACTTTCATCCTTCAGATAAATAAGAACTCCTCCCTCCCTGCTCTCTTGTTATAATTGCTGCAGGGAACTTCTGAATCCTGTTTTAATGTCTGCTCTCAAAACATCCAGCAGAGTAGCCAGCACTTTCTACTGGGAGCAAAGCTAATCACTTCTCTGTGTAGCAATTACTGCCATTTTAATTGGCTAATTAATTGTGAAATAAATTGTTTAACAAGAATCCGATTTCCCAGAATGCAATTTTCTGGGGGCAGGGACAGTAGGGACAGTGTCTACTGTGTTCACTGCTGCAACCTTCACACCAGGAGCACCATGTGTGCACATGTGTGTTTTCATGGATGTGTGCACACACATAGATACATGTCACACGCAGCATAAGTATTACCATTTTCCTTTGCCATCAAATGCATCAAAGGAGAGTTCAGGGATCAGCCAACTCTTAAGTGCATCCTGTATAAATGATGGAGAGAAGAAATGGGGTGTTTGGTAAAGTCTGAGTGCTGTATTTACTTTCTTAAACCATCATTAGACTCTTGTCAGTGGTTAGAGGTCTGGCAGAAGCTGGTGCTCTCTGGACCACCCTGGCCCTGCCGGGCAGGCGGGGTGGATCTTTAGACTGGGGCCAGCTGAGGGTTAAATTTGCTCTGCCGCTTCGGACAAGCCCTTCCTTCCCTGGACCTTTGTGTGGAAGCAGGTGCACTTGGCAGGACCTGTGTGTGTCTCTTTGCTTGTTCTATAGTTCTTTGCCTAATATAGTTGTCCCTTCTAGCAGTTTCCATCTGTTGAAGCCTGGGCGGCCCCTACAGGATGGTGTGTGAATTCCACCTGCTTCTTGGTGGGAAGACCTGTGCTGACTCTGTGGAGAGAGCCAGGCTCCTTTCTTCCCCTCCAGTGCTGGGCTCAGAATCCCTATATAACATGGAAGCTCTGGGCTCCCTTATGTCTCCGTCCTGGTCTTAGGTCTTAGCCTTTCACAAACTGTGTTTAATAGCATCAGTGCTCTGTGGGATGGCAATGGGATCCAGCGAGTGTAGAAATGAAGATTCCCCCTACCCCCCCAGCCGACCCAATCACATGCAGGAATGCTCACTTCGGTTCATATGAGGATCTTTGGGATGTTTAATGTGCTAATTTGTCCTCAAGGGACACTTCTGTGAACACAGAGATAGACTTACAGGGTGGACAGAGGTTGGTTGGAGTCCTGCGCCTACTGCTTCCTCTCTGGGTTTGGAACCCTACTACCCTTTCTGGGCTGTTTTTTTGTTTGTTTGTTTGTTTTTTCAGTGTCAAGTTAGAGAAAAATGGACCTTGCCTTCCCAGGATCTGGTGGGATGAGATACATTACAGTTGAAATACTGTGCACAGTCCTTGTATTAGTCAGGGTTCTCTAGAGTCACAGAACTTATGGAATGTCACTTACAGTCTGCAACCCAACTAACCCAACAATGGGCAGCTGTGAATGGAACAATCTAGTAGTTGCTCAGTCCCACAAGGCCTCGTGTCTCACCTGCTTTTCTGTAGGAGGTAGAATCCTAAAGAATTAGGCTCCGACAGATGTGCTGGCAAGTAATTGCAGGCAGGCAAAGAAGAAGCCTTTCTTCCCCCACTGTCCTGATGTAGGTCTCCAGCAGAAGGTGTGCACAGCCATGCCTGGACCTACTTGGACTCACTCTGTCCCAGGCTGGCCTTGAACTCTTGAACCTAAGCTTTTCATGGCCATTATGTCTCAAAACCCAGGCCAAATGCATGTGTCATTCCCCTCAAGATCCAAACCAAAAGCCTGTGCCTTCCAGCCTCAAGATCTGGATCACAAGTTCACAGGTGAGCCCTCCATTTCTGGATTGTAACTCATTCCAAATATAGTCAAGCTGACAACCTGACATCACATTGCCTGATGCATACCAGGCATGCGGTAATATTTTGGGGGAGGTGCTAATCCAAATGTTTTATTCTGGGTACTTCGCTCTTTCATCACCCGGACACTAGAAGGCCCAGCCGGCATTGGCTCCACTCCTTCCTTCGTCCAGCTGCTCTGACCCTGGGGTCCTGGCTCACAAAGATGCAGATTTACAGGCCTAAGTGCTGAGTCCGGTACCCGCTGATGGTACTGCAGGAGATTGTCTTGGCTTGCAGCTGGAGGACTAGACATGAGGCTGACCATAGCCTGGCCCTGATTCCACCCAAGCTCTTTCTACTTCCTGATCTGTCAAGAGGTAAGCAAAATGCTTCTCATACCGATTGTTACAGCCGCAGGCTGCTGTGGCTAAATGCCGTCCCTAGCAGGATGGACTGTAATCCTCAAAGTACAGGTTAAATTGTCCTCCCCTTCAGCTGTTCTCTCTGGGTTCAGGTGGGAATAACATAATGATGACCAATACAGAGAAGACAGGTGTGTGTGTCAGCAGGGACACTTGGTAAGGGATGGGGAATAAGGATGGAAAGCTGGTTAGAGGAGGCCAGGAGGCCTCGGTCCAGGACAAAGGATTTGAGTAAGAATCCAGGAGACTAATTGCTTGGGTGGGCACATTAAGGTGAGGTCCTACTGTGTGCTGCACTCATGTTTAGGGTGGAAAGACTGAAAAGAGCAATGCTTGACTTTCCCTCAAAGGCCCTCCGGCCTGCTTGCTATGATGGGCTAACCTGAGCATAATTGGTTAAGTTCAGACGTGAAAGGACCTGCTGTGGGGAGAGGGGCCTCCAGAAAGTTTCCCTGGAGGCTTGTCTTCCTGACTGAGTCCTGAGGCACAGATGGGAGTTGGTGGCTGGAAGAGGAAGGAAGAAGTCTCCAGGTAGAGGAAACAATGTGTGAATTGGCCGGGAGGTGAAATGTCACCTTCCATGTGGGTGAGCGGCCAGCCAGATTATCAGGATCCACTGATCTTACTGCGTGCCTGGGTGTGTTTGTTGGTGTGTTTGTTGGTTGGTTGGTTGGTTAGTTGGTTCATTCATTTGTTCCTTTCTTCCTACGTGCCTGCCTGCCTGCCTGCCTGTGGTGCCAGGAATTACACACTGGGCATCCTGGTGTACATTTTACACTGAACTGGGGTCCAAACTGTTAAAAAACTTCAGATCTGAGCCAAAGTATAGAAAAGGGCACAGTTGGCAGGAATAGTGCTTGGGTTTAAAGAGAGGACATTTAAAGGAGAAATGATGCTCCGACTGCAGAATCCCAGGAATTGGATGTCTGGAAGCTTCTCTGGGCTCCCTGTCAGGGCAGTCTGTTCTGGCCCCTTTGGTGTCTGGGAAGTAGCAGTGTTGGAGGGCAGACTGCAGGCTCTGCCCTGTGCACCAGGCTGAGGGGTTTGCTGTCATCTGCAGGCTAATGGGAGACTCAGCCAGGAAAGCCAGGGATTTAGAATGGAATCCGTGGCATGCCCCACACACACAGAACTGGCTGAGTGAAGCGGCTTCTAGAAGAAACACAGAGAGACCTTTGCCCTCCTGCTGCACTTAGGTAAAAGACAGTGTTAACACAAGGTCTCCTGAGTGATCCAGCTATTGTGGCTTTGCACCAGGCTTCAGGGTCCAATCTGCCATAGTGCAAGGGCTTAAGACATGCTGACGTGGAAGCCAGGCTGTAAGCCTTAGCCACTATCGAGGCTTTGGGTAGCTACTACAGGCACTTTAGCCTAGGCTGCAAAAGGTCCCCTTGTTACCAAGAGAAAGGGGCAGCTGGGGCAGATACTGCACAGCCTCTGGGGATTATCTTTCAGCTGTGGCTTCAGCCATGCTGCAGAGTGAGCGTGGCAGGTGAAGGCACACACACACACACACACACACACACACACACACACAGGAACACATGCACACATGCACAAATGTGCACGTACAAAAATGCAATAAAATCATTCTATATTACAAAGGGACACACTGAAATATTTGTGGACAAAGCGACAGAATGTCTGAGATATGATTCTGTCTCAGGAACAGGTGGCTTGAATATGCAAAAAGGGCCATTCATGTACATGCTCACATGGTCCTGGATCGAGGAGATAAACCGTGTGGCATGCTCTGAATCTCGGGTGTGACATTAGGGATGGCACCTGACGGTTCCCCATTGTCCATGACAACCATGGATGATGGCTTTCAGTCCATGTTGGCACAGGCAATCTGCTTGCTGTCCCCTTAGGGACCGTTGTTGGGTGCAGCTGGGCTGTGGCTAGCCTCTGCAGGCTGGGAGGGGGCCAAGCAAGACCTTAGGCTTTCCATAGCGCCGATGAGCAGGTAGCACCGTGGACTTGTTGGTGGGGTGAAGGGGACCACAGCTGCCCTTTCATCTGGGCGGCCCATCTGGGTAAGCAGAGCACTTGGATGGAACATCTCCTCAGTAGCAGGGAGGCCAGGCTGTCTCTCAGACAGCTAAGAAAGTTGCACCACGCTTACACAGTGGAGGGCAGTGGGAGCCAGCTGTGTCGAGAGGAGAAAGATGGAGAGAAAATGACTACAGAGGAATAAAGGAAAGAGCCCAGGGCCACGGTGCGGGGAGAACCTGTGGGCAGAAGTGGCCCAGCCTTCTTTTGACCTTCCTCCTGTCCCTGGCATTGCTTCTGCCCTTCTTGGTTGGTGTAGAGGGTGATGGGAAGACCAATCCCAGCCATCTGTAGATCGGCCTTTCCTAGTAGCACCCTGGTGGCAGCCAGTGGAGGGGTGTCGCCCTCACTCCCTACATCATTCTTCCTTTTTGGCTTTTAAAAATGTTTAAATTAGCATGTATTAGTCACACACAACGTGAGCTTCGTTGTGACCTTTTCGTGCATGTACAAAATGTCTGAGTCTCCCTGATACTTCCATTCCTTCTCTTCCTTTGCCCCAACTACCCCTCTTCTATTTTCAGGGGTGTGTGTGTGTGTGTGTGTGTGTGTGTGTGTGTGAGAGAGAGAGAGAGAGAGAGAGAGAGAGAGAGAGAGAGAGACAGACAGACAGACAGACAGACAGACTAGGGCTGTTAGCAGAAGCATGGCTTGCTAGCGGCTATACTGGAGAGGAATTCCCATGAGCTCCTTCTTGCATGATTGCATGCTGTCAGGCCCAATCTTACACAGATCTTGTACACGTGATCCCGGCTGCTGTGAATTCAGGTGTGTCACAGCCATGCCGTGGCTGAATGATGTCTAGCACTGTTCTCCCCTTTGCTTTGGTGCTTACACTCTTTCTGCCCCTTCTGTGTCCTGAGACAGGGGGATTATATAGATGCTCTTCTTATGGCTGCGCTGTCAACAATAATTATCGATCCTTTGCCATTGACTGGTGGTGCATATACACACACTCAGGCACACACATACAGATTAAATAAACCAGTAAATGTTTTTATAAAAACAAACACACAAACAAATATAAACCTATGGCTCTTGAGAGCAGATTCATTCATCCACACAGGGGTGCCCCTGAACACACCTTTAGTGGAAGACATGTTGGTCTCACTTTTGGGGTCTTTTTGCAGTGCTGACTCTGGGCTCCTGTCCCCAGATCTTCCTCGTGATGTGACTGTTCTCCTCTAGCTTGAGACCTGACTTACCAGACCAGGTGTGGAATGTGGACTGTCTTGGGGCAGAGCTTGAAACATGGTAAGACATCTTTCAGCCACCAGCCTTAGGCCAGGTAGTCCAGTTTCTTAAAATACGAAGTGAGATTCTTCCCGCAAAGACAGAGTATTTGCAGAGATTCAAACAGACCTGTAGAAAATCCTTGTAGAAAACCACAATGTACTTGTGCTAAACAGCAAACTGGGAGACCCGTTCTTGGAGCCTTGTGAGCCCAACCCTGCCGCTCATGGGCATGTGACCTTGGGGCAGACTCTACAAGCCTTGGCTTTGACATCTGCCTTGACTATGCTGGGGGGATAGTATCCCAGACTCTCTCCTGCAGGGCTGTTAGAAGCTAGTGGGGTATCTGTGGCGTGATGGATGTGACTCTGGCATGCTGAGTTCATGAGAGGACTTGATCATGGGTACCAGGCAGGATGATGAGCTGTGGGCTGTTTGTTTGTTTCTTTTGGGTTGGGTTGTAGTTTTACTCAGAAATACACAGAAATCTGCACGTTGAGATAGACTTAGATTCCTAAGTCACCAGTGGACGGCATGCCTTGTCTTGTTTTATGTCTGTTGTGTAGATATACACTTGGTTACAGGAGGAGAAAACAATGGGCATTTCTTTTTCTTAAAAAAATCGAAGTTAAAATGTAAAGCAATGGGCTCATTTTGATCTTAAGCACACACACACACACACACACACACAATTATACTTTATTTTTATTCATCTTCTTTGGTATTGCTCATCTTCTCTGCCCACATCATACTAATCCCCCTCTTCTTTCAAAATGGTCTGCCTTCTGTTTTCATAGCCCGTGTGTTTCATTCTTGTCTGTTTTCCTTCCTCTAGCCTCCCTTCAGAGAGCCTCTTCCCCATTCAGGGTCTTTTTACTTTCATGAAAAAGTAATTTCCCCCTCCAGCCCCACCCATCCCCATATGCACACACAGGCTCACACATAAACTATCTCCTCTCTTTTAAATCTAGGCTTCACGTTTGAGAGAAAACACAGTATTTCTCTTCCTAGGTCTGGCTTATTTTTCTTAACACAACAATCTCCAGTTCAACCTGTTTTCCTGCATATTTTATAATTCCATGTTCCTCTGTGGCTGAATGAAATTCTTTGGTGTATGTGGAACGAGACTTGTTTATCTCTTCATCTGATGGCAGCATCCAGACTGATTCTGGTTCTCAGCTGTTGTGGATAGTGGAGCACTAAACACAAATGTGTAAGCACCTCTGTGGTGTGAGCCTGGGTGTGCCGTGGATTGACAGGGCCCTCTCTTTGTTCTGTTTCTAGTATTTGAAGATCCTCCTCTCTGATTTCCACAAAGACTGCAGCAGGTTGCATTTCTACCAGCGGTGTCTAAGGGCTCCTCTTTCCCCACATCCTCACCAGCATTTGTGATTTTCTTGATGACAGCCATGTTTGATTGGGCTGAGGTAGAATCTCAAAGGAGTTTCATTTTCCCAGATGGCTAAGGATGGTTAACCCTTTTGAGCATGTTTCTTACCAGCTGTGTTTCTTCTCCGAGAATTGTTCAGGTTGTCATCCCAGGCGTTGTCATTGGTGGTCACCGTTGTCACCGTCTTTCAGTTTCTGTGGATTTGAGCTGTAGCCATTCATCTAATGTATCTATCATTCGAGGCGCGCTCTCCAGTTCTGCAGTTTCTCCTCCGCTCAGTGTTTTCATTGCTGCTCGCAGGTTCATGTGATCCCACTTGCTGAACGTATTCCCTGTGCTAGCAAAGCCCCTTCGAGGAAGCCCCTGCCTACATAAACCTCTTTAAGAGTTTTACCTGAGTTTTTCCTCAAACCAGTCCAAAGGTTCAGCTCTTACATTATGGTGTTTGAATTGAGTTTTGTTCAAGGTGAGCGATATGTTTGGCAGCTTCTCTCTGTTTTCTGCCTGTGGAGATCCAGTCATTTGCCCAGGGCTGTTTCTTAAAGAGCCTGCCCCCTTTCACTTTATAATTTTGACATCTTTATCGAAAGTTTGAGGGCCAATGCTATGTGAGTTTATTTCTGGATCTTCTATGAGGTCTTGTTCTGGTCTGTGTGTGTATGTGTGTGTGTGTGTGTGTGTGTGTGTGTGTGTGCAGTACCACACCAGTTTGTGTCACTATGGCTCAGTGGTGTAATTTGAGGTCAGGTGATGTCTCCAGTTTTATTCTTTCTGCTTTGGATTGCTTCATTATTTAGGGCCATTCGTGATAGTGATTTCATATTAACTTTAGGATTGCTTTCTACCTTTGTGAAGAATGGCATTCTAATTTTGATAGCGATTGAGTTAAATCAATCATCACCTTTTACGATGCATTTTTAGAATACTTTAAATTTACTCTTTGACAGTTTCATACACGCACACAATCAATAGGTACACCCACCCCTCTCCCACTTCTCACGACACCTTTCTGATGTGTGGTCCTCCAACCTTCAGATCCTCTTTCCTTTCTCCAGCTAGTGTCGGCTTTGTGTTTGCTGCTGTATAGCTGTCACTGGAGCATGAGCAGCCTTCCATAGACACGCCCGAAGAAAAATGACTTCCCTGCCCCAGCGGACATCAGCTGCCAACGGTTCTTCAGCCAGAGGTAGGCACCATGAGTGTCTCTAATCTGTGGCAGAATTTTTTTCTGGCTTGATCCTATGCAGGTAACCGTAGCTGCTGTGTGGTTGTGAGTATATCAGCCATGTTACGTCCAGAGGACATTTAGCTGCACTCCCAGATATCCAATTTTTACAGCATCAATTCTGCCAATCCGTAAGCATGAGACGTTTCTGTCTTCTGGTGTCATTAATTTATTTCTTCAGTGTTTTTATTGTAGAAGTCATTCAACCCCCTAGTTAGGTTTTACATTTTGGAGCTTATTGTGAATGACATCTCCTTCCCCCGACTCCTTTCTCAGTAAGTTTATCCTTGGTATATATAGATTGTTGGTATTTACATATTATATAGGAAAGAGGACGGTTTTGTGTGTATAGGTTTATGTGTTGCACACATGTCCGTGGGTGTGAGACCAGAAGCCCACACCAGGACTCTTCCTCAATTTTTCTTCAGCATGTTCTAACTTCAGTCAGTGGGCATTTACTTAAGCCAAAGAAAGTATGCATCTTCTTGCCTAATATATGTTAATTAAAGGTTGTAATTTATTTTTAGAACAAAAAATGCAATTGCACTTAGCACAGTGTCTTAGTAAGAGTTTCATCCATTGCTGTGAAGAGGCATTATGACCACAGCAACTCTTTCACTGGGACTGGCTCACAGCTTCAGAGGTTCAGTTCATTAGCATCATGACTGGAAACATGTCGGGACCCACCCCACTAATTCTACAAGATACAGGCACTCACTGCATTTTAATGTGAGGACTGGAGATTGGAGCTGGAAATGTTCCCAGCACACAGTGACTGGGTTTTGTATTCTGCTACTTTGATAAATGTGTTTATCAAGCCTAGGGGGTTTCTGTGGCGTCCTTAAGGTCTTTTGTATACAGAATCATGCCCTCTTCAAACAGGGGTCCCTTGACTTTTTCCCTTCCATGTTTGTATGTGTATGTTGTATTTCTTATATTTTTTCTTATCTCACATTCCCAATGAAGACATTAAGTTCCGTATTAATGCAAGTGCAGAAAGAGGACACCCTTTCCTTGTCTCTGACTTTAGGGAAAATGCTCTCGGTCTTGTTTTGTTTTGTTTTGCCAGTTAGTACAATGCTGGCTATAGATTTTACCTTTACTGTGTTGACATATGACATGGAAGTTTCTGTGTATGTCATGTGATGCAGACTCATAGTATTTTGCTGATATAGACTTGTGCTTTGCTAAGGCATGTGGGAGGCATGTGATGTGTGGAGAGAGTATAAATAGGACCCCGAGGACAATGACAGCCTACGTGCATAGCTAGCCTTGCAATGCTTTGTCGGTCTCAAGCCTTCGTCTTCCCTGATCTTCACTTCATTGAAAGAAGCACAGTGGAGAACGTCTCCTGGCGACCCCATGGGAGGTGGATGTTAAGAGATGGCTGTTGGGGGTGGTGCTTTGCACTGTGTGTTAAATGCTGATCTCTAGCAACAGACATTTGGTTGCTGTCTGAATGTTGGCAAGGCCAAGCATCTGTGGTTTTACTGTTATGGAAAAATTGTTTCCCATCCCCTTTGATTGGTTAGTGAAGTTCTGACCAGCCAATAAGCTGGGCAGAAGAGAATAGGGCAGGAGTTCCAATTCTAGTGAGGGGGTCCCAAGGAAAGAGTAGGAGAGAATGAGAGAAGAAGGAAGAGATAGACCAGGAGGTTACGGTGAGAGAACAGCCATGAGGACACACGTGGACCAGAGTGAGCCAGGGCAAGACCAGATGGCAGGTAATGTGGCATGTAGCTGGGTAGTAGGTAGCCTAGTTGGGCTAGAATACTCAGAACTGCCCAGCTAAGTGCTCGTAGCTTGTTCATAAATTAAGTCTCCATGTCATTAATTTGGGAGCTAAAAGGGGCTAGAACGGTCGGGCATAGAAATGTCCTGTAGTTATTTCAGAGTAAGGGCCAGAGTAGAGCACTGCCCCCACCCAGAATTCTGTTTATAGACGGTTGGTTAGGGTGGTCATGTGATGACTGGCCAGTTCTAGCTTGTTTCTAACAATAGGGAAGAGATAATTCTCTACTCTCAGCTTTAATTTAAAATTCTAACAAAAACTCTGATTAGCCTGTTGTGGGTCACATTATTGATTTTGTGGAGCAATCATCATAGTCCAGGATTTTCGACACACTTGAGTAGTGTCCTGACTTGAAAGACACTGGAGGTAAGGGAGTAGTGAAGGCAGAAGAGCCAGACTTGTCAGCTGCTGTTTTTTGGGTCTCTGAAGCAGAGTTTGAGAGGGGGGGGAGAGGGGGGGGGAAGAGAGAGAGAGAGAGAGAGAGAGAGAGAGAGAGAGAGAGAGAGAGATCTGCCTACCAGGCAGAGTCAAGGTCTGTTGGCGGATTTCCCAGCCTGCTGAGGCATAGAATGATAAGGGGAAGGCTGGAGGCTGGAGGATGGCTCAAGGGTTAAGAGCACTGGCCGTTCTTCCAGAGACCCACTTGAGGCTCAAGGCAAGGGGCTGAAAATTCTATTGACAGTGGAAGGAACAGGAAAGCTTTTGGGTGGGAAAAGATGTCTTGTGTGTACATTTTGGCAAATTATTTCTGTTGGCTTGTGCCTTTGCTTCCCACAGTACTGTTAGTATAAAAGCCTGTGAAAACTACACTCACTGCTGGTGTGGTAATGACCTGTAGTCCTCTCATATCTGTCTCTTGCATCTTTTTTTCCCCTATTTTTCCTATAATCAGTTTCACTCTCCCCTGCCCAGAGGCTGTTCCGCTCTGCATCAGCTGGCCCACTGCATAGAATCAGACACAAAACCATATATGGATACCCTAGGGTTTGGTATCCCTGCAGCACAGAGAACCCTGGAAAATTACAGGAAACACAGCCAAACGAGTAGACAAGAGATGGGCCAGAAACGACATTTCATATCAGGTTAAAGAAACACATATGTAGGCTGGTGTGATGGCTCAGAAGTTAAGAACAATGGCTGCTCTTCCAGAGGACCCAGCACTCCATTGTTGGCTTACAACCACCCAGTTTCCAGTTCCAGGGATTCAGTGCCCTCTTGTGGCCTTTCAAGCACTAGGCACACATGCGGTACTGTTATGTGATAAAATTATTGGATTTGCTTTCAAGAGTGTGGGTGAAGGGTTAATTTCAGGAACGGAAATGCTTTACCAAAGCCCATCCCAGCTCTGTGACAGCTCACCTAAGCCAGGGAATCTGGAGCACACTGCACAGCTTGTAGGCAGCTCAAAAATTTGGAGAGAGTCCTTTCTGAGTGACTCTGGTTTTAAAGCTCTTCCAGGAAGGTTTCTTCCTGGCAGTGGTCTGGTTTCAAAGTCTTTGCAGCTCTACTCTGCCCATCTGAGAGGGACTTTCAACTTTTATTGTTTACTCTGACAGGGAGCGACCTAGTGAATCTGGTCAGTTTCAGGAACTTCCTAAATCTGATTTTGACTTGTTTACCTTTCTGTTTAAGGAAATTCCTGCAGGAAGAACTGTTTTAATCTCAGATGAAACTGTTACACAACAACAACAACAACACACACACAGAGGAGAGAGAGAGAGAGAGAGAGAGAGAGAGAGAGAGAGAGAGAGAGAGAAGCAAACACCCATACACATTAAATCACCATGATAAGAAGAAATGTGTTTAATTCTGTGGTCCATGAGAGACACTGGAAAACTTTGATGTAGTGACGAGACATGATTAAACTTGTGCCTTAAAAAAACTTCACAACCACCATTAACATTCACCAGAGACTTGAGATACGCTTGGCAGGAAAGGTACCCTGGCTGCAGGACTGGAGGTGGGCAGACATGTCAAAGAGGAGGTCCTCACCGGGACTCTGGGGACTGGATAAAAGCCAGAACCAGTGGCCACTGGACCACTAGAGGAGGGAACAGATGGGAGGAAAGGGGTCAGGAGGTAGGCTCACGTCAGGGGGTGAGGAAGAACCATCCATCTCAGGTCTTGAAGGTCCGACTTAGATGAATGTCGAGAATTTTGGGATCAACAGCATAGTAGGCTCAGCACAGGGAAGGGAGCTAGAGCGTCTGTGACTCCATCTGTCAACTTTATCACCAGTCAGTCCCAAGCTGGTTTTAAGGGGTATGGGGATGGAAGGGTGTGGTGGTGCCTGCCTGTAATCCCAGCACATAGAAGCAGAAGGACTGTGAGTCCCAGGTCGGCCTGAACAACATAGTCACTTCCAGGCAGGTAGGGACTACAGAGAAAGACACCATTCCCCTCAAAAAGCTAAGTTGCATAGGGAAAATTTTTATACTTGGAACACATTTTTATTGAACTTAGAGGACATACACCCCATGACTTCACAGACACTGCTCACTAAAGAACTAAACTTTCTAATTAAGCTAGTTGATGTAAAGAAAAACATTTAATCAATGGCAGTACAGATGGCAATGTGGGTTTAGTATCTCATAGTCTCTCTAGTTTCTGAAGCTTTTTTTCTGACACCATTACTGGTCTATAAAAGGCATCGTCACTTGTCTGGTCCCTGCCTAAACTCATGTACCTTAGTCAAATAGGTGGTTCATCCTGAAACCCCCACAGAACCTGGTGATAAGGTTTTCAGGTGCTCCCCACCTTCAGGAGAGTTGTATTCCAGTCTGGTCTTCGAAGAGGGATCCCTCGTCTATGTCAGCAGGGTTCTGAGTGGGAGTCCCACAACAGAAACAAAAATAACGTCCATCTGAGTCCACACAGACACAACAGGAACAGATACAAAAATCCTGAGTGTCCCCAACACTCTACCTGCTCCAGACTTCCCTCTTTCCTGTCCAGAGTGCAGCGGTGCCTGGACACCCCAAGGGAAAAAGAGAGAAATGGAATCACATTAGTCTGCAAGCAGATGCTGATACAAAGGCTGAAACGGAGGCAGTTTCTCTGGAAGGGATTCCGGA
Organism: Micromys minutus; assembly: GCF_963924665.1. Lineage (NCBI taxonomy): Eukaryota > Metazoa > Chordata > Mammalia > Rodentia > Muridae > Micromys > Micromys minutus. The sequence goes on from NC_137963.1 coordinate 36,816,630, forward strand.
ACAGTGTGGGTAGGTACAGAGGGAAAACTGAGAAGCCAAGGGAGTCATTAATGGAACAAGAGCCTCTGGACAGTTGAGCTTGACTGTTGGGGGTGGGGCGCAGCCTTAGGATGACCCTGTTGTGGGCTGGGGTGGAAGACATTGTATCCGACACCTCAGATGGGGAGGGCACTCTGTCTGCTGGGGATGCCCCTCAGGAAGAGGCCCCAGGCACAGTAAGGGGTGCTGAGGACATGACTTGTCAACTGGAGAAACAGATGGGGTAGGCGTGTCAAGTCCCACACCAACCACCTTCTCCGAGTTTCTGAGCTTTGGAGCACTGAGGAATCTCTCGGAAACCCTCCTGTCCATCAAATTTGACACCAAACTGAACTAAGAGGACAGATGCAGGTATGAACATACCCCTCTCCAAGCCACTCCTCCTGCTTGTCCCTTTGCCCTGTGAACTTGTCACAGGGACCATGAACACTCCCGAACCCCCAGCCCCTGATATAGCTTCTAGAATGGGGAAGGACTTTACATCTAGGAAGGTAAAATGGACTGATCTGGCAGATATAAATACAGTCCTGGCTTGGATTCAAATATTGGTGCTTCCGTGCATACGCATAACTGGGAATTTAACCCAGAGACTTGTGCATCTACCACTGGGCCATATTCCCACCCCCTTATTTAAACCTCTTTGTTACCGAAGAGGTAGCAGATTCACAGGGCTGAAGGTACTTCTTGAGATTCTTGCCCTCTCTTGGGCTGGGTGATTCTAGAGGTCTGTCCTTTCCAGAACTATCCTTGCTTCAGGCTCATGCCTGTCTGTCTCCTTGAGATCTGCCAGAGCCAATGGAGGAACAGGGTGTTGCTGAGGTTGAGGAGATACACGGGGAGGGGCTGTGGGGGGAGAGTAGAGAAGGCTCATGCTGGCCCCTCCAGGGAGCCTAGATGTACTGGTCTTGTCTTTTGTGAATACAGTGTAAGCTCCGCCCACAGCGGCTGAGGGAGCTGGATTTAGTTAGCATTAAGCTGTATTAAGTTGTGTTGTTTCTACAAAGAGTGTGTTTTAGAATAAACATGATTCTAAGGGCACCCTGAGAGGAAGTGACTTTGTGCCATCTATCCCCTAGTGTCAAGAGCCAATCTCCTACACACCCACATGCACTCAGAACAGGAAACCCAGCTTCTGCCTCTTCTGGTTTCTTCCAGGAAAACACCACCCGGGGCTAAGCATTGGACCCAGGCTGGACCAATCCAGGTCTTCTAGCCCCAAGCCTACTGTGATTATCCCAGACCCTCTGGTACAATTAAGGCACAGCCGCACTTTCTTGGGGTCCTTTCCACTGCCAGAAGTCATGTGATCACCTCACAGAGCACCTCTGTGGTAGGACAGAAGGGAGTAGCTGTTAGAGAGGCGAGTCTTGCTGGCGTTTCAGCCCCTGATCTCAGGTCTCCCAAGCGCAGCTCCATTCCTGAACTTCTTGGTTCCTTAATAAGATACTTTATTTAAATCTTACATGGGCTCAACCGACACTTAGAGTGGTAAAGTGAATCTCTAGGTTGACCTAGAATGTCTGGGGCAGAATAGAACCCAGGACCCAATTCTTCACTTGGTATAGACCTTTTTCAGATAAATGTCATTTCAACACAGGGTTCCAAACCCTCTTGCCACAGGGTCCAGGTGACAGTGGCAACTGTATGGAAAGATCTACTCCCCTGAGGGGGCTGTGACAAAGCCAGGGACAGAGTATGTGCACCTGGCTTCAACAAGAGACAGCGCCATGGCAGTGCGGCTACAGCGACCCCTCCCTCGATCGCCACCTGCTCTCTTTCCAAGAACAACCACCACCTTTCCAGAAAGGTTTGCAGACAGAGGCATTTACAACTGCTCAGGAAGAGGGGCTGTTGTCCCTTCTCACAACAAATGACAACCCTAAACCTTGGAGCAATTACAGAGTGTGCCTGAAACAAGCAATGTCACCCATGAGCACACAACTGGGGTGTGAACGAAGCCCTCTGTTCCCAGTCCTTTCTCGGTCGCTTCATTTTATGTGGTAGAGGTGGTGTCTCTTATTCCCCAGGTTGGCCTCACATGCTGGCCTCCTCCTGCCTCGGTGTCCTGAGTAGCTGACCCTACCGATGGGAGGCACTGAACAGACACCTTTGTGTAGCATTTTCTTTAGGAACCATGAATCAGAGTGTTCTCTGGACACTAGGCCAACCTGGTTTTGGAAGGGAGAGGGCATAGCAGGCATTTTGAGGTTGAAACCAGTCTGTCATCTGTGGATTAGAGAAAGCTTATCTGTTAGGCACTTCACAGCCGCCTATGTGGCGTGTACTATCACCTAAGAGAGGGGACCGACCATTTTGCTCTTTGTTATTCTCTGGAGCTGACTGGATAAGCACTATTTCACAGGGTCTCCCCAGTACTGTACAAGTTACAAGGCAAATCGCAGTGACGCTGGGTTGTAAGAATCTTCCGACAAGGCAACAGTAGCTGAAGCCTGAGAGGGGTCTATGCTGTGCTCGAGGGTGTGGGTGTGTCTTTGTGTGCGTGTGCTTTTGTGTGTAAGAGGAGTTGTGCTGGTGAGAATGGATTCCAGCTGTGAGGAGCCTGTCAGCGTGGGGTGGGAGGAGCGTTCCGCCCGCTACCCGTGTTTGGAGTCACCCAGGCTTGGCTGAGCACACAACAGCCGGGAGCCTAATTTCGGCAGCTGACATCAGTAAGCAGCACAAAAATGTAGGCGCAGCCCCCCTCCTTACTGCTCCCCCTCCGTGGAACAGGCCCGGCCTGGCCAACAAGTCTGCACGCGCAGCATCCAGGGAACGTGTGCGGGGCAGCTCTGGACCCACATAGAGACACATGTGTGTGCACCACATGTACTCACAAGCGGTTTTCCGAGGTGCATGTGTGGGAAGGTGTGGGCTGTGGCTTCTGGTGGCTCAGCTCTGACTCTTCCCTCTGAGCTTTGAGAGTTTGCCTGTGCAGTGGGCTGAAGGAAGCGTGCCCCCCAGGACCACTGATCCCCACAGAGAGAATGGGGTCTGGTCTGAGAGAGCTCTGGAAGAGAATCAGTGTCCTACTTTTATTTCACAAACAGGGATAATAGGAGGATGGGGACAAGGAAGTGCCCAGGTCACACACGAAGCAAGTCTGGTACAGACTGACTGGATCTCCAGCCTCCCAAGTATGACAAGTTAAGCCAATCCCGAAAGGCAGAGCAGGATGCTGTCAAGGGCAAGCTCCCACTGGCTTCCCTGACCTCCCATGCCTGTGTCATTTGGAGGGCAACAGTCTGTTAACAACACTTATGAGCTCAGACTGACATGGATTCTGCCAGAGGGGGTCTGTCTTGTGGAATTATCAGCTCAGAGAGACATGCAAAAGATGCGTGAGTCTGGGTTTGCTGAGCATGTTTGACTTACTTTAAGATTACAAGTTCATACAGAGTTCCCATTTATTGACATGGCATGAACCTAGCTTTTCCTAAAAGAGTTTACAGAAGAGATGGAGATGCAGAGGCCAGGTTTTAGGACCACTCATCATTTGCCTTAGCGCCAGCCAGGCAGCGGCCCATCCGTGAACTGCTAGGCTGGTCCTCTTCCGGGTGCTAGCTCCGCCCACATTTGCGCACATCCGTCCACTGAAGACCTCAGTTCATCGCTGCGTCTTAGACTCTCATCTCACCCTCTCCACTGCGCTGCCCACACGGCAATCCTTCCACCAGCCCAAATTGCTCCTAAAGACAGGAACTGAAACCCATCCCATCTCGGGATCCCTGCGGTGGAGATAGGATGGCTCACTGGAGAACTTGGAGCTAAGACATGCAGGTCCTCTGCCACCATTCAGCCTATATGACATTTCAGGTAACATGCTGATACTTCCTGACTGATCTGACCCTCTACATACAAATTGCATGTACCTTTTGGGCACACATCAGGCATCTCATGCACATTAATGTGGTTCCTGACACTAGCCACACTCCCATGTTCATCATGAGATTCTCACCCTCCCCAAGGCTCAGAGGCCTCATCCCTTGTGGCAAAGGATGCTACCTTTTGACTGCAGGGCTGACCTCCTGGTTCAGGCTCAGACAGTAATAATAGCACAGGGCTTCTCTCAGTGTGCTGTGTTCCCAGGAGATGAGAACCTAGGACCTTCACTGTGTAGGACCTCTTCTCTTAGAGAGCAAGGCGGCTTTTCCTTGATGTGGACTCCGTATGTTCTTGGCCATGTTAGCCTTCATTTTTCATATGAGCAGGAAGTAAGAGGACCACAGGGACCCAAACTGATCTGTGACTCTGGTAAACTGTCCAGTTTTCTCTGTGGCTTTTTACAGCAGAGGCAAGGAGCCCGTGCACAGGGCATGGACTTGGTTTTATCTGCTACCCTTAGATGGGGTTAGGGAGATTAGAACTCTCTGCTATGTGATAACTCACCCTCTGACACCTGCTGAATTCAGAATTGCCTTGGGACTTCTGACATGTGGATCCCCGTGTTCTGCTTCTGTGGGGAAATAGTGGCTGTCTTAGTTAGAGTTTTACTTTTATGAACAGATGCCATGACCAAGGCAACTCTTATAATGACAACATTGAATTGGGGTTGGCTTACAGATTCAGAGGATAAGTCCATTATCATCAAGGCAGGAACATGGCAGCATCCAGGCAGGCCTGGTGCAGGAGGAGCTGAGAGTTCTACATCTTCATCTGAAGGCTGCTAGGAGAAGACTGGCTCCGAAGTGCTCAGGAGGAGGGTCTCATTGCCCACCCCCACAAAGCTACACTTCCTCCAATGAGGCCATCTTCTAATAGTGCCTCTCTCTGGGCCAAGCGTATTCAAACCACTACAGGGGCCTTCCACGGTGTTCTGGGGAGCAAACGCAGGTTGACAAGCACCACAGCCATGCCCTCTACCTCTGAGTCACGGTTTTTAACCCTCTCTCAGTGACTGGAGGTAAAGGTTCAGGAGCCTTTTTTGAGAAGCCGGACTTGGGATTGTTTTAGACAACATTACTGTACGCTAAAGCCCCAAACCATTTAACATTATTATAGTAGCAAGATTTTGTTGTTCTAACAAGATTCAAATAGGATTTAAAGTGACAGAGAAAAAAAATCCCTAATATTTTAAAATTAAAAACTTAATATTCCCAAATATGTCTTTGCATACATGTATGTAAGAGGCATTTACAGACTGTTCATAACTACACCCTCTAGAACAGCCGTGGGTGCCTAGCAACCAAAGTGTTTTGCAATGGAATGGTATGGAGAATGACTGGAGTGCAGTGAATTTGTTTCTTAAAACATTATTTTTATTATTTTATGATTCTTGTGTATGGATACATTTCAGTGTGGGGTTTATGCACATAAGTGCGGTGCCTAAAGAGGCCAACAGAGGAAGTGAGGAAGTCAGAGCCTCGGGACCTGGAGTTAGTCACAGGTGACTGTGAGCTGCCTGACACGGGTGCTGGGAACTGAACGTGGTACTTCTGCAAGAGCAGAGGGACTGCTGAGCCACCATTCCAGATTTCAGAAAGTTATAAATGGGGGGGTATCCAACTGGAGACTTGGGTGCTGAGAACAAGTACCAGGTTGTCTAGAAGCACAGCATGCACCCTTAACTGCAGAGCCATCTCTCCATCCTGGGAAGTACAGTCACACATTTGTACAGTAGGCTTCTTTGTAAGCATCCGTGAAAACCAAACAGGCTGCTGTTTTCTGCAAAACTATGAGTGAATCTTCAAACAGTGTAGAGAGAATTTGACACTAAAGAACAAATATCATGAGATAAGGCAACCCTTATAAGAATTTCCAATGTTTATAAATGGAAAATTTTGAGGGTGTTGGTTCTGAGATGTGGGAGTGTTCTGTGACCCACGAGGCAGGGATGTTGTTACCTGCATTGATGGAAACTTATCAAACTGTACACATGGTTTGTGCAACTTACTATGTGGGTCTTACACTTCACGTAAAAAAAGTAAGTACTGGAAATCCCAACGTGGTCTAAGTCTTTGACAGCCATCCACAGACCAGACAGCAACTGACCACTGAGTGGTAAGTTTCCCTTACAAGTACATGCACCTGGCCACAGAAATCCACCCGTGAATAAATAATTGCATAATAGAAAGTGACCATTAGTTCCTGACATATGTAAGTACTCAGCTATTTGGTGACCTCATAATCTCACTTAGCTGTAAAGTCTTCAGTAGGGTAAACTCGTGGTCATAGAATAAAATGGGGATTCACAGGAGCTGGGGAAGGACAGCTGACGTCATCTTTAGTTGGACAAGATGAGTAAGTTCTGGAGATTTAATGTCAATCATTGTGACTGGTTAGTGATGATGTGTTCTATAAATAAAATTTATACACACAGGCACACAAACACACAGGTACACACACTCACACACACACACACACACACACACACACACAAAATCATAGACACAGTTAGTTGGTGAAACATTTTATATATCCACTAGATTGATTACACAAGTCATTTCAAAATGAATCCATATGTCAAAACCGAAATGTATACAGTTTTACTTGTCAATCATACTTCCATAAAACTAGAAATAACATTTGTTGAGTGAGCGGATAGCAAATGCGTTAGATACTGCCAAAGTGCTACCCAGGGAGGACTTTTTAGCTTTATTGTCCTCACTCTTAAAAGTGACATGAAGATGACAAGGGAGCCAGAGGTGGTGGTGCACACATGCTATCTAGGCTAGCCTGGGCTACACAATGAGAAAGTGACCAGTGAGACCAGCTAAAACTCCAATCCAGGAGATTAGTAGAAATTAACAAAAAAACGGACTCAGGGGATGAAGTCAATGTTACAAACACCAGACTAGACAACGGAACCCAGGGCTGGGACTGGGTGCAGCAGGGGAGCTCTTGCCTGGCATGCGCGAGGCCCTCAGTTCAACTCCCAGGACTACAGCAAGCAAACCACAGCAAAATCCCCGAATCAAACCGAAGCAGTACAGCAGACCGGCCGAACATAAACCAGGTCAGCCTTAGGAATAATGTTTGGGAATGAGGACAGATGATGCTAACAGCAAGGGTGGGGGAAGGAGAGCCCCAGCCACAGGCTCAAAGATAGACAGGTAAGAAAGCACATGGGACGGCTGGAGGTGGGGCATGAAAGGTCAGGACACGCCTTCAGCGAAGAGTAAGAGCATCTTAGAATCTCAGCTGAAGGCCAAGGCCAGGTTCAGTGTACAGTGTGGCCACAATGAACATGTAGGGACACAGGAGATCTCTGGAGGCAGCCAGCCCATCTGGATCTTTCTTCCTCACCACCCCCCCGCCTCCTGCGCTCCCCCCCATTTCCTCTCTGGGGGTTGTCATCTGGAGAAGGCTAGCATCAGGTCTCCATCCACTTGAGCGAGAGGCCTATAGGAGACTAGTCTCTAAGGGCCTTGAGGCATTCCTCGGAGGGTGGCAGGCTCAGTTCAGCCTCCAGCAGCCTCCCTCACTGGAAGGTTGAGAGTAGCACACTGGAACTCCTCCTACCTCCCCAGAGCTTGTGTGGACCAGGGGCCAGGGCCTGAGGAACCCAGGCCTCCCCAACTGTCTCCCTGCTGTGAAACCAATTCCCCCTCACACCTGCTGCTTCCCCTACATACTCTGGCCCAGCTCTTCCTACCTCATGCTTACTGGAGGGTGAGGCTGGTGTTTAGTGATGGCTGTCCCCAAGCTGTTCACAGAAGGACAACCAGCCATCCTGGAATGAGGGGCATGTCGCTTGCAAGGCACAAACGTTGTTGTGCAGAGCTCTGTTCCTCCACACAGTCCCACACACCTTTAAACTCTGGTCCTCTCGCCTTGTGAATCCACCACCGGGTTTTGAGCTTCTACTGCCATCAGTGTTGGTAAAGCAATCGCCTCTGAGCGCATGCCTGCCTGCTCTCTGCTCAGGGGGACCCTCCTGCCGTTCTCTTTCATGACGATGACCCACATCCTCATTTATAACTCAGTGAGAACAGGGCCACATGTGATGGACCCTCACTCGGCATCGGGGGCAGATACAGGTTTTGATAATTCAGACAATGGTTTAAAGGCTGCAGGTCCGTCTTCTGTGCTGATTGAAGGTTTAAAAGCTATAAACATCACATTTTTCTCCTTAAAAGATGGTATATCACGCACCAGGCTCATACCTGTAATTCCTGCACATGGGAGGCTGAGGCAGGAGGATTACTGTGAGTTCTGAGCTTAGTACAGTGGGAGGCTCTGTCTCAGCAATATAAAAGAAAGCAGAGAGGAGGGGAGAGGGAACAGGTGAGGAAGAAGGAGGAAGGCTGGACTTGAACTCGGAGCTCCAGTGATCCTCCTGCCTCGGCCTTCTGAGAATCTGTGGTCTCACCTAGCTTGAGATCTTTAGCTTTAATCTGCATTATGAGTGTTTTCCGTTCCTGTCTGAAGTCCGGTGTCTAGACTGTAGTCAGTCACTGAAACAGTAAATCAAGTCCTGATATATGGAACTTGTGGCCACAATGGCCGCCATATCACTGAATACAGGGTATGACAGGAATGTGTCATTGTATAATCTTTCCACTGTACAGAGGCATAAGGTTGAGGGTCAAGGGCAGAGCTGACGAGTTTCGTTTTTGCCATTGTTTCAAATGAAACAATACCATTGAATGAGTTGTAAATGTAGGATGGAGATGATGATGATGGTGATGATGATGATGATGAAGAAACAGGGTCTCATGTAGCCCAGGCTGGCCTTGAGAGCTCACTCAGTAGCCGAGGATCACACTTTTTATTAATTATTCATGAACGTATTCATTTAGAGAAAACGTGTGTGTGTGTGTGTGTGTGGTGTGTGTGTGTGTGTGTGTGTGTGTGGTGTGTGTGTGGGGTGTGTGTGTGTGTGTGTGTGGTGTGTGTGGTGTGTGTGTGGTGTGTGTGTGTGGTGTGTGTGTATGTGTGGTGTGTGTGTGGTGTGTGTGTGGTGTGTGTGTGTGGTGTGTGTGTGTGTGTGGTGTGTGTGTGGTGTGTGTGTGGGGTGTGTGTGTGGGGGTGTGTGTGTGTGGTGTGTGTGTGTGTGGTGTGTGTGTGTGTGTGTGTGTGTGGTGTGTGCATTAACACTCATGCATCCCGCAGTACCCAAGGTAATATTACAGGGTAATTCTTTGGGCTGGGTTCTCTCCTGCCTGTGGGATCCAAGGTTCCAGCTCTGGTCTCCAGGCCTGGGTGCAAAAGTCTCTCCTCACTGAAGCACATTTATTTTAATACTAGAGTCTACACACTGAAGACATGGCAGCTGGCTTTCTAAGCTCACACACCCTGGAGCAGGTTGTGTCCTTGCCCTGTCTCTAGGTCCCAGGCCACACACCCCTGCTCACGTCAGCCAGTGACTACAGCTTCCCCTCAGGTTTGTGCGAGGGCACCAGCTCTGATCTGCCTCTGTGTCTCGGCCTGATTCCGAGTAGAATCCCTTGTCTAGGTGTGTTTTAAAGCCACGTCTTGGACCAATCCTCTCCAATCTAGACCCAACATCTTCACGACCCTTTTGTCTGGGGCAGGGACAGATTCCCGACAGTGAGGACAGCCATTCAGTCTCAGTGTCCCCATTGTCATGTGCTGAGGAGCTAGAGGATGGGAAGGGGCATGGTTCAGATGGCTCTCAGGTACCAGAAGGAATGTCCCACACAACCTGGTTTTGTTTCTATCGATAATAGATGGTTTCTACTCTGGCTAAACCTAATTCACTGGTTTTGTTTGTTGTTGTTTTGTTTGTTTGTTTGTTGTTGTTTAGGCACAGTTTTTGGTTTTGTAGATTTACTAGTGCTGTGTCATTGCCAATACGTGTTTTTGAGTCAGAAAATTGGCACTGATTTAAACAGTATGGCTTCACTGATATTCTATGGTTTTGTCTCAGTGACTTGTGCTGTTGGATTTTTCGTCTGTGTGTCTTCTTAAGCAGAGAGTGAAATCTTGAGTCACCAGCCCCCCCCCCCCCGCCCCCGGGGATGAGGAGGCCTTTGACCAACCGTGGACTGTGACTTCGAGTGAGCACAGGGCCACACCTATTCTTTGGGGTGTTTCTTCTGTAGCACTTTTAAACACTTTTTGCTAGGGTTAGTGAGCCAAGTTCCGAGTTTTTGTTCTACTCTGAACAATCACCAAGCTTGTTAGGTGGCCTAGGACACCATACTCACTCCCTAACACCCTCACACTCCCCTACACCCCTCCTCTCACACTGACCCCCACAACACACACACCCATATACACACCCTGGGCACTTGGTTGCTTCATGATAAAGGAGGTGTGCCTACTACTTTCTGCAGCTTCCCAGTGGAGTTACAATGTTTAGCCCTTGGCTAAACTAGGAGTGTCCCATGACGCTGGAGCGACCTTCATAGGAAACAAAGGCATCTCCATTTGGTTCTAACAAAGTCTTTTTCAAATGCAAATGACAACATTCATTTAACTTTACCTTGTGCCACGCTTTTTAGGAGCATCGCTAACTCCCACAGCCTTGGGACGGGTCTGGTGTTACGGTTTTACCAGTGAGGATGTGTAGACCTTCCAACCAGGGCGGCCATATTGACTTGGCTGCTGAGCTGCATGTGAGGTCTGTGTGACGCGGGCTCCTGTGTTTGGCTCCCTCGAATGTTTGCTCATGTTCAAAACGGCAGGATGTGGGAAATTTTCCCTTACGAACAATAAAGGAGCATCGAGCAGATGAGCTCACAGGGCTTTTTGTTTAGGATGGTGCCTGTTTATCTAAGGGACTCTTCTCAAATCACTCATTCCGCCTTTGTAGCTGAGAGCTGGCCCACCCTGCACCCGAGACACGGGCGTTTCTCACCGGAGTTCACAAGGTCGCCAGTCAAGCTGTCTTGATGCCTTGTTATAGGCAAATTCAGGAGGAAGGACCATTGTTGCCACTCTTGTGACACCCAGAGGCCCCCCGAGATTTCTGAGGACAGATGGGGTTCATAGAACGCTGCGGGGCTTGAAGGATTGGCTCCCTGTGGGTGGCCCTCACAGACAGGCACCTAGCCCCACGTGGTACGGTCGTGCTGCTCTGTGAAGGGAGTGGATTTGAGTCAGAAAGTCCTGCCGCTAGTGTGACCCTGGCTGGGTGGGTCACTGAGCCTCTCTATTGGCACAGTCTCCATGTGCTGAGCTGTGGTGCTTGGCAGGGGCCTGTTCTGTGTTGACACTGGGTCTCACTTTACTTCAGCCTTGCGACTTGGCCCTTTCTTCAGGCTGACGTCACTGCTTTCCCATAGCCCTTCAGATTTCTTAGCTTTTGGCGGATTGTCAGCAGCCACACCTACCTTGTCAGAGGATAGAGCTCAGACTGCTGGGCACAGGGTGCTGGTACTGAAGTCTGGGAGTTTCTTCAGCCCCTCCGGTGACTCACAGTGGACTGTCCAGATCCCTTGTCTCGACATGGACAACCTAAAATGTGAGGTCCATAGAGATCCCTGGTGGCACTTGCCCACGGTTGCTCCTGGGAGGCTGAGCAGTTTGCTAAGGTAACCCCATCCTACTTACCCTCCTCTTCCTGGAAGCACTCGACAATATGCTGCCTTTACAAGATTTCTCCTCCCAGGTAGCCTTTAGGCACCTGGACTCAGCATGCAGCTGTGGAGTGGCTACAGCCTTACTGTAAGATGGATTCCATGTGGGCTTGCTCAGACCACTGGACGTCTCTGCTCAGATTCAAAACTATCCTGACCAGCTGTTCACTGAGAAAGGGGGAGGGAGATGGGGGGGAAGGGAGTGGGAGGGGAGGGGGAGAGAGGTAGAGGGGGAAAAGGGGAGAGGGAGATAGGGAGAGGGAGAGAGAGAAAGAGAGGGAAAGAGGGAAAGAGGGAGAGGGAAGAGAAAGAGAAGGAGAGGGGGAGGGGAGATAGGAAGAGAGGGAGAAGGAGAGAGGGAGAGAGGATGAGGGAAAGGGAGAAATGGAGAGGGAGAGGGAGGGAGGACAAAGGGAGAGAGGGAGAAGGCATGGGAGAGAGACAGAGGGAAAGAGAGAGGAAGGGGGAGCCCGAGCCGGGTGTGGTGGTGAGGCCCCTGCAATCCTGGCACTCAGGAGTTAGAGACAGAAGGGTCAAAGTTCAAGGTCATCCTTCGCTACATAGGGAGTTTGAGGTCAGCCTGGACTCCCAACTAAACATGAAATAGCCATGTTTTGAGAAGTTCTTTAAGAAAACCATTTATGAACCATTAAGACCACTCTGCGGGTAAAGACACTTGCCACTAAACATGATGACCCGAATTCTATCCCTGGGACCCACATGGTAAAAGGAGAGAACCCACTTCCTGCAAGTTGCCCTCTGACCTCCACACGTGCATCATGACACAGATAAAGAAAACAAGCATTTAAAAATAATAATTGTGGTGGTTTGAATACGTTTGGCCCATGGGAAGTGGCACTATTAGGAGGTGTGTCCTTAGTGGAGGAAATGCGTCACTGTTTGAGGGCTCCTAGACTCAAGTTCTGCCCAGTGTGGGATAAGAGCCTCTTCCTGTGAAGAGAGAGTCCTCTCCTGGCTGCCTTTGGATCAAGATGTAGAACTCTAGGCTCCTCCAGTACCATGTGTGATCTATGCTGCCATGCTTCCTGCCTTGATGATGATGGACTGAACCGCTGAAACTGTAAGCCAGCCCCAATTAAATGTTTGCCTTCATAAGACTTGCCTTGGTCATGGTGTCTCTTCATAGCAATGAAATCCTAACTAGGACAGTAACAATAAGAAACAAATAATAACGTTATCTTTGTAAAGTTTAAACCATTTTCACCCACATGGCTACATTTAAATCTTGCTGCATTGTCGATACGGGAAGAGATTATTAGACCCCTTCTCAGAGAAAATCCACTTCTATTCTATTAAAAAAAACTGTTTTAAGTAATTTTCATCTTTATAAAAATATTTTCAGCTAATTGAAATTAGCTGAAATTTCAATTCCAAATAAAATGAAGAATATTCAGAAAGAAGTAAACAATATGATTTTTTTTTCCTCTCACAGCTCTAAAGCCAGCTTCCAGTCAGCCAGCCGTACCTTTCTAAAATCTGTATTTGCTTATTTGTTTCTGGGCTGTAAACACAAGACTCACAGCTACCAGTGCAGAGCTCACCTGGGCTGATCTCCAGGGCCCGTGTGTGTTCTTGCTTGTCTTTCACAAGATGAGCGTGTACAAGATGCTCATGAGACCTGAAAGTGTCTGTCCACTGTTAGTTACAAGGGAGAAATGAGAGCTGGGCAGTGCCAAGACTGGATCTCACTGGTGATGGGTGGACACCATGTCCCTGTTGGTGAGCATTAGCACATCCTGGGAGGACACAGAGTCACTTACGTACTGACTCTGAAACATAAAGCCTGAATCTAGTGGGATGGGGACACATCAGAAGCCGGGTGTCGCGGGCCTGTAATTCTGGCACTGAAGCTCTGGGCCAGCCTGGGCTATGGTGGTTTTTATTCTGGATTGTCTGTGGACTGGGGGCAAGTGGCTAGACAGGGTGTTATTAGGAAATAGCTAATCTTTGAAATATGTACGAGGGGCTGATTAGAATTATTATGTCTGTCACATTTTCACTTTTAAAATTAGACTTCTTTGTCTCTCCTGGGGACATGCTACTGTAATGCACACATGGAGGTCACAGGATGACCTTCTCTCGGCAGCACGTGTGTTCCAGGATCAAATTCAGGTCTCAAGGCTTGGAAGTAAATGCCTTTACCCCTGACGCAGCTTACTGGTTCTGGTTGTCACTTTTCTTGATGTTAGCCTCTGTATTTATATAATGCAGGTGTGTGTGTGTGTGTGTGTGTGTGTGTGTGTGTGTGTGTGGTGTTAGTATGTGTGTATATAATGTATGTGTGTGAGCATGTGTGGTATGTGTGTATGCATGTATGTGTGTGTGTATGGTATGTGTGAGTTGTGTATTATGTGGTGTGTGATTATAAGTGTGGCGTATGAGAGTAAATGCATGTGATGTGTGTGTGTGAGTGTATGTGTGGTGTGTTTATATAGTGTGTGTGTGTGTTGTGGTATGTGGTGTATATGTGGTGTGGTATGTGTGGTATGTATGTGAGTATATGTGTGGTGTGTGTGTATGATGTGTGTGTAAGTTATGTATTATGTGGTATGTGTGCATGTGTGTGTGCTGTGTTTGTGAGTTGTGTATTATGTGGTATGTATATATGTGTGTGATTGTCTGTGTACATGGTATGTGTGTGCATGTGATATATGTGAGAGTGTGTGGTGTGTTTGTGGTGTGTGTGTGGTATGTGAGTGTGTGTGGTATATCTGTGTGTATTTATGTGTGGGTGTATGGATGTGTGTGTGGTGTGTGTGTGGGTGTGTGTGTAAGAAGAATGTAGAGTTTAAGAGGTAAGATGTTACTATTGCTTACCTCTGGATGTTTGTTGCTCAAGTGGTTTTGACCTGGAACACAGAAAGTGAAAAGGAAGGTCAAAGTGTAAGTATTAGTGAATCTATGCAAAGGGCACAAAGAAGCCCGTGTTCTAGTATTTTCTATAACCTGGACGTTATTTCCAGATAAAAAGTTAAATGTTGTACATATATTTGATGTCGTCAGAGGATGCCGTGGGTGTTACATGTGACCTTATGCCCACATTTCTCAATACGGACAACTTGGACTTGGTTCAGAAGAACCTGGCTGCCCAGACTGGGAAGAGTCGGAACAGCTCAGCCTTGCCACTGTAGTTCAGAAATCGGCACAGCCGCAGCCCGAGGGAAAGCCAGAGGGCTGGAGAGATGGCTCAGCAGAGGACCCAGGTTCAATTCCCAGCACACACACAGCAGCTCACCACTGTCTAAAGCTCCGTTCCATGAGATCTGAAGCTCTCCTCTGACCTCTGTGGGACATGGACATCGGTGTCATCAATACAGCGTGTATGCCTAAAGTGATAAAAAAGGAAGAACAAATGTGGGAAGAAAGGAAAGGTAGAAATAGATAGGTAAGTAGACAGACAGACAGACGGCCAGCAGGGAAAGACGAGCCATTGCCCTCAGACCCAGGACAGGCGGTGGCTGTACACAGAGCATATGGCCTGAGCCAGACAGAAGCAGCCGTCTCCCCGGGGGCTCGGGTGAGGAGCCCCCCTGGCTGCCCTCTCGGCTCCAGTGTGCTGAGCACCTGCCTGACTCGGCACTGTGCTAAGTGCGTGTGTGTGGGTCGTGTTTTGTCTCAGAACCTCTATAGATGCTGACTATAGCCTTTGTCATACAGACAGGGAAAGTGTCTCGGACAAGCCAGGCGTCGTCTGAGCGCCTGTGAGTGGGGAATGAAGCCCCTACGTAGACTGGTTTATCTTGGGAGCTGTGATGCCCTCAAGTAGTTGTAACTCAGAAACCAACATCTCAGTGCAGGCAGGGACTCTGCTGTCCCAGGGCCAGCTCTGCATTGTCACAGCTAAGGCCACTTGTGGAGGGATGAGTTTTCCCTCCAATCCCCTACTTCACCTCCCCTAGAATTCCGCTACCACGTACAACTCTGAACATCAAACCTAGCCCCTGAAACCCAACTCTGGTCTACTACCCTCTCCCACATCAGGAATCATTTCCCAAACATCCTATCATGACATCTCTCAATCAAGTGGCACAACTCTACTCTTCCTGATGACATCATTCCTTCTGATGAGAATCATTTCCTCTTATGACATCACTTCCTGTTTAAGAATCCTCAACACTTACAGAGTGAAGACCACCTTTCAAACCCTGGCACCTTAGATCCTCAGGGTGTGACACAGCCAGGTGCTTTCTTCTCCCTCCTCCCTGTTCCTCAATGCTGGTAGGTCCGTGTTTCTTCAAACTGAAGTGTCTTACCTGTTCTTCATCCCTCGGAACCATCCAGACACAGCTCTGTCTTCTCCACAAAGCTCTGTCTTCTCCACAAAGCTCTGTCTTCTCCACAAAGCTCTCACTATTTCCGTCAAATCAGAGATACTGTTTCTATTTGATGTTGTCTTTGTCTGCTTAATACTGACTGTGTGTGCCTTGGAGTGAAATCCGTCCATTTCTTCTTCTCTTACAGAAGTGGGGGGTGGGGGGGGCATGTTCTTGGACACACAGCACTCCGGAATTGGGACGGGAACAGTGTGCTTTTGAAGTTAGCCTGTGCTACCCATAAAGTTTGGAGCTAGCCTGAGTTGTCTAGAGTTCGAGGCCTGTCCCAAAACCCAATCCAAACCAAAACAACAGAAAGAAAGACGGCAGTATGACTTCATCCCACACTCTCTGAGGAGAGTGGTTTCTCAGTGGCTGTTGCTGCAAGAATTAGAAGGGAGCTGGCAGGAATTTTCTCAGGGATCAGAATTCCTGTCCGGAGGCTTTGTATTTCAGCAATGGCAGCCCCTGACACTTTTCAGGCCTTGCTGTTATCAGTCAGCTGAGAGCAGTCAGGGACTGGCTGTAACCTCCTCACGCTGGCTTTGCGACTGTGTGGAAGGGCTAGCTGCTGACCCGGATTGATATTCCTTCAGTATGCTGACATCTGGGGATTGCAATCTCTGCAATAGAAGGTCAGTAAACATGGCTGCCTCTGGGTCCAATCTGGGGGACATCGCTGAGCATTCAGGAGACCTCTCTCAGTTACCATTGTGCTGGGTGAGAACTGCTAGCTTGGCTGAGTTTCACTATTTTTTATTTTGTCTTAATTTTTTAAGTTTAGTTAATTCTTTTTTTACTTATTCATTTTACATCCCACTCACAGTGCCTTCCCAGTTCCTCCACCTCAGCCTAAGACTTCGAATCTCTTCGAGGTTTCTAGGCTAGGTGCTTCCTGTCCCACTGAGGCCAGACAAGGCAGCCCAGCTAGGAGAACATCCCACAGACAGGCAGCAGCTTTTGGGACAGCCCCAGCTCCAGTGGTTTGGGACCCACACGAAGGTCAAGCTGCACATCTGCTACATACGTGTGGGGAGGCCGAGGTCCAGCCTGTCTATGTTCTCTGGCTGCTAGTTCAGTCTCGGAGAGCCCCAAGGTCCAGGTTAGTTGACTCTATTGGTCTTCCTGTGGGGTTCCTATTCCCCTTTGGGGCCTGTTATCCTAATTTTAAAAACTCATATATTTGATGTGTGTTCGTGTGTGTGTGTGTGTGCATGCCTGTGTGAAAGTGTGCAGGCACATATGTGCTACAGTGTGTATTTGGAGGAGGAAAGGGGACAAGTTGGGGTCCACGTTGGTTGAGGCAGGGTCTCTTGGGTGTTCTATCGGCCAGGCTAGCTGGCCCTCTAGCCTGCCTGCTCCCTTCTGTGCTCCCATTTCCCTGTGGGTGTGTCAGGATTGCAGATGTACATGCTACCACACGAGCTTACTTGGACTCTGGAGTTTTTAACTGGGGTCCTTTTGTTTTAATCACAAGTGCTTTTTGCCCATTGAACTCCCAGGATATATATATATATATATATATATGTGTGTGTGTGTGTGTGTGTGTGTGTGTGTGTGTGTGTGTGTGTGTGTGTGTGTTTTCTAGGTATGAGAGAAGATTCTAGGGTGTCAGGTAGCTTTACTTGTTTAGAGTAAGTCTTTGGACTTTCAGTCAATAAGAGCATATTCTGATGTTTTTGGCTCTGGGGATGGAAAAACAAACCAGGAAGAAGTTTTTATTTTTTTCATTCCAGACCACAGTAAAGGTGGGTGGGAAGCTCCTGAGTTGTTTTCTAGTTTTATACAACCTGCAGGAATGAAGCCAGGGAGACAAATGTCTGAGAGTGATGTGTGGCTTTAAGAATGTTTACCCAACCCAGGTAAGAATCATTTGCCAATAAAGGGACCACCCCAGCCTGTCCCCAGTGCCATGTCACCCTGAAGAAGGTCAAGTGGCCTTATGCACTCACTAATTCCCTGCATTCCTGATTAAGAGGCACAGGGGTGGACAAAGTTACTGCTGTCACAGCAGCTGGTGGCCAGGAGATTAGGACCAGAGGCCATGGGGGAATCCAAACACTCCAGACCTTTTAAAAGGCTGAGGGGCAGAGGTTTGAGTCTTTGTCCACTCGAGGTACAAGCTTTAAAAAGAAACTGTCAGGTGGATTAAAGCCTAGCGCCGTTTAAGATGGTGAGATTTCCATAGCATGTTCAGATCTGCCATGCCTGTCTCCCTTCCAAAGACAGAGCTCCTGCTCAGCCCAGCCACCGGTTGCTGGGGACTCTTGGGCCCGCAGCTCACCTCTGCTAGTGCTTTCCTCATGTGTAAAGCTCAGGACAGAGTTCGGGAGCTGGTCCCCGAGTCTTCCCTTGCCAGCCCCTGGAGTACTCTGAGCAGATAAGAAAAATAGCGTGACCCCCATCTTACAGCTTTTACAGCTGAGGCTCATGAAGGAGAGGAATCCTGAAGTATCTGAGGGAGTCCGAGTGCCCTAACCCCTCACATGGAAGGCCCCATAATATAGTTGACTCTACAATGTTCGTATTCCAGACAAAACATGTGCCTGCCAAGGGCTCATTGTAGAAAAGGGTCAGGGGTCCTGACTTACAGCCCAGGCACAGGCGTAAACCCCTCCTCCCACAATGCTCAGGTGCTCTCTGTAGGGGTTTGAAAGATTGCTTTATTGATACGATGAACAGCACTTAGAGAAGATGCCGCCGGCAGACAGGAAGGAGCCCTCAAGGGCAAGAATGTAGCCGTCTCTCTTAGGCGCTGTAGGACATGGAGTTTGACGGATGTGATGCATCTAGTGACTACGCTAGAAAGATCCTCAGCAGTCGTGTTCAAAGTCAGCCATTTTCCAGATGAGGAAACTGAGGCTGTGTTCCAGGAAATTCTTGGGCCTTCAAAGAGAAAGCAGAAATGTGTGACAGGCCGTATTAGCCCCCCCACACACTTGGGGACATTAATCTGTAATGATATTAAGTGACAAAGCCCATGCTTTTCATAGTGAAATGTGTTTGTTTTAAAAGAAGACACTAGAATATGGTTTCTCCCTCACTACTGCTCTCTAGCTGCTAGCAACAACCCCCTACTCCAGTCTCATACAGTCTTAGAACACTTTTTAAAAGTTCACTTTAGCCTAAAAAAAAAAAAAAAAATCTCCTTCTCAGGTGTAATCCTGAGCCACCCTTCAGAATCATCACTGTGGAGCTGTTTTTTCGATTTCTAACTTTCCCAAGGGAAAGACAGACAAGAAAATGCAAGTTGCCTCCCATAGCAAATCCCTCTTGTCTTGTAGAGCCTCCGAAAGGTGAATCGGCTGTCGCGTCACCAGGTCTTTGTCGTCTGGCAGAGTGTGAAAGGGGTGAAGTCGAAAGACAGACCAGAACACCTGTGGCCATTATGAAAACCAAAGCCACCTCCCAGGCCTGTGTGCTTTTTGCTCTGAACACTCAGCACCTGTCAGCCGAGGCTGAAAACCTGGCCACGGACGGCCTCAATAGGCTTGGAGCAGTTGACTGAGGAATTAGGAGGGTTTTGTAATAAGCCCATCCATTCTGTAGCATTCAAGTGTCTAACTCCAGGAAGCCCAGGATGGCCACACTTTAACGTCGAGTGCCTGCCTGGAAGGAGGAGAAAGCCTACACAGAAGGTGGAAGGCCCCGAGAGCCAAACCCCCCAGACCAGGGCTTGGGCTCCAAAGCTGTCAGGAGCTATCAGGAGCCAGCGAAAATGGCCCTTGTCCAAACCACCCGAGCCTCCTGGGTCTCAGCTTTTACGTTTATATAGATTCTCATTGAAAGACCAGTTTGATTTTGTCTTCTAAATTTTGAAATTATGTGTCTGTTGTGGCTATATGCGCACAAATGCAAGTACCCAGGCCAGAAGGCGGCATCCGATGCCTCCCAGAGCTGGAGTTGTCAGCTGCCAGATATAGGTGCTGTTTGGCGCTCACACCCCCAAACTGCTGAGCCATAGCTCCAGCCCAGACAACAGTGTTTTAGCCGTGAGCTCAAAGTCAATCGCTCATATTATAACCAATCTGGCAGGAAAGAAATGCAAGACTTAATGATGGTGGGCCCGTTATCTGCAGTTTCTCTATTTCATGATGATCAGCATTCCCCATCCCTCCTAGCACGGGCCCTTCAACATACAGTGATTCCCAGAGAGGCATCTTAGTACCCAGCTAGGAGGAGCTTTGTGGGACCCAAGTGGATTTAATGTGGAGACAGATCTGTGCTCCTTCCTTTCAGACACTTAGAGTCACCATAGAAGACAGCTTGTGTGCCCATGTGTTCTGTGAACACACAGTGAACATGGCCACTCCTCCTGGATCTCAGAGTCGTGCCCTTACTGACCCTCTTAGAAGATCGTCTCTCCTCCTGTTGATTTCTTTGCTTAGGAGCTACAGAGACATGTTCCTTCTCAGCTGTAATCCCGGACTACCCTGAAGAATCATCACTGTGGAGCTGGTTTTGAGACTTTACAAGATAGACAAGAAAAATCTAAGTTGCCTCCCATAGCAAATCCCTCTTGTCTTGTAGAGGGAAGCTTAAGGGTTCTTTGGAAAGTTGGTTGGACGGTGTTTGCCCGAGGCAAACGTGAAGGAATGTTTAGCTGAAGCAGACACAGGTGAAAGGCTGTTCTAAAGCAAGCACATGAAAGGACACATGATGGATTCTTTGCTAACAACATGCATGTATTGGTCTGCCTTACATTGCGTAGTTGAGCTCCATTTGTTGGGACGCCATAGAGAGAAACCGTAACAAAAAACTTGTGGTGGCGTGCGGCAGTTTCTCGACACTTCTGCAGATTCTGGCTGATTGGCAGAGTGATGTCAGCTGAGACAGATATGCACCTGCTGAGGCCAGAACTCTTCCTGGGTCCTGCTGGCCCTGGTCCCTCCTGCTGACTTGTGTCGAGACAGATACCTGGCTATTCCTGCTAGAGAGTAGCACTGCTGCTGATTCCTGTTTTCTATCCTGACTCTACCGAACTGAATGGCTGGTGTATCCATGAAGTGTTTGTGAGTGGATCGAGCTGCCACTGACTGCTAACCTGTGAACTGAGCAGCCGATTTCCAGACAACACAAATGGGAGTTGCTTGAAAGAAACTTTCTAAACAGGTCCAACACCCCCCACCCGTATCCTTTCTTTCCACTACCTCTGGTGAGTGGTGGGCTAAAAGGGAAGTTAAAGCATTTAACAACCATTTCAGAGAATCAGATTTGGCTCCCAGAATTCACATCAGGCATCTCATGACCACCTGTAACTCCAGTTCCAGGGTGTCTGATGTCCTCTTTTGGAATGTGTGTGTGTGTAAGTGTGTGTGTGTAAAAGAAGTAAAGCTTTAAAAAATTTTTTGCTTATACAATCATCACATATAAAAATTATTTTAAATTACTGCTAAAATGTTGGATCAGTAAATACATAAAAATTACAAAGTCAGGTTTTAAATATGTAAAAACTGTATACCTATAAAGAAAGATGGATGAAAATAATTGCAGGGTTTGTTTTGGGGGAACAGATAATAGATTCTTCTGCTTTTCTAAATTTTGCTAAAAACTTGAAAGGGCTCATACTGAACAAAGCTCCAATCTGAAACCTCTATGTGTGTTTGTGAAAATTACACTCAACAATGCCATAAAAGTTAACAGTGCTGCTGCTGAGAAGTTTGAAAATAGGTTGTAAGTTGATAATAACATCTATAAGAATATTAAGATGTATTAAGAATGATTTCAAGCCTGAGTCACCCGAGAATGCATTATAGAAAATGTATATTAATAATGATTTTCTTATACAAAAAGACATCTCACAACCAATTTTATATATTTAAAAATACAGCACTGGGCCTGGAGAGAGAGCCCAGCCATTAAGCGCACTGGTTGCTCTGACCTAGGTTTGGTTCTCATCGCCCATATGGTTGGTTACAACTGTCTGTAACTTCAATTCCAGGAGTTTTGGTGCCCCCTTTTGGCCTCTGAAGGTACTGCATGTACTTGTTGCACAGACAGACATGGAGACAAAATACCTGTACACATAAAAGGAAAATAAATGTTGAAGAATATGTTTATGACTTAAAATGCTGCAGTTGTCACTAGTAAGTGTATATGATACAGATCTATTTTCTTTCCCCTCCCCTGGCAATAGGCTCTCTCTCTGTAATCCAGACCCTATGAAACTCACTGTCTAGCCTCAGCTGGATTGAAACTCGGATTTCTCATGCTTTCAAGCATCAGGATTACATATGCAAGCCACCATGCCTAGCTTAGAAATAAACGCATTTTCTACCTCAAACTAAGTTCATGGGAAGGTCTGTCTCTAAGAGGTCTTGAATGTTACCTGTTCAGTGGTCAGGTGTACTTGGTAAACTCTAGGAAACATTCAACCACCCATCCTTGTGACTTCTCGGAGTGTTGAGCAAACTTCTCATGGCCTGTCTCTAAGAGAGGTGTACCATATACAGCTTCTGCTTGAAGCAGTTAGAAGATCTTCTTTCCACACAGAGACTCACGTAGGTGCACACTCATAGGCTTGGGGAAACCTTCACCAGCTTTTCAATGTTCAATTTTGAGGCTGTGAAGCCGAGTTTGTCTATCTGCTGTAACAAAGGGGGTATTTTATGACGGCAAGGCACATGAAGAACGGACCAGTCACGTTTCACCGAGCCCAGGCCTAGTTCCCACCCTTGGGATGCTTCATCCTCAGCCATTCACTTGCACGAACCGAGGCACCAAAAGACCAGAAGGGACTTTTCAGCTACATAGAAGGTTCCAGGCTTGGCTCTCCTGTTTTAGCAATGACATGACATGTAACCCTGTAACTCCCCCTTGCACCCCCACTCCTATATGCACACCCTTTGCTGGCATTCGAAATGTGCTTAGAAAGGGGAGGGAAATCCCTAGCTACAAAACCCACATTCCTTTTAAGGGCTGTCTGTGTACACACCTTGGACCTTTGACTCTCTCTCCCTGGGAGCAGGGGATTTGGAGACCTTCGCTGAGGGTGGGGGAGGGAGGATTCGTTGTAATGGTTCTTACATATTCCTACTCTGTGAGTTTCCCATCCTGGAAGTTTGTTCAGCTTTTGATCTTTTGGGACTTCTTTTATTTTTACTTCCAAAATCGGGCTAGTGAGCCCCAAGTCTTGGCTAACATAATGGAACTGTGGGACAAAATGGTCTCCCCTATATACCCTTATGTCTGATGTAGCCAGTCACTACCATTTAACCAAACATAGCATCCATTCCTCCAAACCACAAAATAACAAGTATGACTTAAAAATGTCAGACAGCCAATGTTCACATGGGGAGTTCTTACAAAAAATAAGCCAGGTAATTCCAGCTACTGGCAAGGCTGAGGTGTGATGATTGCATATTCCAAGTGAGTTCAAGGCCAGCTTGGGCTACAAAGTGAGGTCAGAGCTAGCCTGGGCTACAAAGTGAGCTCAGAGCTAGCCTGGGCTACAAAGTGAGATCCCCATCTCAAAATAAAACATACAGGAATAAATCATACAGAAAGGACTGGGGCTGCAGCTCAGTGGTAGAGTTGCTTGTACAGAGCGTGAGACCCTAGGTTCGACCCCTCTCACCATGAATGTGTCTTCATAGAAGAAACAATGCAAAGGGCTGACACATGTATTCTGGGACAAATTTTGGGATCCAACCCAGCCGGTGCATGGTAGATGAGCAATTTACTACTGAGCCGCGCCCTCAAGCCCTATTATCCCTCTAGGTCTACGGTCATTTTGAGTGTTTATTGGACCCTGTCTAGCTGGTGATATTTGGCATAAAGCTGGATTACTAGGCCATATTTTAAGAAGGGTGCTCAGGCTTTATGAGAAGGCCAGAGGTTGAAGGCAGAGAACTCCTCCTGCCTATAGGAACGAGACTTCCTAACTGTGCGATGATGTGCTATTAAAATAGATGTTTAGAGTGCAAACAATTAGAACTCATACGTTGGAGATGAGAAGTCAGTTAGGGGAGCCAGGTTTGTTTTTGTTTTTGCTTTTTTGGTTTTTTTAAATGAGATAATTGGCTTTTACTGCCAACGCTAAATATATGTATTGCCTATGAATTAGCAATTGTACTCCTAAGTGTGTGGTTATCAGGGCACACAGATGCGTCTCCCTTGAGATCGGAGGGATGCTGATGCCAGCTAAAATCACCCAAATCTGGACATAGCCCACACGTCCATCAACAGTAGAATGAAGAAAGAAACTGTGGTGTGTTTATACAGAGGTATATACTATACATGGCAAGGAGAGTAAACGCCGTATTACATGTAACATGGCTGGATTCCATTCACCTGCCGACGAATGGAAGGATGTAAACGTAAAAGCAGGGACCAGCCATGTGGCGCTCAATCAGAAAGCCCTTGAGCTGAGTTTAACCCAGAACCCACTGAAAGGTGGATGGGAAGAACAGACTCCCATCAAATTCTTCTGTCTCCCACATGCTTGTTACAGCAAGCACACACTCACCTAAACACTGCGCACACACACATACATGCACACAGGCATGCACACATGCACAATACTAAAAACATAAACCTTAAGACCCACAAATGTTGTACAACCCACTGTATAATGTTCCAGTAACAGGGAGAACAGAAATTAGAAGTTATGCCTTTGGGGGGAGGAGATACCAGAAGCAGGAGGCGGTCCAAACAGGTTCTGGGACAGTGGAAATACCCTCTTCTCCATCGGTGCCAGTCATGAAACTAGGCCGTGTGTAACCACGCTGGGCTTTATTTGTAGACCTGGCACATTTCCATTTATGCTCTGCTTCAGTCGAAAGCCCGTAAAAATGACATCGGAGAAACATTTTAATGACATGGAAGAAGACAAGCTGTCGTGTTATATAGAAAGTCTGTTGATGTGAACAGAATCCCTGCAGTTTTTTCTCCAAGGGAGCCTCACAGGCACATTTACACCATCTTTATACGTAATATATTTATGTATAACATCCACGTTTTTACTTGATTTTTTTTTTTAATCTCATGAGGTCTTAACTCTGTATTTATGCTCTCAACTTGATGCATACATAAATAAATTAGATTACACAGTTTATTTTCTGAAAATAAAGGAATGGTGGTGTTGACAGAAAATGGTAACCATGTAGATCTCCGAGCAAGGACAGTAGGTTGAGCATTTCCCTTTTGTAAGCCATCTGGAGTTTTGCTGTCTTCTGTTGTGATTTTTCTTTCCAGGGCTCGGGACTGAGGGTATTTTTAAAAAGGAATGGCTGAACCCAGCTGCAGACACAAGTATTCTTTTGTGACTAAGTGAGAGTTTATTACTCAGCTTTAAAAATCAGTGATATGGAGGTGAAATTTGCCACAGTGTAACACGGGGAATTTTAAAGTTAACAGTTAAAGTGGTCTTACAAGGGCAGCAGCACTCAGGAGCACGGAGCAGTTCCATCTCCCAGGAAGAAGCCCCATCCATGGACAGCCAGCTTTCCCTGCTTCTCGGGCAGCGGCAGATTCCCTGAGCTTTGGTACTCTAGCTTAATTTCCCCCGCTTGAAAAATTCCCAGAAATGGGAATTATGCGGCATGTATTCATCAATGGAGGGCATGTGAGATGTGAAAGGCTTCTTTCACCCTAAACGATGTTTTAGGGATTTATGTTGTCGTACCAACAATTATTCACATTTCAAATAGAAAGCGTGTCTGTGTGTGCTGTGAGTGGGGATTAAGGTCTCGATCTCTCTGCTTTCTGACCAGCAGATTGAAAGCCACCCAGCCCGGAGCAGCCTCTGGAGCCAGGCGGGTTCTCTGGCAGCTCGAGGACTGGTCTCCGCTGGCTGGCGGCAGCTCCCGCCCGTCTCAGGTGAGAGCCACCCTGCTAGCTGCCATTGTTCTGCGAGTGACAGCCTCCAGGGCAAAAGCAGAGCCGTCAACCAGAGGGCTGTCAAAGAATTAATTCCTTTCTTTGTCAGGCTGGGTGGTCTCTGTGGCTGCAGCACAAAAGGTTTGGAAAAGCACCGCGCTCCTGCAGGAAAGCACGCCGCCACCCAGGGCTCTGAGAGCACCCCTTTGTGAAATGGGGATGAACCAGTGCGCCCTTCCCTGGACCTGGACCAAATCATCACGCAGCCCCACAAGGGCGTGCAGAAGTCGGCTAGAGCCCTCTCCTCCCAGACCTCCGCACCTGGATGCTGGCCAGCAGGGATTCCTACCAGGTCCTTGGTGACCGACAGTTCCCTTAGAGGTACCCTGGCCTCACCATTTTGGTCTCCAAGAAAGGGAGAGTTCAGACACAGACTGCCGTTGCCAAGGTCAAACAGCACCCAAATTCCGTCCGGGACAAGAACCCAAGTACAGAGTTTTCCTCGTTGAGATGCTATTTGAGTCACTCCCAACCTGCTTGTGTTAGACGGTGGCTCCCAGGTGCAGTGCGAAGTGTAATTTAATTTATAACTTCCCAGCCAATTCGGAGTGCCATCCCTAGGTGTGTCTCGTTTGGTTTAGTTTGGTGCCCCCTACTGGCTATGGCTGACAACAACCATCGCACCTACTGCCGGGACCTTGAACAAACATGTGGGTAATTTCATCCCCATTTTATAGGTGAAGAAACTGAGGCTCATGGAGAAGACATAACCCGTCTAACTAACTCAGTGAGCTTCGTTAAAAGTCAGCTGCTAATGGGACTCCGAGCCTCCTGGTAGCACTTTCCCTTCAAGGGTCTATAAACACCTTTGTTACTATTCATACCCAGGAGTCAGCTGCTGCAACTGTGATACTGTGAGGCCACAAGTCAGCTGCTGAGCAGTGCAGGCCGGGGTGGGGAGCAGGGCTAAGAGGGCCATGGTGCAGATTCTGGAAAACGACTACAAGATGGCACATGTTTCCTGTCTTTGGTGTCAACTATTAGAGACTGGAGGTTTCACACCGAACCCTGACTTTTTATCTCCTCTTCAACAAAGTGCAGGCCCTGGCCTCGTTGGGCCTGCTCCAGCCTGTCACTGCTGCCTGCCTCCCTCTTTATTGTCCTCTTAGACAGAGGGTGGCTGGCAGGTACCATTTCACCCCGAGAATATGCTATTTTTCTTCTTATGAAACCAAAACAATAGCCAGGCATGGTGGCGCACACCTGTAATCCTAGCTGCTCGGGAGGGTGGGGCCGGAGGACAGCAAGTTCAAAGCCAGTCTAAGCAACTTAGCGAGATCTTGTCTCAAAGTAAAACGTTCTGAAAGGCGTGTGAGTGGGGATGCACCAACCAGCACACTCGAAGCCACGGGATACAGAGCATCAACAAAGCCAGATTCACTTTTTAAGATCAGGTATTTAGCAAAGAGAGAACCCAGGAGACAGGAGCCATGTGACTTAAGAAAGATAGGACATGTCATCAAATACTAAAACTGGGGGGCTGGGGAGACGGCATGCAAACTAACAACCCGAGTTTGATCCCTAGAACCCATGGCGGAAAACCAGTTCCCCAAAATTGTCCTCTGACTCCCACATGTGTGTAGGCACACACACACACACACACACACACACACACACACACACACACACGCAATAACACACAAAGCCACAAGAACTACAATGTCATACAGCAATCCCACTGGGTATTTAGAGCAGGCATCTAGTATTCAGATCGTGAATAATGTGGATCACACGGATGTTAATTGACTCAGTCACTGCACAATGTACAAGGTCTTGCTGTGTTACCCAGGCTATCCCGGAATCATGGTAATCCTCCTGCTGGGGTTACAGTGTTGGTCATCATGCCGAGTTCGAAACTTTTTTAAAATAAAAAATGTGAAGGGAGGGGCTGGGGATGTGGCTGTTTGTAGAGTGATTATCACAAATGCCCAGAACCCTACATTTGAGTCTTAGCACCACATAAAACAGACCTGGCGGCACATGACTGTAATCCTTACATTTGGGAGGTTGACGTAGGAGGATCTGAAGTTTCAGGCCATCCTTGTCCATATGTTAAATTTGAGGCCAGCCTAGGGTACATAAAAAGGTAAAGATGAAAAAAAAAAAAAAAAAGAATACAAGTTTGTCTGAGGAAGAGAAGAATTTCTAAGTGGCTGAAAGGTAAAGGTCCAATGTCCCTAAGCTGCTTGCTGTGGTTTGAGTCTGAAATGTCTCAGACAGATGCACTCAGCACTTCATTCCTGGGAACCTGACAAGGCAGGGCCCAGGGGAAGGAAACATGTCACCAGGGGTGTGACTTTGAAAGTACATCTGCTCCACTCCACTGGGACATCCCCCACCATGATGGGCTGCAACTTTCCACAGTGGGAGCCAAAGAAGCAGTTTCAAGCCCCTTACGTTGTCTGTGCCGGGTGCTTTGTCATGGCAACAGAAAGTCGGACACAGGCTCATGCCGGCTCGAGCCTAGCTCCCTGCATAGGAATCTAGTGGAGTTTTGATGTCTTCTTGTCGATGTGGATTCACCCCATTGCCACTTCTGTCTCTAATATCCGAGCGTTGTGGCTGGTGGAGGCCGCTCTGAATGTGGTCGTGGCTGGGAATCTGGAAGCTCACACTACTTGCAGAGACAGTAACTGTCTGGATGTTGTGGACGGTATTCAGAGAACAGATAATTCCTGAAGGTAGCAGATTCACATCTGAAATTTTATCACATTTACTTGTTTATTTGTGTATGCAAGTGCCGTGGCACATGTGACTTTCCTCTACCACGGTGGGTCGGTTGCAGGGATTGAATTCAGATGGTCAGGCTTGGCAGCAAACACCTTTACCTGCTGAGCCATCTCCTTGGCCCCCGATTACCAATCTAAAAAGCAAGCAAGCACCTGCCTTCCACCTCACCTCCATCGAAGAAGCTTTATATGGAATGAGGGAAGGGATGGGAACAAAGGCTGTGAGTCATTCCAAACTCAGTCTTGCCCCTCTGGAGCCACACTCAGGAGGCAACGTCTCCGGCCCGACTCCCATGATCGTCCTGTGGATCCCTCGTGTGCTTTCTATGAAATTTCATTCTATGAGTGTCTGGGCTTGGACACTTCTTGAAATGCCGAGTTTACTTAGTATCTGCTGGTGTGAACTCTGAGCTTCTCCAGGGGTATCTGGGGCTGAAGGAGGTGTGGGCTCCAAACAAGCAAAGCACTAACACTGTGTTCACACTAAAGTATTAATAAGCACATATGGAGACTTCTCTGCCATGTGTATGTAGTACAAGTGTGTCTTTCTAATACGGAATGTGAAAGTGGGGTCACTTTAATAGCTACCCTGGGTCTGGTAGCTATTAAAGTGAGATGAATGTTCAGATAAAGAACAAAATGATCCCCCAGCCCATACCTGTGCCTTTGCCCCCATGGTAGTCCCACGGAGATGTCATACTCTAACCAGTAATCTTTTGGATTAGCTCTTCCAGACTTTCTTGGTGGATAAGGGTTACTTAACTCCATCCTCTGCACAAATGGCTTTCTCACTCCCCAGAGGATTCTCTAGAATTGCTACAGACTCTATAAGTATTAACTCTTGTCAAACAGATGTGTAAGCGGGAACAAGGTTCGGCTGTGACGTCGCATTTCAGTGCGGGTCAGATACACAGCTAGGCTTATCTGACATAAAAGTAAATTTACTGAAGTTAGCAACCTGTTAACTAAGCAGTTCCTGTGTGGCGAATTCGATGTGGCGGCTCTGAAGTGACAAGCGACAGCAGTCCCTGCTCTTAAGGATGTGAAAACCTGCTCACAGATGTTCTTCTGTTGTGAGTGGGTGCCAGTGATGGTCAAGGTGACCACAGTTAAGGGGTAAAACCTCAGGAGGTTAGAGGAAAAACAGCCCAGTCATACTCCTAGAGAGGGTCCTGGCAGAGCCTCTGCAGGCCTTCCCATCTCCAGCCTCCTGGAAGCCCTTCTTCAGAGCCTGTTCTCTTTCAGTCCCACCTGAGTTTCAGTGATCTCTGTCCTCTGCAGTTTCCTCCTTTAGCCGGGATCTGTGAGCTTGGGAGGTGAAGGAGGTGTAATGTGGGAAGGCAGACTCAGTCACCGTCCCCCTGAGACAGATGGGCCCCTGGTTTGTCGTCCTTGCCCTTTTTCCTTTTGTACCCCCACTAAGTGACTCATGTGTTTTGCTCTGGGCAAACCCATAGCCTTTGTCACCCAATGAAGTGTACAGATCAGGGTGCGTTCTCTCCCTTTCTCCGACAGGGAGTCTGCTTTAAGCTGAGGCGCCAGCCCACACAGTTCAGACCTGGTTACCTGAAACCCTATCACAAAAAGTCCCCGTGCCAAAGGAGAGGGAGTTACCTGGAAGTGGAGACCAACAAGTTGCCAAGAGTTTCAAAACCCTGGGGTGCAGGAAGCGTCAGAGGGGCTTCCTGCAACCTCTCAGATTCAGAGCTTTTGCCCGGAGAGGATTCTGAGCACCCAACCACATTCAGAGGTTATTTTAGGGGGAATGCTGTTACCTCATTGCCTCAGTCACCAAGTCAGAAATGCACAGAGACTGTGGTGGTCATCACAGGTGTTGCCACTTGGTTTGGTGCCACCCAGGGTGGGGTGGGTGGAGGTGGGGTTCTTTATACAATTCTGGCGCTCACATTCCCTGCTCTGGCCAGAAAAATACATCCACAAAGTTGTGCAATGATCAACAGTGTCTAGTTCTAGAATTTTCATCACCTCAGAATGAGGCCCCCATACCGACAAAGTAGCGTCTCCTCCCAGTTACTCCTTAGCGTCATACTCCAGTAACCTCTCTCTAATCGGCTTTCTATTGGGAGGGGGGGTGTTGCTTATTCTGTGAGTTTCACATAAACACAGCCATTTGTGATCGGCTTCTTTCTCTTAGAGTAACATTTTTTAAAGTTCAGTCATGTCGTAGCATGGATGAGTGCTTCATTTTTTTTTTTTTTTTTTTTTTTTCATGGCTGAAAAAAAATAGTTCATTGTATGGTAATACTATGAGTTGTTTAGCCATCCAGAAGTTGATGAACATTTGGGTAGTTTCCAGCTTCTGGTTATTGGGAGCAGTGGTGCTATGAACCCCCCCCCCCCACAACAGTCTAAAATACGGAGAGTAACAATGTACTTTCCCCTCCCCCCCCCCCAAGGCCATCTTGCCGTACGCACGGGAGATACTGTCACATCACTTTTCCCCACCGGATGAAAGGTTTTCTGAAACCAGGGGTTTCATTTGTGTACAGAATAGCCAGTCTGTTGTCATGGGGCTGCTTGGCTTTCCATGTGGCTTGGCCTTGGCTCTACCCAAGCCCCGCAGCTAGGTTTGGAGCCTATACTGCGTCCCACTTTTCTGTTGCCTTCCTGTTTTCTCAGGCTTTTTAGCTATTACACAGCCATTCTTTCCCGATGCTCTTTTTTGCACGCTCTCTTTAGTTTTGGACACAGGGTCTCATATAGCTCAGGCTGGTCGTGAGCATACTGTGTAGGCAAGGATGAGTTTAAAGTCCTGATCCTCCAGCATTGCTTAGTCCGGGTTATAAATCAACAAGTGCACTACCATCCCTTCCGCCACCACTCCACGGATACGCAGGCGCACTGCCCATCTCTTCCGCCACTACTCCTCCACTGCGCAGGCGCAGCTCTTTTTTTTTTTTTTTTTTTTTTTCTTTTTGATGTCTGACAGTGGGGGCGCTTGCTGCTCCTAGAAGCTGTTCGCGATAGGCTTGCGCTACTTACAGAGTGTGTTGGCGATGGCGACAGCGGAGGAGACGCGGACGTCACCGGAGCCCGCGGAGCTGCCGGCCGCCGTGCGCGCGAGCGTGGAACGGAAGCGGCAGCGGGCGCTGATGCTGCGCCAGGCCCGGCTGGCGGCTCGGCCGTACCCCGCGGCGGCGGCCGCCGGAGGTGGGGGCTCCCTACGGGCGCGCGCGCGGCCTCCCTCCCGCGGATTTGTGACCGCAACTCGGCCCCCCCGGCCTCCCCCGCCTCTGCTGGGCCGCCCGCTCCAGCTCGGTGTGCGGGAAGAGCTGTGCACGCCCGCGTCTGTCGTGCCCTTTGCCTGCACATCTATGGTGCAGAGCTTTCAGCCTTGCAGCCATTAAACCAGGCTGCACCGTCTCCCAGTCCAGCACCCAGTAGAACCGACCCTGGCCCAGTCTTTTACGTGCGCCCAGCCTTTCAGGGCAAAGTAGAGTAACACCCGCAGAGCCCAGCACTTTGGAGTTACCCGATTGGATTCTTACGGACACCTTGGGAAATGGGAAGGGCAGGGCTTGGTAACCCTGTTTGACTGAGTAGCATGTGGCCCTGGGCTCATTTTGGCTGTACTTGGCATCTTAGGGTAGCCCTTCCGGGTTTAATGCCCACTGTGCTTTCAGCTGCTGGCATTGCCCATGGGAATAATAATTCACCCAACGTACTTTCTACAAAATAATTTACTTTTTTATCCCTCTCTCACAATTCCTATACACACATACACATACACATGTATATATGTGTGTGTGTGTGTGTGTGTGTGTGTGTGAGAGAGAGAGAGAGAGAGAGAGAGAGAGAGAGAGAGAGAGATACTTATTTTGGCAGTGTGTACTAAATAAAAATGTGTATGTTTTATGGCAGTTTGTACTTTTAGACTTGCCATTGAGTTTGATCTGTTGCTCCTGACCAGCACAGCTGGCTTGTAAATAACTTAGACCTGAAAATCCTCATACGCCATCCTGTAATGGAAAAAGAAATTTCATTGTCTTTGTTGGATATAATGCAGATCTCGTAAGTCGGTATTGCAGCCTCAGTTTCTCATTACCCATATGCAGATAGACACGGTTGGATAACTGTCTTACCAGGGTCCTCCTACCAGCTGGGAACATCTAAAGTCATGAGCGTTTCTGCAACTTCAAATGCCTGCCAAGTGCAGAGACAGTTTAGTTCCACGCGAGGAGGTCAGAACGCTGGGAAAAGGAGCGGAAGTAGTCTGATTGCTGGGCCTGTGACCAGCGCTGCTGGGGAGGCTGAGACAGGAGGATCTTGAGTTCAAGAACTTCCTTGGCTAGAGTTCCAGGTCAGCCCGAGCAAGTCAGGGAGGTCTCGGCTCTAGAATGTAGGTAGAGAGCTGTGGATGTTGCTCAGTGGTGAGTGCTTGCCTGGTGGCTTGGGGAAAGTAGCCTGAGCTTAGACAAGGTTGTCAGTCCACCTGGTGAGTTTTGTTGCCCCCGGAAGCAACTGAGTGCAGCATCCTGTTTGAACCACCCTGGGAGGAAGGGTTTCTCCTTCAGAGGTTTGTAGCGTGTGAGTTTTAACTCTTTGTTACTGGTTGTGACAGCTTTCTCTTCAGTTTGCTGTTTGCTGTCATGGGGAGTCACTTTTGTTCCTTGCTTCTGAGGCTGGATCCTCGGGGCATCTCTTAGACAGACTCTTACCAACTAGGCTAACCCTGTTTGCTCACTTTCTGTTCTGGTTATTCTAATCCTCTTAAAGTGATTTTTTTTTTGTGTGTGTGTGACAAGTGTCTAGTATGGAATCCTCGGAGTAAATACTACTTATCACCACTGTCCTTTCTGCTGGAGGTCGTCCCCAAACCCCACCCCCACTAGTCCTGCCAAGCCTAGTGTAGAAAGGAGTTAACAGAGAGGGCCTGGGACCGTCCTCAGGCAGGTTAAAGGCTTTCCTTTGGCTGCTATCTAGAAACTTGGGACTTGGTGTGTTTCCACGATTCCCGACCTGGTGGTTTACTGTGTTGTACACAGAATGTGATGGATGCCGTATACCTGGTAGCTCTCTGGAAGTCAGGCATTGGGGCTGGAGTATGGGGAAGGAAGCTCCTGTACTGGAACTCCTGTAGGGCTGCACTTGCCCAGTGTGTCTTTTTACTTGACTTTTCATTTGTGTTTTAAATCCTTTACAAATGATGAGTGAATGTGGGTGAGTTATGTTCCCAAGTTGTATGCATTTAGGTAGAAGATTAACATCAATCAGGGAAGCAGTTTTGGAAACACTGACTTATATATAGCCAGTCGATCAAAGTCTCTGGTCTGCACTGAGCATCTGAAGTTGGGCGGTCAGGAACTGAACCCGCAGCCTAAGGGCTCTGACTCCCGGTAGAAAGGTAGCGTCAGATTAGAGGTAGAAGACACTTAGCTGGAACTCACTGGAGAAATGCTTGGGGTGTTTGTTGGGTGGTCTGTCCTGTCTGTAACTGGGGCTCTGCTGGGAGCTTTGGGTCTATTAGAGCTGTAGGAGACATCTCTGAAGGCCCCGTTTCTTAATATCCAGTCAAGTGCGATCTACCAGGTATATCTCAGGGTTCTGCGCTGTCTTTGGTTTCTGTTGTGTCTTGTAGTCAGTGTGGCAGCTTCGGGTTGTTCTTTGGTTGTACTGTAGGTCCTTGTGGCTGTTTGCCTACATGCTCACATCACCTGTGAGGAAGGGGCATTTTACTTCTTTCTAAGGCCCAGGGTTTTTTGTTTGTTTGTTTGGTTTGGTTTTTTATTAGTTTTGTTTTCTTGCCACGCTGTACCAGCTGGGGCCTTAAGGACAGTTTGAATGAAGTGGTGACATTGTAATCCTTCTTCTGTTTCCCCACTGGGTAATCTACGGGCTTGCCTGATTCGGTTGGTTACACTTTTATCTGCTTTCTGTAGGTGTGGCCAGTGTGAAAGCAGCTCCCAAAATGATTGACACCAAAGGCGGCTTCATTTTAGAAGAAGAGGAAGAAGAGGAACACACGATCAGAAATGTCGTTCATGAACCAGGTAAAGCATTTAAGGGTTTCCACAAAAGGCGTGTGGACATGGGTAATTTGGAGCGACACGAAGACTTCTTTGCCTTTTGATCAATGAGAAGACCCAGGGAGGAGGGGGAGGGACTGGAAGAAGTGGAGGGAAGGGAAACTAATATATTATATGAGAGATGCCTCTATTTCCAAAAAAAGGGGGAAAATACAACTACCTATGTATATAGGTATAAATGCATACATACATACATACAGAATGCATATGTACTTATCAGTTTATAGTGATAGCCTTTATGTAGGCCCCCTTTCATGGTAGAATAAATATGCTTACACATGCAATTTCTTGGACATATAATATGAAGCCCAGCATCAGGAAGTATTACGAAACAGTTTTAGGCAGGTTCACAATTTCACGCTTTCGTCAGTAATGTAGGCGAGGGCTGACTTCTTCACATTCTAGCAACAGTTTCCTTATCAGTCTGTCTGGTAGGTGCCCAGAGTTCCAGCATCTACTGGATACTAATGACATTGAGCGTTTTTCTGAGTATTTATTTGTTGCCCATTTTTAATTTTGGAGCAGTAGTTATAAAAACTTCCATATGATTTTAAATCAAACTGTGTGATGGTGATATAAAACCGTATAAATTCTAGGTGCAGGTTTCCTGCTGGCTTCAGCATGGAAGTGGTTTGTTATCCATCTTCTCTTAGCCGAGGGAGACTGCATTGGCCGGGTGATGGATCTTTGAAGAGGATTTTTGTTGTTGTTGTTGTTTTAGTTGTAAGAAAAAAAAAAGAGAATATTTTATATTTGATATGTGCAGGGTTACTTCCATTCTCTGAATGTATTTATATTCTGGGTTTGCTAACATGTAGTTCGTTTTTCGTTTTTTCCTCCAAGACAGGGTTTCTCTGTGTAGCCCTGACTGTCCTGAAGCTAGCTCTGTAGACCATGCTGGCCTTGAACTCATAAAGATCTGCCTGCTTTTGCCTCCCAAGTAGTAGGATTAAAATCATATGGCATCAACCCGGCATGGTAGTCTGCGCCTTTAACCTCAGCAGTTGGGAGGCAGAGGCAGGCAGATCTCCGAGTTCGAGGCCAGCCTGACCAATGTAGTGAGTTCCAAAATAGCCAGGGATACAGAACGAGACCCTGTTTCTTTCTCTTTCTGTCTTTCTTTTTTTTTTTTTTTTTAAGATTTATTATTATTTATTTATTATATATAAGCACACTGTAGTGTCTTCAGACACACTAGAAGAGGGCATCAGATCCCATTATAGATGGTTGTGAGCCACCATGTGGTTGCTGGGAATTGAACTCAGGACCTTTGGGAGAGCAGTCAGTGCTCTAACCACTGAGCCATCTCTCCAGCCCCCACATGTAGTTTTAAATGATGTGCTTCATGATGAAATTCCTAAGGGCTTTATTTTTTTCAGAAACTTCTTTATTTGTTATTGATATGACATACATTTATTAAATATACTCATTAAGGACAACAGGATGTCTACCCCCACCCCCGGGCATGAGGAAATGATTCCTTGGTTTGGACATTTGCTGCCGTCTCACGTCTCACCGGCAGGAGGAGCTGAGCTACGGATGGACAGAATAGTCTCCATTAGAGTGTGTTCCCGAACTGGGCGTGGTCTCCATTAGAGTGTGTTCCCGAACTGGGCATGGTCTCCGTTAGAGTGTGTTCCCGAACTGGGCGTGGTCTCCATTAGAGTGTGTTCCCGAACTGGGCGTGGTCTCCATTAGAGTGTGTTCCCGAACTGGGCGTGGTCTCTGTTAGAGTGTGTTCCTGAACTGGGCGTGGTCTCCATTAGAGTGTGTTTCCGAACTGGGCGTGGTCTCTGTTAGAGTGTGTTCCCGAACTGGGCGTGGTCTCTGTTAGAGTGTGTTCCCGAACTGGGCGTGGTCTCTGTTAGAGTGTGTTCCTGAACTGGGCGTGGTCTCCATTAGAGTGTGTTCCTGAACTGGGCGTGGTCTCCATTAGCGTGTGTTCCTGAACTGGGCGTGGTGTGACTCGGGAGACAAAAGCAGGAGGATTGCTTTGACTTTAGGAGTTCCAGACATCTTGAACGCACCTTTAATCCCAGCAGGTGGTGTACATGGTGAGTTCCAAACCAGCCAGAGCAACAAAGCCAGACTGTGTGTCAAAGAAAGAAGGAAAAGAAACAGACAGACTAGAAGAATATAGTAGAGCCTTGTTCAAATTTCGTTTTCCTTGTGGCGACAGACACCCTGGCAAGTGAGGGAGAGAAGGGCTCATTTGTTGTAGAATCCCAGATTGCAGGCTGTCACTAAGGGCCTGGAAGGCAGGAACTTGAGCTGCCAGTCACAACACACCCAAGTGAACAACACAGCCAAGTGCAGTCACAACACACCCAAGTGAACAACACACCCAAGTGCAGTCACAACACACCCAAGTGAACAACACTCCCAAGTGAACAACACACCCAAGTGAACAACACACCCAAGTGAACAACACTCCCTTGCTTGCTGGACACTCAGCTAGCCCTCTCTGCTCTTACACCAGCTCTCCCAGCCTGGGAACACTGCTGCCCCTAGACAGGCCCACTGACCAACCTGCTCTCCATAGTATCTCGGGCTAGGTTTTTGTCTCTGGTGATTGTAGGTTGTAGCAAATTGACAACTAAAAACGTACCATCACAAAAATCCTATCTTTAAAAAAGAAAAGAAAAAATAGCTAAAAAGTAAAAATTAAAAACAAGTCAGGAAGAAAAAGTTATTTCTATAGTCCATAATGAGAGGCCAGTGCCCATGAAACAAAACTTAGAACATGCTTTTATTTAGGGCTGGAATAGAAAAAGGGCTGTGAATCTGCCACATGGGGTTAGCGTGTTGGTACATGACGTATGTATACATACATGTTCTCTCAGCTGATGTGCTCACTCAGCGCAGCGGAAAAGGTAAAAGGCTTGTTTGAAATCTAAAAGTGGGGGCTGGAGAAACTCAGTGTAGCCGTCCGTCCTGATGCTAAGGCCTAAAGGGGTAACATGTTTCTGTTTACACTGGACGTCACATGCCAAGAGGGCATATAGGCAGGCATGTAGTCTCCAAAACAGAGTGGCCTGAGACAGTTGTCAAAACTGGCTGAGTTAACTGACGAGTCCTTCCAGCAGCATGCAGGCGCAGAAGTGTCTCTTGATCTGGAGAGCACACACTTACGGGGATTTGCTTTGGGGAGCAGAGTCTGAGGCTGTGAATGGTGATTCCAGCGATGGAAGGGTCAGTCCCGAGTGATGGTGCTGTGATCGTGTGTTCACCTCTAGACACTTCCGAGATGCCACTGTAGAGACTGTGTGGACTCCACACAATCTGCAGACCCCCGCAGAGGCCTCCCAACTACACCGATGCCTCGTCCTGCGAAGCCTAAGAGGAGAATGATGGGAGGACTTGAGGAGGGAGCAGGTTGGATGCAGTGACCTTTGTGTCCCTGTGATTTTGTGGCTACAAAAACTGCCTCAGTTATGG
This sequence comes from Micromys minutus, assembly GCF_963924665.1. Classification (NCBI taxonomy): domain Eukaryota; kingdom Metazoa; phylum Chordata; class Mammalia; order Rodentia; family Muridae; genus Micromys; species Micromys minutus. The sequence continues at coordinate 36,854,579 of NC_137963.1, forward strand.
TTGTCACTGCGGTGACTGGACTCAAGCCTGCCAGGAGCAACCAAGTGAGGGAAGTTCAGATGGTATCAGTCCGTCACGGGGAAGGCATGGCAGTGGGCTGGGTCCGTGGAAATGAGCGTGTGGCAGCTGCCAGCCAGGAGGCAGAGAGAACTCTTCCAGAAGTGGCCCTCACGGCCCGCACCCTAGGGTTCTACTTCCTCCCTGTAGACTCTGCCTCCTAAAACTTCTATAGCCTCCCCTCACAGTGCCACTGCTAGGCTGTTGTTGGGGGCCCGCCTTACCACCTCCGTTAAAGCACACTTCGGGCATTTTTATAGTGAGATAGTGTTTGGTTTCGGTGCTGTCGTGAAAGAACTCACGTCAGGAGCTTCAGTTCCTGTGAAGGCGCTGACTCTAGTTGAGTCTGAAACTGGGCCACATGCAGACTTTTAACATCACTTTCTTTTGATTTTGGTTTTATTCTCATAGACAGCTTGAGTAAGCGCCTTTGTCTTATCCTTTATAGAGACGAGAACAGCGTCCACATCAGTTACAGTGCAAGATGCTATGTTCCCAGGATTCCAAGCGTTAATCCTGCTTGACTAGTCCTGTCCAGTTGCTAACTTGCACTGTCCTCTCATGGACTAGAAGCTCTGGCCATGTCAGTGGTTTTATGGTTCCTGCAGGTATGGGTTGTACCTGCCATGGCCGTGCCTCCATCCTTACTACCCGTGGAACCAAACATCCAGGAGGTCCTGGGGAGTGGTGACATTCCTGGGACATGCTGTCTGGAACTTGGTGAGCTGCTAGGACACATGGCCACAGACAGTATGAAAGTGTTCTGAATGGATGGAGGCTTGCTACAGTGACATAGGAGGGACACAGCACAGTAATAAAGGATGGTAAGGAATCCTTTTAAAAAATCATTCAAAAATAGAGACCCCAGTAAATGGATAGGGAGAATGGAGGCTGAGTGGTTAGTGTGAACAGGGGGGATAGAAATGGGGATCTCAGGTGTGAACAGGAGGATAGAGATGGGGATCTCAGGTGTGAACAGGAGGGTAGAGATGGGGATCTCAGGTGTGAATAAGAAGATAGAGATGGGATCTCAGATGTGAACAGGAGGATAGAGATGAGGATTTCAGGTGTGAACAGGAAGGTAGAGATGGGGATCTCAGGTGTGAACAGGAGGATAGAGATGGGGATCTCAGGTGTGAACAGGAGGATAGAGATGGGGATCTCAGGTGTGAACAGGAGGATAGAGATGGGGATCTCAGGTGTAAACAGGAGGATAGAGATGGGGATCTCTGGTGTGAACAGGAGGATAGAGATGGGAAATTTCATTTCATGGCTTTTGAATAACAATGTGATATAGCCACCTAATGACACTTCTGATCAGTTTCTCTTCATCCAAGAACATAATTCAGATATCAACAGCTTTGTTCTATATTTTTTTTTCTAGCTATGCCTTGTTTTATGAAGAACCTTTTCTTTTAAGAATTTGGAGATTAGTGGAGTTAAGGGACGGCAGGGTCTTGGCAGACCATGCTTTTGAGGTAGCTAAGGAAGGCAGAGCTGGAGCTGGACAGTAGCTGTCGTCCTAAGGACTTTGTGATGGGGTTTTTACCTGCCTGAGGACCATTAGAGAATTAAAAGGGTCTTAGCTAGGCATCGAAGTCTATAGAGAGTCCGGCTTCACTGTGCTGGGGGCAGTTCTGTGTGGGGTGCTGAGGGGTACAGTGCTCAGTGATTCTCCCTTAAGAAGTTTATAATCCAGGAGGTGACCCGATAAAGCAGAGGCTTTTTGCTCTGTTGACATGGTGGAATGAAAGAAAAAGAATGTCCCCATCTGAGTGAATTTTGTATTGACTCTCCTAACGTTGCCTTGTTCTCTGTTGCTTTAACTGCTTAATGTATTGATGGCTTCTCTCTGTAAGTAGATCCCTCCTCCACAGTCCTGGGGCTAGTCTTCTTTGTTTTTCAATAGTACCATAATTGGCAGATCCCCCCCAAAGATGTCCATATTCTAATTGTCTTGGAGTCTGTGTGTGTGTGTGTGTGTGTGTGTGTGTGTGTGTGTGTGTGTGTGTGTGTGTAAGAGGAGACGTTGCAGACAGTGTTAAAATTAAAGACCTTGAAATGGGGAGATCACCATAATTCTAGCGAGTCCAGTGTAGTAGAGGAAGCCAGTGAAGGCATGTGGAAAACTGTTCCTGGTTTTGAAGATGGGAGTTGATGGAGGAGTATGGGCAGCCTCTAGGGACTTAGAATGTCCCCTGGAATGAGCACAGCCCTGCAGACTACTTGAATTTGACCCACTGGGCCTCACTGGCGAGATGGCAGATGTAAGGCCAGCATTTATTAACTGGTTACTTGATACAGCCACTGAGAATTAAATCTTAAACCAGGCTGGGAGAGAGGGGTCTCAGGAAGACTAGGGCTGAGACAAGTTTACTCCAAGCAATCAGACTTTTTATACCTTTGTCAGAAATCTAATGGTAGTTGCCAGGAAACAGTGATGTTTGCCAGCTACACAGCTTTATGGTGGTTATTGCCAGTTGTCAGCTTGGCTACATCTGGAATGAACTACCATCCAGAAATGGAGGGCTCACCTGGGATCCAGATCTTGAGGCTGTAGAACACAGGCTTTTGATCTGGATTTTTAAACATTTTATTATTTTTGTTGTGTGCGCTATTGTTTTCCATGCATGTATGTCTGGAGAATGTCAGATCCTGGAGTTGTAGACAGTCGTGAGCTGCCATGTCCGTGCTGGGAATTGGACTCCAGTAAGTTACTTCTCTTAGCCACTGGGCCATCTCTTCAGTCTCTGAAGGCGCAGTGGCCATGAAGCTTAGGTCCAGGCAAGGTGGTACCCACCTTTAATCCCAGGAGACAGAGGCAAGCAGATCTCTGAGTTCTAGGTCAGCTTGAGACAGAGCAAGTTCCAAGTAAAGAACAGTTTAGCTCCAGGCATGGAGGTACATAACTTTAACCTGGGCCACACCCTTTGCCGGGGGCCTACATAAGGACATTGGAAGAAGGAAGGCTCTTCTTCCCCTGCTTGAACTTACTTGCCAGCACATCTGTTAGAGCCACTTCTTCAGGATTCCTGTTTGTACAGAAGAGCAGCTGAAGCACCCAGTCTCGTGGGACTGTGCCACAGCTAGATCCCTGGACTTCCCATCCACAGCTGCCCATTGTTAGGTTGGTTGGACTAAGTCATTTCAATAAATTCCCTAGTATATAGAGACATTCTATAAGTTCTGTGACTCTAGAGAATCCTGACTAATACAAGGATACACAAGATTAACGTCTGTCAACCCCCCATGTTTTGTTGTCCTCTAGAGAACACAGAATCATAAGGTGTCCTGAATGTTTCACTGCCCGAGGGAGTGCCTCGGTTTCTTAGGAGCTGAAACGTGCACAGTACCCCATGAGCCATGGATTCTAGCCTAAAAATCAGGCCAACTCCCATGATTCCCCGCAGACAGACTCAGGCCGTAAGCCAGTGCACAGGAATTCCTCATGGCAGTGTGTAGTGAAGCAGTGTTGTTCATGGTTGTACTTTAGAAGGACCTGGTGAATCACTAAATTTCTCCGGCTTAACTACTCTGGTCGTTTGAATAGGCTTGACTCCCATAGACTCTTGAGTGTGTGGCCTAAGGGAGTGGCACTGTTTGGAGGTGTGGCCTTGTTGGAGGAAGTGGAACACTGTGGGGACAGGCAATGTCCCACCCAGTCTCCTCCTGGCTGCGTGCAGAATTCAATCCCCTTCCGCTGCCTGTGGATCTAGATGTAGAGCTCTCAGCTTCTTCCCCAGCACCATGTCTGCCTGCAGGCTGCCTTTCTTCCCACCACGGTAATAACACACTGAACCTCTGAAACTATAAGCCAGCCTCAAGTAAATGTTTTCCTTTGTAAGAGCTGCCTTGGATATGGTGTCTCTTTACAGCGGTGAAACCTTAAGACAGAAATTGGTACCAGGGACTGGAGTGTTGCTGTGATAGGCTTGATCCTGCTTCTGTTTGGAGGAACGTGGGCTTTGAGACTTTAGATTAGCAAAGCAATGGGTTCCTTTAAGTGGAGTTTAATGGTCCATAGTAGTGAAGAACTTGGTGTTGAGGTGTTTGGACTTTGGGGGCCTGGCTCAAGAGGTTTCAGAGAAGAGGTCGTTCTTGTGATATTTTGGTGAAGAATGTGGCTGCTTAAGTATCTGCCTGAGGCTAAAGTGAAGAGATTTAGATTAGTTGCATTGACAAAGAAATCTCAAAATAGTCTAGCACAGACTGTCTTCTGTGGGTTACTCGTATGAAGAACATTTTGATCTAACATAAGCTGAGAAGGGAAAAATACAAAAAGTATGGTTCAGGGAGTAAAGGGGCACCAGGAAGTGGAATGGAGCTAAATCCCATATTCAAGGATTAAATATATATCCAACAGATTAAAGATGTTAAATAGAATTAAGGGAGTAGTGACCTTTTATCTTGTTAGACAATGATAATCGAAAGAATGAAGAATCCCCTTCCTCTTGCAGGGCCCGTCATGGAGTTTGATTACACCATCTGTGAAGAGTGCGGGAAAGAGTTCATGGACTCGTATCTTATGAACCACTTTGATCTGTCAACATGTGATAACTGCAGGTGCTTGCTTTAAACTGCTCTTTGTTTTTGTGGTGATGGAGACCCGAGGCATTGTAGGCAGCTGGCTACTGAGCCACACCCTCACCTCCCACTGAGCTGTCCAAGCTGCTGCAGTCTTCCTGTCTCTGCCTCCCAAGTGGAGATCTCTGGGTCTCTGCCCCTGCACCTTCCCAAGCTCGAATCTCTTGACTCTGTTCTCTCTAGGGAATTTTGGTCAGAACTGTTAGAGTGGTTTCCAATTCCATTTCATGTAAGTCTTTGGCACGGCTGCAGGTCCCCAGGTGCCCCTGACTGCCTCTTCGCATGGTTGCCGTCACTTACTGTAGGGGTGTGCTGTCCCCGTCCACCTGCCCAGCGGCCTCTGTGCACGTGCTTCTCTGCTTAGGGGCTTCTTTCTGGCTTGTTCTGGGCTCTGCTCAGCAGCGTCCTCAGCAGAAGCCTCTTCTGGTGACCCTGCTGCAGGAAGTCCCTTCTCTGTGCTTTCCGATTAGAGCACCTTCCCTGTCATTATGTGGACTGTCTTCTGACTAGGACAGAGCTTCATTAAACAAGGGCCCATTTTACCCGTTAAATCATGGCTGACTTCTTCTCACCTCGAACAGTGCCTGACATGGAGATGACAAACGAAGGAAAAGAAATGACTTCATAGTTCTCGGGCCTTCTATAAACTCTGGGGCTGCTTCAAGTTCCCACTGTTGCTGTTTTTAACCCAGCTGTGTTTAGGAAATGGGACCTTGGGACATGTATTTCTTGTCCATCTTTCTGCATCATGGTCCGTGTATCCCTGGCTGGCCTTGAACTTGCAGTCGGTTCTCTCTCTTCAGCCTCTCAGGTGTTGGAGTGTTGGCAGGAGCCACTACTTCTGGATACCTTGTAACTTGTATTCTTTCTCAAAGAGCCCCTTTTTTATTGCCTTCCCTATTCTTATTTCAAGTTCTTTCTGAAATAAGAGGGACTTTAAGAAGATTCTTACTTGTGATATGACTTGAGTCTGAATTTTTATGACCTCGAACATGAGAACCAAAGGCAGGGAAGTCTGTTTGCATCTTTGGGTTTGCAGGCCTTGTGGGTGCTGGGCTGTCTACAAACTGAGCTTAACTGAAGTAGTTTTTTATCATGTTCTTAATCTCTTTCCAGAGATGCTGATGATAAACACAAGCTTATAACCAAAACAGAAGCCAAGCAAGAATACCTTCTGAAGGACTGCGATTTAGAGAAAAGAGAGCCAGCACTCAGGTTCATCGTGAAGAAGAACCCTCACCATTCACAGTGGGGCGACATGAAGCTCTACCTAAAGCTACAGGTGTCTAGGGAGCGGGACACTGGGATGTCCCACTTTACGTGAACTTCCAGCATAACCGACTAGTTGTTCCTAACGCTGGTTTTGCTCACACAGTAAAGAGGATCCTTGTTTACACGTCTGCCCCTGTCACAGCTACTGACTGCTCACAACACCTTTTCTCACCTCGCTTTTGCTGTGGCATAAGTGGCACTAGTGGGTGATGCTGGGACTGTAATTGGTCTCTAAAAAGGTTTAGCAAAGCTCAGACCTCGTCTTTTTGGCTCTCAGTCTTCTTTTACCAAACAACAAGAAGAAAGGCTCTCCGGTGAACGGCATTTCAGTCATTCCACAATGCTTGGGAAATACAAACTGGATACCAGGCTGTCCCAGTGACTGGCACAGCTCAGGGCAGATCGTAGCCCCTGCTGTGAGTAGCTTACACGTGTCATTGCAGAGACCCACCGACCTGCGCTCCAGCGCCTGGGCCTTCTGCTCGGAGTCACGTGTGTCCTCCCGTAACTCCTCCAGAATGGCTTAAATATTATAATGTTTGTACCATTATATGAAAATATGTAGGCACATTGCTTTAGAGTTGTTTGCACAGGAATATACTAGAAGTTTCCTCATCTGTACATAACAATTAGGTCACATTGAGATACACTGAATTTCATCAAATATGATTATTGATTAAGAAGTTCATCATTTATTGTAAGTACCATTCAAAATAAGTAAAATCGATGGTAGTTAAAGCAGCCCGGGTTTTCTTATCACTTGGCCTTTTGTGCCAGCAGACTTCCCTTCAGCCTCGCACCCTGCTCACGCAGCACAAGCAGGAAAAGGTCAGGGCACAGACGTCCCCGGCATTTCTGCATGTTCTCGCTCACTGAGTCTTATTGATCTATGTTCTCTGACCTAGTACTTCAACTCCTGGGAAAGTGGGACCTGAAGGGATCCTGCCACTGTTAGATTCCATGTCTTTGCTCCCGACGTGACGTAATGACGCTGTGAGCTCAGTAGTTAGGACTTCATACTGTGCCGCCCTGAATCCCAGCTAATGGGGCTCTTGCCTGTATTGTAGGTTGTAAAGCGGGCTCTCGAAGTTTGGGGTAGCCAGGAAGCTCTGGAAGACGCAAAGGAAGTGAGGCAGGAAAACCGAGAAAAAATGAAGCAGAAGAAGTTTGACAAAAAAGTAAAAGGTAAGTGGCCGGGTTTCCCATCGCTCGTCCCACCATGGCGCACAAAGCGTCCCAGTCCGACCTGCTTGTAGATGTGGGTAAGGAGAATGGGGTTTGGCCTCACTGCCTTGGTTCATGTCTAAACCGTCATTGTCATGTGAGTCAGTTGTGTGCAGCGGTGGTGTCAGGACAGGGACGGTGGGATTGGGCACCAGTCAGATCCGTGTGGTACACAGTGGTTAAGACAGCAGTGGCGTAAAATAAGACTCTCAGCAGCCACCTCTGGTTGCTGGGAACCAAACCATGGACTATGTAGTTATGGGTTTAGTAGCTAGAAGGAGTAACCATTATCAGTTAGTCTGTCTTTATATAAAAATGACTGAGAAAACTGGGACAGGTGTCAGGTTCTCTTCCTGAGTCTTCATATGTATTATACATATCCATCGTCACTCCTCCATCTGTGTGTGTGTATGTATAGACATATATATATATATATATATATATATACATATGTCTATACACACACACATATATACACACACACATATATACATACATATATATACACACATATATACACATATGTCTATATACACACACATATATACACACACATATATACACATATATACATATATACACACATATATATACACATGTCTATATACACACACATATACATACACATATATACACATATATATATACACACATATATACACACACATATATATACACATATATACACATACACATATATACACATATATATACACATATATAGATACATATACATACATATATATATACACACATATATATACACACATATGTATATATACACACACATACATACAGACATATATATACACACACACACACACACATACATACATATACATCCATGCAGCTCTCTACGCCATGTGCTTCTGAGTGTTGTATCCACGTGTGTATCCATGTGGGAATGTTTTCGTAAGACTGTCCATCCATGCACACATCCAGTTTTATCACGTGCCAACCACTGTGCTAACCAAGGTGCTGGGTTGAGTGTCAGGAAGGAAACTGGAGACACTAACCCAGAGAGTGCTGGGTATGCACCCAGGATGAACGTGGTCTGTGCCGAGAACACTCAGGACACAGCCAGCACACACCCTTCATGCGGTAGCTCTGTGGAGTCCCTGTGTGGTGCACTGTGTCTAGGTAATGAGCATCCTGATAGGCTGGGCTGTACATTTACTTGGTCCATTTCATCTCAGTATGCTAGCCATGTTAATTTTCCTTCTAATTTTAAACTTTAGATCTTGTGCGTGAATGGAATAGTCCACATGCTTAAACAAAAAGGGAGTGGCTGTACATGTCTGTAGTCCTAGCACTCAGGAAGCTGAGGCAGGAGCATTGTGAGCTAGAAGCCAGCCTGGGCTGTAGAATGAGCCCTTGGCTCAAGAAACAAAACCAAAAACCCTACAACAAAGCCCACCTCTCAAGACTAAACAATAGCAAAAAGCCAACCAATCAACTAACCAAGCAAGCAAGTCCTTTTCCACGTGCAGACTCTTACTTTCTAAAACAAAACAGTAGCACTGGTGGACACAGAACTGGGTCAGGACAATCTCACTGACGTTTCTTTGCACAGCGACCGTGCTTAACTGAGGCTTCCCTTAGCAGACTACCACAGAAGAGTATTTCATTAGTGTTTTCCAAGCCAGCCACAGCTGTGTCCCAGCATTCAGACGCCAGCAGACCCACTGAGAAGTCACTCCTCTAACCTGGCCCTTTCTCTTGTTTCTAATGTTTAGGACTGGCCCCTCCCTCTAACAGCAGAGCTTCAGTTACAGGATAGAGCAGGGACAAGCATATTAAGGAAGGGGTGTGGAAGGCAGCCTTCAGATTACTTATCTATGGTGTGTGCTTGTGCACATGTTCTCGTGTGTGCGAGCCCTGTGTGCAAGCGCACACATCTGTCTTGTACACATGGAAGCCAGAGGCCATTTACTGCTTTTGTAATTGGCTCTCCTTTTATTGAACCTAAAACAGGCCGGGGTGGCCTGTGAGCTCCCAGCATCCAGGATCCCCGTGTCCTGTGCACCCCTCCCACCCCAGAGCTGAGGCTGTCTGGCATTTTGGGGGAGTGCAGGGCAGGGTGGGGCAATTCTGACTCGGTTCCTCATCCCTTACCCTCTGAGCCGGTGGATTCTCAGGTCATGGTAGTGCAAGCCATCTCTAGTGCAAGCCATCTCTGTAGTGCAAGCCATCTTTGTAGCTCGGGCCCAGGGTTTTAACCACCACCAGAAATCAAGCAGACCCTCCCTCAGACAGTTCCCTGGTGTGGGTGGTGAAATATGGACAAAAGATGAGCTTTAACTCGCAATTTGTATTGTAAATTGATGAGGAACAGCGTCTGTAGCTTTTCCTTAGACAGATTCTGTGACCTGGTCAAGATGTCATGTAATGCTAATGAAATACCTATAATTTGTCTAAAGCAACATTATGTGATACACTTAATTTCTTGCCTTTTTAATATGAGTCTATTAGGATATATATGCATATATATGTATATATATATTAATACAAGTTTTCTACAATTTTCAAAATATGAACTCAGTTGGTGTTTACTTTTTGATCACTGTATTAGCTCAAACTACCATGTATTAGACAGCCTTCATGGATTTTCCCTATTCCTTTTCCAGTTGACACTGAGGGTTTTTTGTTTTTGAGGATTGATTTCTTTTCTTTGAGTTCATTTCTTGTTTGGGTGAAACTGCTTTTCAGGAAACTGTTCGAAGTGGTTGCATGAGTGGGTGCCTGCCATTGCCCGCCTTTGCTTATGAGCATGTGAGTTCGGGGTGCTCAGGGTGGCGCGGACTTTAACTGTGGCTCTTGTTGACTCGTTCACTCTAGCACTTGGTGGGTTTGCGCCTGTCCCGACCAGGCCACAGAGGGCGGAGTGAGACAGACTGTAGATTAGAAACGAGGAGCTGAGTGTGCAGTGTGCTCAGAGCAGAGAGGAGTCTAAAGTCTTTAGTTGGAGAGTTGGAGCATGGTTCCTCTGCTGCACAGCGGAGGAAGGTAAGCAATGACACCCGCCTGCTCTCAGCCTTCTTGTGTAGCAGTTGGAACATGGAGTTTGTTTCTGTGAAGTACCACAAACAAGGTTCCACACCCCCGAGCCAGAGTGTAGCTGGATTTCCAAGGGCAGACCACCGAGTAGCAGACAAGAACCCTGAACTCGTACATTACACAGAAAGGTTTTGGTCTGCAGGCGTTTTTGCCTCAAGTCAGGTGGGGATGTGATTGTTTCTTTCATGTCAAATGCACTCAGAACTAGAAGTTTTCCTCCTAAAAGACTGGTCAGCAGACTTTGTTAGCACGAATGTCCCCACTTACCTGCAAGGGGCAGGTAAGGACATCATCCCATTTTGAGGTCCCTTCTGAATTTCTGGGACAGTGGATATGCTGTGGACTATCTCTGAGGAATCAGTGGCGTATGCGTCCACCCTGTTTATGGAGCATAAACTGAGACCAAAACTTTGTGTTCTTTGTGATCTATTTCCTCCAGGTAACAGGGCAGCAGCTGCTTTCCCATCCAGCCTGAGGTGTTGGGTCTCTCTCACCTAGCTCTGTGGTAGCTTCACCTCAGAAGCAGCAGCACTGGGTTCCTGACTGCAGACTGTCTCTTTTACAACATGTAGTTACTAAAAACAAGCTTTGGAGTGGTATTGAGTTTTCACTGCAAAAAGCATTTTGGGGAAATCTCTCTGGGTGAATATTCTAAGCAGTTTCTGAGACTCTCAGTAGCAAGATGGCCGCTCATTTCCAGGAGAGGCAGTCTCGGGGCAGCAGCTGTCTACTGCCAACAAGACTAGGAGGCAGCGATGTGGCAAGCCTCCCTCATGCTCCAGTTCTGTGCAGCACACCCTGGTTTCTTTCCCCCAGGTATGCCAGACCTGTCCCACTTTCGTATCTCAGACTCGAAGATAGTTGATTGCTATTGTCCTGAGTGCTGTGGAACACACACACCTTTTTCTTTCTTTCTAAGATTTATTATTTTAAAATAAATGTCTGAGCACACTGTTGCTATCTTTAGACACACGGGAAGAGAGCATCAGATCCCATTACAGATGGGGATTGAACTCAGGACCTCTGAGAGCTGTCAGTGCTCTTAACCGCTGAGCCATCTCTCCAGCCCCTGCCCCACCACAGACCTTCTTTAAAAGATTTTTGGGGCCAGTGAAATGGCTCAGTGGGTAGATGTACTTGCTGCCAATCCTAATTCCCCGAGTTTGGTTCTCTGAAGAACCCACTTGGTGGAAGGAGAGAACAGACTCCTGCCAAGTTGTCCTCTGACTTCTACACCTGTGTACTATTGTGATCCTGTGGCACACACACACACACACACACACTATTTCCAACGTCCCATACCTGCATTACTTTATTAAACTGAATTACTTGCAAACACTGCTCTCTTCAAATCTTCGTGTTTCTGAGAACTCTTTTCTGTAATTAAAAGCTGGTCATAGCGGAGACACTTAAAAATGTTTCCCATGTGTTGTTACTGTGTCTCCTGTCACTTGCACTTGTCCATCCAGGAGCCACTGGCATCACCTTTAATGTTCCCCCCAGTCCTCTTTTGCCCCTGGGCTGCTCAGTCCTGAGACTCAGGCTGAGTGTCTGTAGGAGGGACACTTTTTTAGGAAATAAAGGACACGCGAGAGGGAGCGCAGGACACTGTGGGTGCGCCCCCTTTTACTCAGGGATTCACATATGTGCAGACGTCTTAGCTGAGCCAGTTTTTTTTGTGGCATATAAACAGGGGCTGCTTTTCCTTGGGCTCTACTCTTGTTTTCTTGAGACAAGGTTCACGTAGCCTAGGACTTGTAAGAATCTTCCCGCCTCTGCCCCCCAAGTGCTAGAACTACAGAGGCAGGAACTATGCAGCTGGAGGTGCTGTGCAGAGCAGGCCGGCCCGTTCAGACTCATGTGCCTGCCAGATCGACACTAAAGGCCTGGGCTCTCAAGCCTGGCCTTTGTTTTGGTTTGTAGAGCATGGCTGGACTGACCTGTGGGTTCTCAGCCTTGGTAGTGCAAGCTCCTCCTGACCCTCTTCATTTGGGTGCCTACACTGTCCCAGGCTTGGCCAGTGGAGTCTCTTTTAAGCTGGTTCCTGTGTTTTCCTAAAGCCCTTTTTATTTGTAAAGTTTCAGAGTTGTAAGAGATTGCTGGGGCACCGGACAGAGGAGCACAGCCTTCCCAGTCGTTCACGCTGCCATGCTCACCGAAACCGCAATCTCTACTCTCGGATGCTGTTTCCTGACAGTGTTCACCAGTGTGGCGTTAGCAGATTTAGTACTTAGATCCCAATCTAACCTGAGTCTGTGCTCTCTTCTGCCTACTGAAGCTGTTTAGTATTCTCTTAAGAAGGATGTGATCTGGCTTGATCGTGTTGTGCTTGAGACTTCCTAAGAGGCAGACGCCAGTCTCCAGTTGTGGCTGGAAAGCGGGGCCCTGCATGTATGTAAGAAGAAGATTCTCACCTTCCCCAAGTACATGTAATATGCAAACCTGGCAGAGAAGGGGGCTTTGTATGATTTGCTGCAGCACAATTTGGAGATGTTTTCACAGTGGGGAAGTCAAGGAAATACCTGGTGCCCCCTTCAGTCAGGAGGCACACTGACTCCCTGAGGAAGAGAGCTTTGTACGTATACCTCAGGAGAAATCTGGGCTCTCCCTGAGCTGAAACAAGCCCAGAGCTTTTCATGATGGACCTTTCTAGCAGACACTGAGCCATGTAAACCTAAGTGGTGAAAAAGGCCATGTGGCCCAAAGGGCAAGAATACTGCCCAGGGTCGGATTAATCCCTGGGGACCTAACTTCACCAGACCTTTTCCTATTGGCTGACTGACCTTGGACAAGGGTAACTTCTACCTTGGCTTGTCCACCATCTGCATCAAGTGCTTAGCCCAAGTGCGGTATATCAATTGTCCCGTCTTCATTTACCCGTGGTAAGTTCTATGTGGAAACAGATTCAAGTAGTGCTTTGATATTAGGTATAGCAGGTCTCAAGGAAAATGAGCACCTCTGAAGTTCCTGGTTGGGGGCCAACTGACATGAATGCTAGGAGCCGGTCTCAGGTCCTCAGGAAGAGAGCTCTACCCACCGAGCCGTCTCTCCAGCTCCTGGCAATTTTTACTTTTTAAAAATATTTGTTAGATAGGTGATAAGAGTGTACAAGGCCAGGGAGGGTTTCATCCCCAGCACCCCACAAAAACAGATGTGGTACTGTACGCCTGTAATGTCAGCAGAGTTGGGAGCGGAGGTAAGAGTACCAGATGCTCAGTGGCCAGCGTGGGCCTACACAAGGCTGTTTCAACAGAAAAGCTAAGCCAACGTTGTTGTCTAAGTAGACATAAGGCCACTGCAGGAGCAGTTTCTAAAGACGCAAGCCTTCCAGCTACACTGGTAGAGTTCTTGGCTTCCTTCCTCACAGGCAGAGCTTGTCTGACTGAAAACCTTGGGATCTGAGCAGTTCCCATCCTGTTCTGCAGATGCCCCAAGTACACCCCATTCTCTCGTTGCTACACTTCTAATCCATACAGCAACTTCATGCTTGATAATGTAATGATTGTTTGCAGAGTAAAGCAGGCTTGCCAAGTGTGTGTAACCAGCTGTTAGACTGAGAGGGAAACCGTTCTACACACAAACATCAGTGAAAGCCTCACTGGACTTATTCTGTATTCGGCTGAAAAGATTCCTCCTCTCCCCCCTAGAACTGCGGCGGGCGGTGAGAAGCAGTGTATGGAAAAGAGAAACTACTGCTCACCAACATGAATACGGACCAGAGGAAAACTTAGAAGATGACATGTACCGCAAGACTTGTACATTGTGTGGCCACGAACTGACATATGAAAAAATGTGACTTTTAAAACAAATTTGTATTCAAATAAAGACCCTGTTCAAAAGTTCCACAATGCAGTCTTCATGGAAGCAACACTTACATAGCAAAGCTCTGGAATGGTTGTGTTTAAGGTCTGAGGGCACAGTGTTGGGTCTGTGGGAGCCCAGTGGTACAGCAAGACTGAAAACTGGCAGGCCGTCTCATATACTAACTCAAAGAGAAAAACCTAAGGTGTGATTGACAGATATGCTTTAAAAAACGAGGTACGTAATACACCTGCACTTACATGTACACAGGGAAGAAAATAAGAGTGACAGGGTTACTCCATAGGGAGCAGGGCACGTAAGTAAACCCCAGGTTGGCGCAGAAGGAACAGCTTTCAGGGTAAGGCTGATGGGGTGAATGGGTCTGATGTGTGCTGCTGTAAAGTCTTCAGGAGTGGCAACCGTGAGATGCTACAACAGCCACAAGCAAAGTCACAGCAGGAGCCAAGGGTGGCTCAGCAGCCTGGGCCCAGCACCCCATTCTTCAGGACCTTCACACAGCAATTTGGAAATGCTGTGTTAAAAGGGAAAAATGGCTGCTTTCAAAGTTGAGTATCTGATTATTTCATCTCAAGCATCAATTTATCATTTAAGCAGCCTATCCACCTTACAAGTTCTCAGCTAACCCAGGGAGGGGTAAGAGCGTGGCTTCCATGCTTACACAACTTCTGAGGCAGGAAGTCAGTTCCCAGTCTTACTTCCCCATAGGCACCTGCCTCAGTTTATCTAGCCAGAGTTTTCTTCACCCTTGTCAAATGTGTTACAGAACGGTACGCTAGTAACAGCTGCTGAAGCAACTGTTACACACGAAGAAAGGATCTAGAGAAAGACCTGGGCAGCAGTGGTGCCTGCCTCTGATCCCAGCACTCAGGAGGCAGAGGCAGGCAGATCTCTGAGTTCGAGGCCAGCCTGGTCTACAGAGGCCCAGAAGATCCAGGGCCACACAGAGAAACCCTGGTGGGTAGGGTGGGAACCAAGAGTTTTTGTAGAATGTAGCTCAAGTAGAACTAGCTGAAGTCAAAAGCTTTACCAATGCCCTCAACAGTGCTGCTCTGGCATGAGGACAGGAGCCGCTCCTCACCAGCATGTACTGTGCTTAAGCAGCGGCAAGGAGGCACACTGTGCGGAGCCACGCGACTCTGCCGAACACCCAGGCTGAGCTGTGGTCATTTCCACCCCTCTGATGCACTGACTGAGCTTGTGCAACTCACTTTTCCTATCCGCTGCTGCACACTGTACCTGGAGAAAGGCCACACTCAAAACAACTCAGTCCCAAGTGATGTGGGACACCATTACTAATTGTTATTTAGAAACAGCAGGGATGTCCTGTGTTTCTAAGGCATGTGCCATGCTGTTACAGCTCAGTAAAAACTGATCCTGAACGGGCAGCCAGACTTCCTTATAGAGAAGTTTCTAGCCTGACGACAAGAGTAAGTGGGGGTTCAGCCTGCTGCTAAGTACTGTGTGGTAGGAATAATCCATTTCTAAGATGCGTGGTTTCACTTCCTAGCTGTGGACTTCAGACAGGTTTTCCTGGGGTCTGCTTCTGTCTGTGAAGGGAGCACAGTCATCTGTCAGAAGCCTGTTAGAAAGGTGTGACAGCGTAGCAGCCAGTAGTTAGTGAACACTTACTGTCAGGGCCAACGGTGAGATGTCTAGCTATGCTTCTGTTCTCTAGCTGCATTAGGTTATCCTGGTGTCCAGATGTCAGGCTGGTAAAGGCACATCACACCTTTCACTTTTACCTATGACAGTCCTTAGGGAAGCAGTGACGTCTGCGTTGACAAAAGCCTTTTAAGGAGCATCAGCATGACTCCCCAGAATCCACGAGGGAGGCATGTGTGCAGTGACATGCCACCCCTGCCTACAGGAGCACTACCAGAAGGGAGCAGCTGCTTCCTGCTTTCATTTTGTCTTCTGTAGGATACAATCCTTGGTTTAGTTTTTCCAAATGGCTGACCAGGATAGAGCAGAGGCACATTAATGAAGTTTCCAGAAACCCCTAGCACACAGAAGGATCAAAAGGAAGGAAGAAAAGTACAAATTCCTAGCATGCAGTTCAAGAGTAACCAAACTCTACTGTGCCTCAGGAAAGGATACAGTACCAGTGCCTTCAACGGTTAATTCTTTGGCTCCTGGAGGACGGGAGCCACTTGAAATCAATTAGAGCACGAGCTATGTTAAATGAGAAGGAATAGGGTAAAGAGACAGGATGTTTACCTACGAATCAGATTCTGTCTTCCTGAACTATCTTCCATCTAACCCTGAACTACTGGATTTAAATGATTAAATGATATACCTACTTCTTAAATGTGGTATTTAAAAAGCCTAGGAATCCTCATTATTAAGAAATTATATTCTATGGCCACTGAAATGTATGGTAACTAAATACACACATATACAGACAATCATAATGTATGCTTGCCAGGGTGTAACATATACAGAAAGATAGCAAATGCACAAAATTACTATCAGTAACTGTATCATTATCAGTGGATTTTTCTACTGTTTAATAAGAAGTTTAAAAATCCTAAAAATCTGGAATGTCAGATATTTGCTTATGCATTATTTTACAAAACACTCATTTCTCTTCAGCCTTAAAAGACTCAGGGATCAATTATCTACTCCAGGACCCACAGAGACAAGCCCTTTCTCTTCAGCCTTAACAGACTCGGGGGTCAGTTATCTACTCCAGGACCCACAGAGACAAGCCCTTTCTCTTCAGCCTTAACAGACTCGGGGGTCAGTTATCTACTCCAGGACCCACAGAGACAAGCCCCAAGCCACACTGAATTCCAAGTCCACATCAGCTCATTCATCACCCACTCCATGTCAGCCTGTGACATTCTGGGATCTGGGGCAGACTCTTCTTGGAGGTGCAGGGCGTGGCCAGATGCTGTTCAACAACGGCGGACAGACCTGCAATCGCCCGAGAGGTAGAAAAACTGCTGCATCTTCATCATACTCAGAGGTCGCAGTTTAAAATAACTTTCGAGATTTCTGGGTGACTTATATTTAGACAAAATTGGGAATTGTCTAATAATCCTTTCTACTACCAAATGGTATCTATCATAAGAATACCACTTAAGAAAAGTATTTGCAAAAGACAGTTTCGGATGGGGACTAAGTCCACCTTCAGTAAGAAAAAAGGCTAAGATGATAAATCATGACTCCCCAAGTTTAAAAAACGTAACTGCAGTTTATTCCAGCCATGTTTCCCGGGAGAGACGCTGGGCTCCCCAGGGATAGCCCGTCGGCTGTATCTACTATTTTGCAAGCCTGACCTTGCATTTTGCACACCTCAAACCTGTTGTTTGTGCCCTAAGGAGGAAAAGTATCAAATGTATCACAGGGAAGTTGTGCCTCACGTATGTACAACTACTGTCACCGTAACACCGCTGTCACCGAGTAACACTTGCCCTTCAGGGCAACTAAGGGTCGCGCCATGTTCCTTGCTCTCCTCCCCCATTTCCTTTAGGAAGTGAAAGGCTACTACAAGAAAGCAAATATTCAACCATCAAAAATAAGACAAGTTATTTCAAAATAATAAAAGGGGAAGAACGTGACTGTTAGGCCTGCAGAGCACAGAACTGCTGGAACACAGCCAGGATGTGAGGGTCTAACTCGGCCGTGAAGAGCAGGTTCTCCAGGGTCACCATGTACTGCTGGATTATCTGGTGGTGCTGCAGACAGAGAAAAGGCCTCAGTCAGGAAACCAAATGCAAGCAACCTTGCAGAGCATGTCCCTCGTAGTCCACCCATGCAGACACGCTTCCTAGAAGGCTCAGCATTGTAACAGTGCAGGGGAAAGAGTGGGACAGGTTTAATGTGAACCTAAACCCAGTTCTTACAGCCTTGGTGCAGGAGCCACTGCCCACAGCTGCCCTGACTGTCTGGAAAGTCAGGACACAGAAGTTTCAAAATCAGCCTGTCTAGGGAGCCAAAGTGTCAGCAGGTGGGAACCTTTTCTCTGTAGACTAAAACACACTAAGAAACTTCTAAAGGACCAGGGGCTCCCAGTTACCTCTTAAATGGACTAATAACAAATACCCGGGAGGCATCTGGAGGCTTAAAGAACTGAACTTTGAGAATAATTACTTCTGCATTAATCACTCTTCTGGATAAGGTGGACTTAGGGAGCTAATGAAGTAAACAGGAGACATGAACTCCAGTCCCCGGCACATCAGTAAATCTAGCTGAAGGCAGTTTACTTTGCTCCTATGGACACACTATAAATCTACTCACTGTTAAGTTATCCGGTTTTTGTTCCCTGGCTACATTTGCACGCTGGGCCCCCAGCACAGAGTGTGATTGATATAAGCACCTTGTCAAGTGTTCTGAAGAACAGTGGTGGCATCAAACGGACATAAACCAAGGGGCCTACAAAAGCTACGTAACCTCCATAACTTTATCGGGTCTATTTTTTTTAAAAGATTTATTTATATGTGAGTACACTGTCACTGGCTTCAGACACAGAAGAGGGCATCAGATCCCATTACAGATGGTTGTGAGCCACCATGTGGTTGCTGGGACTTGAACTCAGGACCTCTGGAAGAGCAGTCAGTGCTCTTAACCTCTGAGCCATCTCTCCAGCCTGTGACTTTATTTTAAAACAGTGGTAACATTCAAAATCTGTGGTGTCCTGGCTGACAGACTAGTGTCCCCACTGGGTTTTAAACTGGGAAGCCAGTGTGGCTGGGACAGTGCTGACTGTGTTCCAGGCCCTCACAAACCTGTAGGAAGATCTGCTGCAGCCTCTCCACGCAGTTCTTATACCACGGGGTCAGTACACTGCTCCCATCGCTTTCACAGCGCACCAAGTGTTCAGTCAAGATCATGATGAAGCGCTGGAAAGGAGGCACAAGTTGAAGAAGTATTAGAGGAGGAGTAACAACTTCTCAACAAAGCCCGACCAGGAGTTCTCAAAGGTCTTGCTCACTGGACTATGGTGAATACTCCTGACTTTCAAGACGCCCCCAAAACTGTCAATTTAGCAAGGGAGAGATCTAATGTTAAATCCCTTAGCCTGTTGTAGAAATATGTCCTGGCCGCCGTTCTAAGAAAACAGCATGTTAATACCACTCTCTACGGCCAACCCCAAACCTTTCCCAGGGAAGTAGTCGCCCGAGTCATCAACCATAGGGACAGGTGACACGGGTATTAGATGATGAGCAGACAGCCTCCCGTTGTGACAGTGTTCTGTGATGAACGGACTGGGTGGTCCGAGCCCACTCACCTGGAAGATGACGAGGAAGAGGTTCTTCTGCTCGCTCTGAGCAGACTCCACTTTCTCCTGCAGCCTTTCTATCTGCTCCTCGAGGGCACCGTCCTTCCTGTCACTGCTCCTGTCGTCATCGTCACTGCGCTGCAAAACAACACAAGCCAGTGTGACGTCTGCCACAGAGCGAGCGATTTAACAAACTAACACCAGGCTCAGGCTCTGCTCTGCGGCACAGGCTGGCCTTGAGCTACGTATGATCTTTCTGCCTTCACCTCCCTAGGGCTGGTTTTGGGGTGGTGGATGGGTGGTACTAGGACTCAAACCCAGGGTCTCAGGCACGTGATTTTACCACTGGGCCATGCCCTAGCCCTGGGGAGGATTTTGTACTAAGTGTTTTTTATTCCCGGAAGCAGCAGTGGGGTGAGAGGCACTAACTTACATTTCCCCTGCTTTCTACAATGGTGGATGCACCCAACACCAGTAAGTCAGAGGGTCAGCCAGCTCACGACTTCCCTCTAAACAGTCTTTATTACCATGGGAATATTCTGTCAAGTTGGGACTGAGACTCACTTTTCCCACCTCTCACTCAGCCCCTACAATTGTATCCCTTCTCCTTTGCCCCAGACTTAGAGATACAGAAGTTTTCTTCTAGAAGTCAGCCTAGGAAGTCAAACTAGGGAATACAGTTTGTGGTCAACCTCAGTGTCATAGCATATGACAGTTTTGTATATCTTGGAATTAAAAAATAAACAAACTACTGTCACAGCTTGAGCTTGGATTCTGTCCCAACCTGTAAGTACTCCAGTCAGCACACGACTTACCCGTTTGTGCTGCCTTGCCAGCTTCTCTTTAGCTTCTTCCAGCTCTTTCTGGATCTTCAGAACATGCTTGTTCATCTTACGAATTGTAGAGTGCAGAATTTCCCACACAAACAGCCTTAAAGTAATACAGCATTTGGTTAGTAATGTCTGTTATGCTATTGCAGAGAATCTCTGCAGTATTTCAGACTATCACTAAGGGCAGATAGGGCTGTCTATCCCCTGGGCAGACTTCGTTCGGCTCTGTGGTGAGTTATGAAAGCACCCATTCCCATACATTACACTCAGGTGGGCTTCCAGAGGCCAGGGCTGGGAAAGCCAGTGTTCTGCAGACAAGTGTGCCCTGTAGCAGTGGCAGGTGCAGTGGAAAGCTTAAGGCTGTCACAGACTAGCTTTGTCCCATTTGCTTTCACTGTATGTTGACCCTTGCTATTTTGGTCCCGATCATCTATAAAGCCTGTGTGATTTCAGTGTTACTAGGTGATATAATTCTGGTTCAAACCTTGTAAAGTCATGAGACAACTCTGATGAGAAGATCCAGTTTGCTACTGCAGCACAGTCAACAATCTGTGTACGAATCATCTTATCAACCAGTACGGCAATCATCTACAAGAAAAGAGATGGTCAGGCATATGAATTGCAATGCTAGGAAAATAAAACAGCAGGTTATAAAGTGTGGTTTGAATGGCAATGGAACCAACCAGTTTAAGCCATAGCTCATCTCTTTCTTCTAGATAGGATTTCATATAACCAAGGCTGGCCTTGAACTCATGATTTTCCTGCCAGTACCTCAAGTACTCTTGATGGGCCTAGTCAGTCTTTAGATTTATCCTGCCTTTTGCTATGCTCCAATACTGTAGGAAATACTATATCAACAATAAAGATTGCATGAAAAGACAACTCTTGAATAGTAGCACTGACTCTTTAGGAAAACTTGTATTGATAATACCCTATAAAAATACACGTGTCTGTGTGTGAGTAATTTCAACTGAAATCTCCCTAATTCCAAAACAACATCTTATGGGTCTTGTTTGTAAACATGGAAAAACATGACAATAACTAGATAACTATTTCCTACCAAAAACTGTGGTCAACAATTTTCTTACTCAGCATCTATTAAGTGTGGAAATGCTCTAGCACAGAAGCGATCACAGTGCTACCTGAAGAATGTTACGAGGTGTGGCGAGATGGTTCAGTGGCTAAGACGCTTGACGGCAGGCTCAACAAGCCAAGTTCAATGCCCAGGACTCACCATGGTGGGAGGAGAGGACAGACCTGAATGTGTCGTCTGACTTTACACAGGCCCTACGACCCTTCCATGCACCCTAACCAGCAACAGCTCAGAGTAATTTAAAATTTACCCAAAAGAATGTATCAGCTAATTATTTCCACAACATCCAGTGTACAGACTCAAAAACCATCCTCCTGGCAGATCGAATATAATTATTGCTGATCTGTACATGTACGTAGCCAGGGTCTAAGTAAACAGCTGTTACCTGCGGGTGACTCCTCCAAACTTCAAACATGACCCTCAGCACATGCAGCTTCCCTTTATCACTCTCTGCTAGAGTTTTGAAGACTTCATGAAACCTTTAGACAAAAAGTACCACACAGTTATTTAGAAGCCCCTTTAGTGGTTTCAAAGCCCCTTTAACGTTTCTGAATTGCACGGAATGTGTTGGAGTTCAGCCTGCAGAAGCATCATCGACTTAGGAGAGCGCTGTTTCTTCTGTCTTTAGACACCAACCCTCAGGCAGGCTTTAGGTGCTGCTTACTTTCTTGGGAAAGGTGTCAGAGAGGCTGGCACTACTTTAGCCACCACGTGCACTGCCTACACTTAACAAAGCCACCACAAACCCCACCCCACTCTACTAAAGTATGCAGGAAGATCTCCATATTTAATGATGTCGGGCACACGTCCCGACAGCGCTGGCACTTGAGTGTGTACTCACTTTGCAAGAGCACTGAAGGAGTGACTGAAGGACTTGGCAGCCAAGTGCAGCAGAGTCTGGACAAAGACCTCAATTTTCAAGGGGTTAAATCTGAACCCTTCATCTGAAAAATGATTTTATGGTAAGAATTTTAAAAAAGCTAACTATCCCTTGGAATGTTAAGGATAATACAGAACATATAATAATGTTCCAGTAAAAGCAAACACCAAACTCTACTGATTTCAAATACTGAGAACATGAAACTAAGTTGGGCCAGCCAAGGCTATACAGCAAAACCTCATCTCAGTCCCTCATTGAGAAAGACACACCATTAACTCTCCCCCCACCGGGATGACGTCCCCTGCTCTTTATAACTCAGGATTGGTTTGTTTATAGCAGGCTCTCACTGCAGACTGGCCGACCTGGGACAGCAAACTTGGTTGGATAAACAGGCTTCACTGCCACTGCTGGCTTATGACCCATTTGCTTGAAAGCATCAAGTAACACTCCTCCATATTCTTACTACAAGACGTAAAATGTTACAGCAAAACCAGCAAAAGCTTTAAACCTTCACCTTACAACTTTTGCCAAAGTTTTACTACACTTCCTGTTATCATGGCTGACTGACACGTCTGAACTGCTCCACAGCGTGCCTTCATAAGCAGTGACACACCCTCTCACTGCTTCTTGACCCAGTCAGAACTCAGGTAAGCTTTTATATCATTCGGTTAATTTCTCTATTCACACTAGGAAAGTAAAACAAAGCTAGGATGTTGAAGTAAAAGTTAGGCAGTAGTATCGTAATAGTTTATAATTTGGAGAAAATGTCAGTCACACCCCAAAGATCCAACCCACTTAAGCCCTCTTAGTATAGAGATGTATAAAGTAGAAATATCTAACACCCCTGCATGAGCAATGTGTGATGACTGGAAATGTATTGTGCAATCTAAGTTGGCTTCTACCTCATGGAGACCTGCCTACCTCTGCCTCCCAAGTGTGGGATTAAAGGCGTACATCCATATCCAGGATGGTTCTTATCAACAGACGCTCTTCCCAGGAATTTCAGGGCCTCTTAGGTAAGGGGTGAAGTGTGCAGGTGCTAAGAAGAGCTGACACGGCCGTGTGAGCACCAATGGGCCGCAGCAGCCCTCACGTCACCCCCAGCGGAGGAAGTCACTCTCTTACCGTCATCATCGACCTGGTTAGGGTTCGGTACGTCCTTCAGAATGCTGAAGATCTCATCATTGGTCGCCTTACTTTTAAAAGCTACCGACAAGCAGAGCGCCGCGGAGTGTCCAGGGAGAGAGTCTACACACAGAGCAGAGGGAGGTAGACTAAGGCCAAAGACTGTTCTACGAGCAGCTACATCAACAGTTCTATTGTCTCCTTTTAGAACACAATACTCTTTGGCCCAAGACCAGCATTTAAACCATGTATAATACTATACCCAAAAGCTTCACCTAGTTCACTGCCTTCTCATCTAAAGAGATCATTCTCAATGTCAGTGCTCACGAGCACACCAGTCCTCAGGTCTCCCAGACACTTTGAATCCAAAAGCGTCCCCGTCATCTTTGCCAACAACCCTTTCTTCTAGGCAATTGAGTTTAAGCAAGGTGAACACTGCCAATGTATGAGGCTCCATGCTTAAACCCTGCTGCTTGCTTACTACTGGTTAGAATTGTGAGTGCTTACGGTATAGAATTTATATTAATATAAAGGCATCAGAGCAAAAAGATCTAAGCTGGCTTCTAACTCATCGATGTCATTCAGGCAATGGTAACAAAAGGGCAATCTTGGCACAGGACTGTAAGAATGTGCTATTAAGACCTGTATTAACTACTGTCTGTTAATACAATACGTCACACAAGGATAATCATATCGCTAATACTTGCTGTGAGCCTGTCCCTGAAAGTGGAAGGAAACTCTATGAAAAACAAAAATCACATACAAGCACAAGAAAACAAAAACTCTTCATCACCAAGGAATTTACACACTAGCTGAGAACCAAGAAATTTACTTCAGAAGTAGACAGCATTTCTATGAAACAGGTTTGTTGAAGGTTACAAATAACAAACTTGGGTCAGAACAAGGAGGAAAACAGGTGCTAGAGATAAAAAGAGCTTGCTGTGTGGAGAAGAACACAGTTCTCAGAACTTCCTTGTGGCACAAAATGTGAAGCTCAGGAATGGACTACGGCATTCAGTGCAATCACAGCAATATGGCTGGAAAACCTGACATCTACCTGACCACAGTAATTCCAGCTGATTCATGGTGCAATCCCAGAACCCATGGGGCCAAAAGGTGAAAATCACGGTTACAAATTTACTTCTAGAAGCAGACTGCCAGGTGCCAGCATTCCCAGCATCAGATGTGTGCTGGTGGGTCTTATGTCAACTTGATACAAGCTACTTATCTGAAAGGAGGAAACCCCCATTGATGTGGGAGGCCCAGCCCCCTGTGGGTGGTACCTCCCCTGAGATGGTGGTCCCGGCTCTCTATGAAAGCAGGCTCAGCAGGCTAGTGAGCAGCGCCCCTCCATGGCCTCAGGCCTGTCTGAGTCCATGTGCTCATTTCCTTAAATGATAAACACATGGATAAACAAACCCTCCCCTCAGCTCGTGGACATGGCTCAGTCACAGCAACAGCAACTAACTAGGACAGGACGACAGCCAGTGCAAGACGTCTTTGCCGTGACAAACACACACTCAGTACATCCCAGGAAAATTCCTCACTACTCTTCGTATGGTATTAAGAATGTCATGGAAAAAGGTTAGCAATATAAAATAGCAGAAACCTAAAAGCTAATAACAACAGCAAAATCCTTAATCTAGCGGCTAATAGGGGTCACTTTTCAAATACAGAAATACGATTCTAAGAAAGTCAGTTTCTCCTATGAATACCCAGCTTCTGATGAATACTTTTAGGGAGAGAGATACTTGTTTCATTACTTACTGCTACTTTCATCTCCATACTTGTAAATGCAGGTTGGATTTGCAGGACACAGAGCTGAGAAGGTGGGAGGAACAATATCTAATATATGTTGATGGTAAGACAACCTACAACACAAACAAGAGCCTCAGAACAGTCTCATGGTCAGTCTTTGGTAACACTCAACTTGCCCAGAAAGCCAGAGTTCAAGATCCCAAAGTCGGTGAACAACCAAGAAGCAAATGGGGACGAAGGCCTTCAGGCCTGAGTGAGTTAGCATAGGCGAGCTCAGGCCTGCTCAGACACTGACTGCTGTGTGGGCGCAGGGGCAGTCTGCTGGTGAGACGGGAAGTGAGATCAGGCTGGGTCAGGTCACATGGCATGGCTAGGAGGCTGGAGGTGACACAGCGAAGAACAAACGGGAGCTGGTAAGAGCCACACACAAGCACAGTGTCGTCCCTAAGGCCTCAACCCAACTACCCCTAAAAATACACATCAGGAGCCTAGACCACAGTTCCCCACAGCATACTCTACGGATTAGAAACTAAAGGCTCTTTAACTACATGGCTCTAGGAGAGGACCATGAAAACACGAATTAGATAAAAACCCAAGTTTAGAAAACAAGAAAACGCTCATCAACGTTGGGAGACATTGAAAAGAATCTCACTGGCTTAATTCACATACAATCCAAATGGTCCAGCTGACTAATTGTAGCCTAAATCTTGATTCAAAAGTGAGCTGGAAGATGGACAAACACCAGGACTTACAGAATGCCATAGACAAGCATCACAAGTGCAAAACACAGGAGAGAGATCCTGTCAGATAATAACCAGTTCAAGCAGCCTCCGTCACGAGAAGCTGAGAGAGCTAAAACAAGAAAATGCAAAGAGCTCACCTCATACATTTCTCTAGAACTTCTCTTACAAACTTTGGTTTGGGACTTTCAAGATCCTGAGTAAGACAATCTGACCTAGGGAGGAAATGTGGATTTATTAAATTAATATATACAATCTTTTGTAAATAATATTCATTTCCTGGCTTACCCTAGCCTAGGGTCTTTCTATCTTTTATCTCATCCATATATAGTAATTAAATATCAATGAAATAAATACTTGAGACAACAGATTGTTTTAAAATGAGTTTTAGAGTCTGGTGAGATGGCTCAGTGGTTAAGAGCACCGCTGCTCTTCCGGAGGTCCTGAGTTCAATTCCCAGCAACCACATGGTGGCTCACAACCATCTGTAATGAGATCTGATGTCCTCTTCTGGTGTGTCTGAAGAAAGTGACAGTGTACTCATATACTTAAAATAAATAAATGTTTAAAAAAAAGGGGGGGGGAATCTGATGCTCTCTTCTGGCATGCAGACACAGCACTCATATATTTTAAAAAATAATAAATAAAACTATACGTAGAATTTCAAACATTAAGGTTCTTCTGTGTTGTGTGTGTATTCATGTGCTGCACACATGTACATGAGGACACCAGAGGATAACCTTGGGTGCTGTTTCCCTGGTGCACCCACTTTGATTTTTGAGACAGTGTTTCTCACTAGGCCCAGAACTTACACATTAGGTTAGGGTGGCTGGCCAGTGAGCTTCAGGGATCTAGCAATCTCTATGTTCCCAGTGCTAGGATTAGAAGCCCACCTTTCCATGGTTGGCTTTTTTAAAATAACAAAAAACAAACAAAAACCCTGGGGTCTCACTGGGTAGTACTGGCTGGTCTGGAACTTACTATGTGGTTGGCTGGCCTTCAACTCATAGAGATGGGTGTGCCTCTGCCTCCTGAGTGCTGGGATTAAAGGTTTGTGCAACCACTCATGGCTCAACATGGGTTTTTAAACTTGGGCTCTGGAGATCAAACTTGGGTCTTTATGTTTGAGTAGCAAGCACTTTACTGACTGAGCAACCTCCAATATTACTTGTTTTGAATAAGGAAGGATAAAACATTATACTTACCAATCTTCCCAGCTCCAACGGAATTGAAAATTACTTAGATGATGAGAAAACCAATTAATAAACCTACATTGGGGAGAGGGGCGGGAGAAGAAAAAGCAGTGAGTGCAGTTTAGACTGGCAGTTTATAAAACCCTTTATACAGCTAACTGTCTCGGTGCACACCCACCTGTAGCTTCTTTAACTTTTCTCAGCAAAGCCTGACTCCTGTCCTATGGCCCCAGATATCTCAGCTCTCACACTGAGGCTCCCTTTTATTCTCGTTAGGGAACAGGCATGATTTAAGCTCATGTTTTGTGCAAAATATTTACATAAATCTCACAGCTATGAAGAACATTATTTTTCTCATGAAACTGTTGATGGAATGGAAGTAGTTAAAAAATAAATTGTGGTTAAATGTTTACAAATAATTTACAAACGGCAGAAACAGAATAAGCTTCTCATGCTTTGCTGGGAATTGAGCATGGGTCCCTGGGAGAGCAGCCAGTGCTCTTAACCACAGCTGTTCTCCAGCTCTTAGTCTCAGACTTAAACCACGAGCTTTTAAAAGCGTAACTACTTCTTGATTTTGTGTTTACATTGTATGTATGTGTGTGTGCAGTGCCAAAGGCCAGATGGGTACTTGGTCTCCTGGAGCTGGAGCTACAGGAGGTTGTAAAGCTTTGGGACATGGGTGCTGAGAACCAAACTCAGGTCCTCTGCAGAGCAGCAAGCACCTTAGCTGCTGAGAAAAAAGATTTGGTAAGAGATACAGAAATTTGATGAATGTTCAGCTTTTCCTCTGATCTGACTAGTAGAGGTAGTCACAGAGACTTTCCCCAAAAGGAAACAGTGATCATGAAATGACCTTGCTCTAACAATCCAAGACAGGTTTTATTCATTGATTTAAAATAAAATGAAGATCTGTTTGAAGATACTTCTCTATATTTTCAAAACACAGTATCTAAAATGTTTATATATATAATAAATGCATTATTAGATTTATCAAAGTAAGCTTATCTTGAAGACTTGCACATGCAATTGAGCAGGCAAAGTTACAGGAAAAGAAATGAAGTTATTAAGGAGAAGCAAGCATGGCCCCACTAGACTGCGCTCTAACAAGCGACCTGCGATTACACACGGGGTCCTAGAAAGCAGGGAACAATCTGGAAAGCCCTGGCAGTCTTCTGAGGATCCCTGCAGGTGCGCAGTCAGCGCCGGCCGTACCTGTCCACGCACGTGGTGCTCATCGCGTCCAGACGCATGTAGAGCATCTCAGTCGCCTGCGCGAGCTGTAGACCGGAAGGTAAGGAAAACTCCTCCTCTGTTAGAATGAGTGTAACGGGAGAAAGGAAAAACGGAAGTCTTTCTGCCTAAGGACATCTGTATCTTTCATCCTTTCACACAACGAACCTTGTTTTCAAGTTCCTGCTGTCAGTGATGGCAGAGACCCTGGCTGCGCCTTTGTATCCACTCCCTCAGTCACTTGAGACCCCTCCCCATCTTCTGTCATTAAGGAATTTTTTTTCTAAAATTTTACAAAAACAGTATCATGGTCTGTGAATCTGTTCTTTCCTTCAGCATAAATTATTCTTTAACTTTTGCTGTTCCCTGGTTAAAAACAACTCTGTTTTGTTGCTTAATTGGACATTACCATTGTAAGGAAACAAAATTTGTTTATCCATTCATGTACTGATGGACACTCAGGTTATTTCTGATTTGGAAATACCACAAATACAATTTCTGTAAGAATCATGCCCAATTCTATCTCTAAAAAGTTGTCCCATCTCTTAAGAATGAAAACCACTATCACAACAAAAGCAAACAACTGTGGTGAGCACCAGCAGCAAACCATTCTTGAAAATGAAAATTCCATATGAAATAACTAGAAATGGACGTTCAGGACGACAAAAAGAAACGGACGCTGGGAATGGCAGGTACAGATATATGTCTAAATGGCACCATGTATAGAATATTTTTTCTTTCAAATGCCAGAAAGATTAAAAAGAGAAAAAACTTGAAATTGGAGTATTTTCTGATCTTTCTATTATCTGAAAGGAAGGTCAGAATTAAGCCTGAGAGGCAGGTAAGATAAAGTTATAAGAAAAAATGCAGAAAAAACCTCAAACTTTTCATAATGGAAGAGATGCACAGAGTTACAGACGGGAACTACTTATTCAAATCCTGCAAAGTATCTAGTGACCCTATAGAAGACCCAAGGTCCTGAGACGGCTGCATATACATTCTCTTCATGAAACTATTATTTTAAAAGGTAAATGAGTAGCTAGACATGGCCTCAAACCTGTAATCCTAGTGCCTGAAGTTTGAGGCCGTCCTGGACGGGAAAAAGATCCTGCCTCAGAAAACAAACAAAAGGCAATACCATCTTCAGTGTGCCATGGAAAGTAACAGGGTCCTACTGGGGAGGGAAAGGAACTTGTAAGCCACAGCACACATTCGAGGTTAAGCAGAGGGAGATGCTATATGTTAACTTCAAAAACATCCATTTTGTCCAAAGTGTTATTTACTTAAAAACAAAGCAAATGAAACCATTATCCCTAAAACCCAATAGGAACATGAAGGTGAACCTGAGAAAAGAGACTCCATAATGCATCTTTTAAAAGCACAGCCAAAGCATGCACACTTAAAAACAGGAAAGGATACCACTTGGGGCAGAGAGCCCGGCTGAAGTTTGCACAGCTCGATTAGCAGTGTAGTGTACATCACATCAATGTGAGGAGGCGCTGGGAGCTGAAACAGCTCTGCAAAGATTACCTGGGAAACAACCCAGAGTCAGAAACCCTCACCTAAGGTACCTTTACATTTCCACAGTAGAACGACCCACACATTACAGTCTTTACATTTCCACAGTAGAACGACCCACACATTACAGTCTGACCATAAACTCCATGACACCTACAAGAGGAAAGGAATTACTTTTTATTCTCTCTCTCTCTTTTTATCTTTTTTAAAAAAAGATTTATTTATTTATAATATGTAAGTACACTGTGTCTGTCTTGAGACACACCAGAAGAGGGCATCAGATCCCATTACAGATGGCTGTGAGCCACCATGTGGTTGCTGGGAATTGAACTCAGGACCTCTGGAAGAGCAGTTAGTGCTCTTAACCGCTGAGCCATCTCTCTAGTCCCCCACATTCCCTTTTCTATACCAAGAGTCTACTAGACGAAGGCCGCCGAGACCCACAGCACTGAGAGAGATGTGCAGTTATCCATCTTTTGAAGTCTCAGAGTTGACGGAGGGAGGCACTACATCAAGGGGCTCAAGCAATGGAGCTGCATTCCTGTGGGCAGTTCAAACTCTTGGTGCACCAGAGATGAGATAGCTGAGTGTTTATGCTCCTATTCACACCAGACACCGGATCTTTTTGGCAGGCTATTTCCTACCTCTTCCTAAAAGTCTAACTCTCTAGACTGCATTCTTTCCTCTTAATGCATGAGGAATTCTATACATTTTTAGATTTAAAAATGTGTGTGCTGGCACATGTACGGAGTCCTAGCACCTCAGGAGGATAAGGCAGGAGGGTCATGAGTTCCAGAGCAGGTTGGGTGATATGGTGACACCCAGTCTTTTGTTTGTTTGTTTGAGACAGGGTTTCTCTGTGTGGCCCTGGCTGTCCTGGAACTCCCTCTGTAGACCAGGCTGGTCTCACACTCAGAGATCCACCTGCCTCTGCCTTCTGAGTGAAAAGAGAAAGAATAAGAGGAGACAACTGAGGCCAACAAGGTGACCCAAAAGGTAAAGGCTCGAGTCCCACCCTCCTTTCTTCCTAGCAAGGCTGACTGAGAACCCAACTGCTGCCCATTTCCTGTCACCTCTATTCATTCTCAGAGCCTGATGAACAGCAAGGAAAGAACAAACAACGCTGGAAGACAGACTGGAGAGTGAGTTAGCACCCATGGCATACGTACCTCCACTATGTGGTAGTTCAAGGGGATCTTGTTCTTCCCTGGATAGCTTACCAGCTGCGCAGCACTGTAAAAAGTGTGATTTAAGTTAGTAAGTGTACAAAGATACACATGAAACCCAACAGCTCTAAATGCAGTGAACTTAGCTGAAAAAATTCTCTGCTGTAACGTTCTAGTATTCAGTTATTAATTATTAACATGGCATGAATTGTTCGTCTTCCACGCAAAATGGAAACAAGGTAATAATAACAGCGCCTTCAGATCTACTAACAACCTAATAATCTACTCCTAAATACATTTCTCCTCAAAAATCTGAGCCAACACTTTCCAGCTCCATGAAAATTTGTTAATACTTTGGTTTCTAAATGCTAGAAGACAGAAATAACAAACAAAACAGTAGCATACTTTAATTTCCACACATCCAAATAAAACCATCATACTATTCAATTTTAGCTTGTGGGTGTGTGTGTTGAGTGTCTTTTTCAATTGTTTCTCTCTTACAAGGCTTCTCAGTACACCTGGGGTTCAGGAACTGGAGAGCACTGGCTGCTCTTCCAGAGGAGCCAGGCTCCACCCTAGCGCCTCCATGGCAGCTCACAGCAGTCTGTAACCTTGTCTCTAGGTGGTTCAAAGCCCTCTTCTGGCCTCATTTGGAATACAACTATATACATGCATGGAAAATACCATAAAATTCATAAAAATTTCACACATAAAATACACATAAAAATTTATTTCAAACAAAATACCTGGAGTTAACCGATTGTTTTGACCGGTGAGACAGCAAGCTCTGCGATACCCCTGCCAGCACCACAGAACTGAGCTAAGGGAGAGTGCCGACACCTGACTTACACACGGGCTCTGGGCACTGAACACTGCTCTTCATGATTGTTAGGCTCTCTCTACAGCCCAGTACCTCTAAACATAGTCTGTTCTTATAACAGAATCAAAATGCCTTCCTACCCCTTTCAAAGAGCCTCGGAGGGAATCTTACCAAGTTTTCCTTTCCTTCCAGTAGGATTTTATGATACAATGAAGATTCTCCTCTATGACAAACCTCTCTACTGAATGGCTCCCTGGCATAACAGGACCCTGGAAAGAAAACCAAATGTACTCATTCAAGGAACCACAAATCAGATTGCTTTCATTTATTCAACAAATACTCAAGACTAGGTAGTTAACTATTGTGTTAACTACCACAGAATCAAGTATATATTACTCCTGAGATATCCCATAACGACAGCAGAACCATTTCACAAATCCTTTTTTTTTTTAGTTAAAAAAAAAATTTATCTGTTTGTCTGTCTATCATCTATCCATTCATTGTGTATGGGTGTCTACCATGGTGCATTTGTGGAGATCAGAGAACAATTTGTGGGGAACTGGCTCTCTCTTTACTATGGGGGTCTGGCAATTATGACGGAACTCTGGTGACAGGCTTCACGGCCCATGCTTCTATCCACTAAAGCATCGCCCACTTTCTACATTTAATAAATACCTTTAAAAGACAGTATCAAACTAACGAAAGGATGCTATTCTGAGGAAACTATTTTGGAGTATTTATACTAACAGAGAAAGGACAGGCAGTGCGCAGCAACAGCAAGGAAATACAATTCACATAGCAAAATGCATACTGGGGCCAAATTCTTGTTTCCTTCACCATAACCAGCAACTAATCGTAAAGACTATAAACCAAATTGCCAGTTGATAAAGACTTTGCCACTACTGCTCTACTGTGTTGTTTCTAGACGATCCGGGAGAAAAGGTTGAAACAGGGCAGCCGTGAGATTGGAAAGGGGACATTTGGAATTTCTGCTTCATTTCTGTTTGTATTCTTT
This sequence comes from Micromys minutus, assembly GCF_963924665.1. Lineage (NCBI taxonomy): Eukaryota > Metazoa > Chordata > Mammalia > Rodentia > Muridae > Micromys > Micromys minutus. The sequence goes on from NC_137963.1 coordinate 36,887,190, forward strand.
TTAAAAAAAGATGAAGAGAAATAAACAACAGAATCAAAACCAAACCAAAGGTCCTGTGCAGTAGCACTTTATCCAAAGACATATATATATATATATATATATACATATATACATATATATACATACATATATATATATATATATTTTTTTTTTTCCACCTGTGCCAACAACACAGACTTTAGAGTCCCACTCTTGGAATACATTTGTTCTCTAAGTAATCTGGTGCATGAAACTCATTATGGGACATAGGTAAGCATCAGTAGAACCAGGCCCAGCATCTGATAATACACACAGGACAGTGCTCACTCACAGATTGTGAAAGCCTCCTGTGCTGGGCTGAGGCTGGGCTGCCACAGGCCAGCAGGATGGAGCAAGCAGCAGTTCTGGCGCCTTAGCTGGTGCTAAGCTTCTCTCCAGAGACCAGTAGTCATATGCTTGCTGCCTGGCCCCAAGGCAGACATACACACACGGAGATACAAAAGAACTGATATGTGCTGAAAACAATAATTTTTAAATCCAGTATCATAACAAAATCACGTTTTTCTATTAAAGAGTTGCCAACAATTTAGAAAACCATAAAAAGGTAATATAAAAACTGGAATGTTAACTTGGGAGGCTGACAAAAATTACTTTTAATAACTGTACAGATGAATAACAAACTGAGTTGTTTAAAAATATGGACAACTTTAAAAAGGAAGCTTTTTGTTTTTTAAATATCAACAATAGGCAAATAGGGCTGAGAGTGCAGTTTGGTCAGCAGAGTGCTTGCTTAGCACAAGGCCTGGGTTCAATTCTTAGCAACACAGAAAACTGGGTATGGTGGTGAGTGTTTGTAATCACAACAGAGGCAGAGGCAGGAGAATAACATGTTAAAGGTCACCTTCAGCTGCAATAGCAAATACAATGCTATAGGGGACCTTTCTTAGGCAAAAAAAAAAAAAAAAAAAAGTTGAAATATTCAGCATAGTGGTTGACAAGTACTGTCTCAGAGCTCAGAGGCCTAGGCAGGAGGATTGTTCTGATGAAGACGGACTGGGCTACAAGGAGACACACACTAAACAACCAAGAAAAATTAGCTAAACATGTTCCGGGGAGAGGGCTCAGTGGAAGAAGCCCCAGAACCCACATTAAGAGCTAAACAGGTGGCATGTACCTGTATCCCCAGCACTGCGGGAATCTCAAGATAGGTGGTTTGCAGGGCTTAAGGCCACGCAGGACAGGTTCACTGGGAGACCTTGCTGACCCCGTCCCCCAAAGGCGAAGAACAGTGGACAGACACCTGGAGTCAGCCACTGGCTACCCCATGCATACAACACACCCCTACCCTAACAGCTAAAACTGAGCACTCATCATGAGTCATTGTTCAAGGTATTTCACGTGTGATAATTTATTCCACTTAGACATACATACTATTCTTATTCCTCTTAACCGAGGCACAGAAAGTAAAGTACTCCCTAGTAGGCCCAGGTAGCATGTGCATGAAGATGCTAACTTGGCTCTCAACTTACCCTCTTGACTGTTAAATTATGCCGTTTCTTCTATTTATAAGAGTAAAACAAAAGTTTCTGCATAACAAGGTGATAATAATTTGCTAAATTAAAACATTAAATTAATTTTCAATCTTATATTATATATAGAAAAAAACCCTGAAAATTAAAAGACTGTTTCAGAGCTGGGCAAGGTGGTACAAGCCTGTAATCCCAGCACCTGAAAGGCTGAGGTAAGAGAATTTGTAAACTAAAAGCCAATCTGTGCTCCAGAGAGAAACCCTGTCTCAAAATATCTAAGATGTAAGTCCCAAGTACAGCTTCAGGCTAGGCCCTTCCTGGAGATCTCAGTCACCTCACCTCTGGGTCATCTGTGTAGTCAAACATCCTGAAGATGACCCTGGGCATCGGGTACACCGAGTCCTCCGTGTGCGGCGGCGGTGTGAAAGGAGGCAGGTTGTGCTGTAGAGCTTCACAGAGGATGCTGTCGAAGGCAAGGTAGGGCCTTAGGATGTGCCTTTCCTGCCACCGGTCTTTCTTCAACTTCTGAATCTGGGCCCACAGGCAATCTAAATACTAAAGAGAGATTTTAATATTTAGTAGACACATTTTGACTAAACAATACAGGAAAGTCTACCCTCTAAAACAGACAACAAAGTAAGCTAGTTTGATGTCATATACAGTAAAGAATGGCATGAAGTTTTTGTTTTCATTTAAAACGACACTGATGCGCACGCACCTTGCAGAGCATCACATGTAGGTCAGAGGACAACTCCGGTCAAGGGATGCCCCTCTACAGTCCCGGGCTCTATCTCAGGCTGCCTCACCCACTGAGCAGGCTCATTCTCCATCTCTACTCAACCAGCTTGTTTTCAGAAGCACATTCAGAGCTGTTACTCCCACTGCTTTTAAAACTGAGTATTTAGATATAAAACTTGTCAAGTCTATGAAAACTGGTGTTTAAAAAACAAGGGGCTGTTTCTAGTACATTCTAACATCTATGCTTCCAGACTCTGAGGAAGTATTTACAAACCTAGCTAAGACATACAAGTACAGCAGACTGAACATTTTCTAGGTTTCGGCTTTACTCATTTGTGTGGCACCTGGTCCCCAGAGCACTAGCAGAGCTCAGAGGACAGCCTGCAGAAACTGGTCCCTCCTTCCACCGTGTGGGTCCTGGGAACTGAATGCCGAGCAGGGTTGGTGGCAGCACCTTCACGAACTGCCATCTCACTGACTTAGTTTAAGCATGTCACAGAGACAGAGTCTACTCAAGAGCTGTGTTTATGTTACAAGATAGAAACCAATTCACCTCTTCTTGTGGATGTGGTTTATCAGCAGTCCACACTTGTAACATGGGTACGTGAGTCTTCTGGCGTCTTCTAAAGATAGAAATGAAAACTACACTTAGAGTTTAAAACATAAAAGATATTCAAAGGTTCTCATGATTAATTAAAACAATGGAAAACATTTCTGTCCATGAGATCTGCAGATCAACATTTTTGATCATGGTCATCAGGTTATTGGCATTTCTGTATCTCACACACTGATGGCACAGAGGGTTAATTGGTACAACCTTGATTCTGCAAAAATATACCCCTTGAAGACAATCTGACTATATATGTCAAAAATCTCAACTGTTCTAACCTTTACCCAACAATGTCATTTCTATGAATTCATAGTCCCACAAATACAGCTGCAAATATACGCACACATACGCATAAGAATATTCTGATCTTCTTTACAGTACCAGGAACCAGAACCTGAACAGAGAGTGGACTAATCAAGAGAAACTATGTTCTATTAAGAAAAAAAGAATACTGCTAATAAAACTAACACATGCTTTTATATAACAATTTCAAAAAAAAACATGCACACACACACATATATACATATACACATATATATATGTATATATATGCTAGACTGACATTTGTATAAAATCAAGCATGTATTTCCACACTCGCATATATACACATACATCTGCATGCACAGATATGCAAAAGTCTTTAGATGTCATGTTCACTATACCCAACAAAGCAATACTGATGGTATCCAGAGAAGAATGACAACAGTCTGTGAAAGCTGAAGGAGCACACGGTCGTTCATCATCATCATGATGTGAGGTCACTGGGGTATTTACTAACAAGGCCCATCATTTGATTGTATCTAATAAAATAACATGTTTTTTACACTGGCCTGGGTAAGGGCTTGACTCGGAATTAATATGTATGAAATAAAAGTCTGTACCAGGCCAGTGCTCTTATGTAGAATACATGGTACCATGTCCGAGCAGAGGGGTAACTTTAAGCCACAGGTGACTCTCAGCTTACGAACACTAGAACCCTAGCGGAGCTGTTAGACCTCGGTGTTCTTTCACCGCCACATGAAACAGCTTAGAAGACTCATTACCAACTGCTGCACTAGGGACGCACTGAGGTCTTAGTGAGTTACGGCAGAGAACAAAAGGTAACGAACACTTCCTGTCACTTGATGGTGTCTGCTGACAGAGACTTAGCACTCACTGTGTCAGTCGGACATCTTTATACAAGCAACGAAGCGCACGAGATCCATGCCCTTACTTGAGATAGCTTTCAGTGGTGGAGAAGATTCGGTCCATTTCGGCGTCTTTCTTTTCATACAACTCCTTTCCAACCCAGGGCAAGGATGACAGAAATGCGTACACATACCAATCCCGTCGCACCTGAGCAAGTTTAGAAGGGTAATTTTAAAAAGTGCATGCCAGCTAGTTTTACTTATTAACTATCTTCTCTCTCCGTGGTTAGACGCTAGGCAAGCATTCTGTAGCTGAGCTACACATTTCCCCACCCCATCCTTTTTATTCTTAAATGCAATGCTGGGGAAGCTTTTCAATAGAGCTTAAATAAAACATCTAGCTAACCCAGAGAACTTCCAAATGTATATTTCTAATCTTACTAAACTCATTTGAATCAGCACAAAGACAGCAAGAGAGCCCACCGGAAGGCCAGCTGACCTGCCCTTCAGCTCTCAAGCATAATAGTGTGATGATGTTTCTGCACTTTGTTTACTGCAGTCTCCAGTGGGGAAAACAAAAACCCAGTAACCAAAACAGATTCAATAGAAAGGGTGCTTACTTGAGGCACATCTTCTTCCTGGGTTACACTTACAAAATTCTCAAACATAGCAACCATAGATGGGGCAGCAATCACATGACAATTCACAAGATCAGACAGAAAACGGACCTGTGAGGGTAAAGATATCTGCATTAAACCTAACAGTCCTTCATAAGTCACAAAATAAACAACCTTGTACCAGCCTATGGAACTAAAGCCCGTGGCCTAGATTTAGTTTACCATCTTTTTGTTTGTGCAGCCTGTCAATCAAGAACTCTTTAAACTTAAGGTGCAAAACAATATTTACACAAGATGACATGAATTCGAATTTCAGGCCCATGAGCACACTTGCAGGGGAGGACAACTCACGCCCATCAGTTACTGTATACCAGTATACTGTTTACTGCACACCAGGCTAAGGTGTGTAAGCACCCAGACACCCAGATACTCTAGTTACTCCGTTCTAGTGCGGCTGGTTGGTCTTTCTGTTTGGCTAGGAATAATTTTTGCTGAAATATAGAAACGGAAGTTTTAAGTAAAAAAGAGATTCATTGGATGTCCACAGCGTGTGCCAGGCTAAGTAAACAGTACTCAGGTACTATTTTAGGGAACTCAGCCTATTTGGGACAACACAATCTAAAAAGAGATTACTCTTGCACTAAAAGGTAAATTAAGACACATAAAGGCTCTATACTGCAAAAGGAATCTAAGAGCCAGAGGCTGGGAGGGGTCTATGGACTGGACGTAGCCACAACTCACAACTTTACAGCAGTTACACAAAACCTACACAAGACTGGGCAGCTCACCTATCCTCCATAGGTAAGGATGGAGGCTCACAGGCCTCACCCTTTTCTGAGCAGTGATTGGCTGTTAGCTGTGGCAGTTTGGTCTGTTGTTATGTACTGTAACACTGAATACTAGCCCTGGTTGCCTCAGAACAAAGAGATCTTCATTTCACCAAGAGATGAAATACAACCTTGCCCCACAAGTTATCCCTGATTGGTCAATAAAGATGCCTATAGCTGGGCAGAAGAGAAGTAGGAGGGGCTTAGGTCCTTGGGCAGAGACCAGGCAGAGAGAAAGGGGGTGGGGACTGTGAAGAGAAGATGTCAGGGGCCCTGGAGGGCTGGCCAATTAGAATAAGAGTGGCCAGGCGGAACATGGCAAATTATAACTCATGACTAGCAGAGAAGTAAACAAAATGGTTATACAGGATTCATATCCAGCTCTAATGCTGTCTAGGCTTATTATAAATATAAAGGTTCTGTATCTTTTATCTGGGAACTGAATGGTCTGAGGCAGTATAGAAACCCCTGATGAATATTAAATATTTACAACAGTTAAGAGTTTCTGGGGAAAAAGGAATTTTCTTCAGTTGTGTAGCCACTACTAAGGTGCTGATGCTCCAGTGTGACTCCCACACCTGTGTGCAAGCAGTCCTAATTAAACTCATCAGTCACCCAGGTACAAAAGACATCAGAGTAGAGAGATGGCTAGAAAGGGTACAGCAAGAGGAGGTGGGAAAGGGATTACAGGGACCAATGTGACCAGGATATCTCACATACACAAACTATTAAAAAAAAGACAAAAGTTCTAATATTTATTCTCTGTGGCCCAGTGACTCATTTTGTGTATCAGAATTTTAAAACCACCCACCATAAAAACACAGGCAGGAAACGAAGCTTTTAACCAGTAGCCAACATGAGCAGGGCCTAGTTGTACAAAGGCTATGCTGCTGCCATCAGTGAAGACAGACTCAGAGGCAGAGCAGATGGAAACCGTCAAGTAAGAAGGCAGCTAAGAACACAAAAAAGTCACAGACTGCTAGAGCCTTAAGGACAAAGGGGATTTGGGAGATAGAATTCAGAGAGGTTAGAGACATAAAAGGAAGCAAAGAAAAGCTAAAAACCAACGTTGATTTCTGGACGGCTTACTCAGTAGATAGGGGCTCCTAGGAATGAGCTGGTGAACTTACAGAAAAGGGCATAAATAACAGTTTCAGGACCTGCAATAGTTCCTTTCCTTCATTTCAATACTAATTTATAATACAGGTGTTATAAATTATACATATAATTTATATATATTATATACACACATATGTATTAAACTTACCAAATATACAGCTTCATTATAGTTATTTGCTTTTAGCGATTCTTTAAGTTGACGAATCATAGCTTCTACAAATTCTCCTCCAAAGTTGTAATTCCTGGCATTCAGCAGTCCAACTAATGTTGTATAAATTGTTAGCTTCTCAGGTAACAGACGTGCACTGATTTGAGAACCCGTACAAAACAACCCAAAACAAAGGTTTATATTAAGCTGTTGAATAGTACACAAAGCTTCTAACATTAAATAACTTTGGAATAAAACTATGTTTTATTTTAACCATGTTTTGAAAATGACTTCAGAAAAAGATATACGGGTCACTGAAAAGTATACAGATACAGACTCTAATATTTTTCATTTTACTTAAGGAACAGTTACTTGTGAAGTTATCACACCAAAATGAATGCAACTCATGTTAGAGCAGTTTTCCTTTAAATGTCTAGAGTGGAAGTAACAATCCCACAGAAGATGGTTTCTATGGTAATCTCCGAAGTGTTCCGTGAAACGAGATTCTTTAATGCAGAATCATTAAGGGGAACAGAGCATTCAGAGCTTCTAAACTTAGCTAGCCAAACACCATGGGATCAGAATTCCTCTTGGAGAAACATTACTGGATTGCTTATAAAAAAATAAAGAATTAAAATGAGTTTCAACCAAGTTCCTATAAGGAATGCTTAAAACACAGCACGCTAATCGAGTTGAGAGCATGCTGAGGACGGGAAGATGGCCGAGCAGGTTAAAACTCTTCCTTGCCAACTTGAATTTGAGAGAACAGATTCTTCCAAGTCATTCTCTGCCCTCCACACAGGCTGCAGAGCATGTGCACCCACACATGCACACACACACAAAATAAACGAAGCGTTTAGATATAGTGCAAAAAAATCAAGTAGGCAATAATAGTAAGTCTATGGAGAATTTTCTTATACTGTTCTCTTAAGGTATCTTGCTAGGTACAGGGGAGAATTTAGGAGCTGAAAAAACTACTTGTATTGAAAGTATACCATGGTCCCTAAAGCTTTCTCAAGTTAAAAGATTTTAAAGAGCACTGCCAATCAGTGCCAAGTCCAGCCTTATACAAGCAAGCATGGCTTCCAACAGCTTCACCAGCCTAACAATTCTGTAATACATACTATCAAAACAGAGGGTATCATCCTATACTGAAATGATCGGTTTCATAGTTTCTTAGTCTAGATGTACATTTCTATGAACTGACTGGATTCCTTTGCAAATGAAATTTTATCTATGGGTCTAGACAGTTAAGAGCACCCGTTCTTGCAGAGGACTCAAGTTGGATTCCCAGCACCCACATGGTGGCTTCTAAGTGCCCAAAACCCTAGTTCCAGGGCATCTAACGCCATCTTCTAACTTCCACAGGCAGAGGAATAAAATACTCATGCACAAAAAATAAATCTTAAAATTAGCCATTCTTTAAAAATTCCTGAAATGGTCACTATAGCACCAAGAACAATTATGTCATTAAAAGCTTCGAGAGCATCTTCAGCCCTCAAAAGCCACCTACGGTTCCCTATTCATTTGGTCCTACTAATACAAACACACACACACACACACACACACACACACACACACACACAGCTAAATTCTAAACATTTCATCATTTTCTAAGTTAAAAACTTAAATGATTTTAAAACTCTAAGAAACAAAACACAAGGAAACCACTTCAGTCTAGTTCTAGTTATCACTTTAAATAACTAAGTTCAGCAAAGGGCAAAGATGAAGATTTTGAGCACGGGTATCAGGACAAGGACAGCCAGTAACTAGTTAACATGAGCATGTCCTCGGAACATTCCCCAAAGCACAGAAGAGTAGATAATACATCATCACCTGATCCACAAATCTTTTACATACATACACTGTACAAAGGAGCCTTAAGATCTTGCTCTTGTAGTTAGGAAGATCCGCTTCTAAAACACCAGCCAGGCCTTCGAGATTGCTCTCTAAAGAGCAGGCGCTCTGCAGAAGACATCATTATTAATTATCTGTTAGCACTCAGGCAACCAGTGAACTAAAGCTAAGCCCTTGCATGACCATGAAGACATCGAGGTCTTCCTGAAGGCACTATAAGACCAAAGGGAAGAAAACGAGAACTGATGACAATTTGGCGGGGAGTTCCCTCAGCACTGATGACTTCCCAGTCACTGTTCTACAAGGCTGCCTCTCACAAACGACATACTGCCAGCTCAGGCATCAGTCTGCTTCACAGAGAGGACCATTCCCCAGGTCTGTTTAAGACTTATCTAATGAAAATTACTTACTGATCTGAATCCCAGGAGTTCCAAAACACTTTCACTTTGAGATCGAGATGTCAGTAATATAAGCGTTGTCTAAAACCTACACCACCCAGTACAGCTCTAGACATTAGAGAGCTGTCCATCCCGGCCCTAACCCCTGGGCTTGGTGCATACCTTTTCCCCTACTCTGCATATTAAAGATTCCAAATGATCTTCAGTTTCATTTGCATCAGACGTCTTCCTCCTTTTGTGAGGTTGTCCACCTATTTCACAACATTAAAAAAAAAAAAAAAGCAACATTACATGATGAACCTACTGTCAGAGTTTCTGTCAAATTTTTAGCCTTTAATCTCTTTATTAGGTTGCATTTTTTTAGAGCAGTGTTTAACCAATCCTGTTTTAAGTAGGCTAGACACCAGGAGAACTTTTATCCCACATCCTTTAAAGATCTGTTTGTGCACATGTGTGCAGGTCCCTGTGCCAGTGCACTCACTAAAGCCAGCAGCGGGTGTTGTGTCCTCTTCCACCACACTATTCCTTCAAGGCAGGTCTCTCCCTGAACCAGGGCTGACTTTTCTTAGCTTGGTTAGAAGCCATTAAGTCCTGATGATAATTTCTGTCTCCACTCTCCCTTGTAGCTGGGGCTCAAGGCAGGTACTGCATGCCCAGCTTTTGAGCACGTGGAGACCAAATCCCAGTTCAACTGCTACGCCATCGCTCCAGACCCCAGTCTCTCTTCCCGCCTCTATACATGTAAACACACTCTATACACACAAACACATGTGTAATATAATTTTTTATTACTCTATGTGTATGGATGTTTTGTCTACATGTATAACTGTTTACCACTTGTATGTCTGGAGCTCATGAAGGCCATAAGGGGACACCAGATGCCCTGTAACCGACACAGAGGCAGCAATAATCTGAATGCTGCTGCTACTGCTCTTGCAGCCTGTTTACCGACCCTGTTGTTGGTTCCCAAAGCTGAGTGTGTCAACAGTCCTTGTTAATCTGATGATGTAACTAAACCACTATGTGAACTGGTGAGACAGGGATGCAAAGCCAGGTCAAATCCTTTGGAAATTCTTTATTCAAAATATGACCGTAAACAGTAACAGTGCTGATGCTGAGAAACTGCTTCAGAATGCACAATGCCACCAACCATGTTCTTTATTCTTCAGAACCAGATTTAGGTGAAGGTCAGAGAACACAGAGAATGCAAGACTCTCCTTCGGCACTGAGAGCAGTAGTTGTTCTAAACTTTACCAAATTCTTCCCTTCCTTCTGGTTCATCTACTACACTAATCTTTCATCCCATCTCTAAAGTTCTCCTAATTATATGGTTAACCTGTCCTAGTTTGCAACCATCCATCTCTGTCTTCAAAACGACCCTTCAAGGTTCTCTTGTAAGCCTGACACATAGAAAACACTGCTTCAGGGAGACAAGCAGGCTTTCGAAAGAAAACGAGAAAATACAGCACATAGTCACATCTCTGAACTGCAAACCTCCATGGAGAAATGTGGATTGCAGAAAGCACTTGGAGAGGATGGAGTATGCATTAGTGCTACAGGTCACAATCTGAACTGTCTTGGACAGTCACAAGCCACTGGACTAAGCAGAAAGCACAGAAGCAGAACACAGCATCTCCACGGACAATGTGTTGGGGACGCGGGAAGGGGGCTTGGTGAGTAAGAACGCTTGCTGCACAAGCATGAAGACCTAAGACCAACCCCTAGCACCCATAGAGGTAACATGCAGAGTTCCAGGACAGCCAGGGCAAAATAGTAAGACCCTGTGCTGGCTAATCTTATGGCAACTTGACACAGGTTAGTCATTTCAGAGAATGAGAAAATGCCTCTGTAAGATCAGGCAGTAGGCAAGCCTGTAGGTTGTTTTCTTATTAGTGATTGATGGGAGAGGGCCCAGCCCATGGTGGGTGGGGCCATCCTTGGGCTGGTGCTCCTGGGTTCTAGAAGAAAGCAGGTTGAGCAAATCAGGGGAGCAAGCCAATAAGTAGTACTTCTCCACAGCCTCTGCATCAGCTCCTGCCTCCAGGTTCCTGCCCTAACTTCCCTCAGTGATGGACCTGAAAGTGTAAACCCCTTTGGGGGGGGGGGCGTCAAATGACCCTTTGAAGGGGTTGTATATCAGATATTTTACATTATGATTCACAACAGTAGCGAAATTACAGTTATGAAGTGACAATGACATAATTTTATGATTGGGGGTCAGCACAACCTGAGGAGCTGTATTAAAGAAACACAGCCCTAGGAAGGTTGAGAACCTTGTTAGACATTTTAGACACTCTTTGGGAAATTAGCTGAATGTTTTCATGCCCCAAACAATAAGAGAGAAACAAGTTTATGTGGGCACTATAATCTAGAAAAGGCTTTAAACATTGCTATGGAAGTTTTACAATATATGTTAAAGTTACGTATTGCTACATACACTTGGGTAGTGCAGAGAAGAGACCTTCATGTTAATAACACCCTAAAGGCTCTTAGACACCAAATAATAGCCAGGCACGGTGGTGCACGCCTTTGGTCCCAGCACTTTGGCAGCAGAGGCAGGCAAATCTCTTGAGTTTGAGGCCAGCCTGGTCTACACAGTCAGTTCCATAACAGCCAGGGCTACACAGAGAAACCAGTGGAGGTGGGTGAGTGGAAAACAGACAACAGAACAAACAAACAAACAAACAAACAAGACACCAAATAATTTTCTCCCTGCAATAGGAACCTAATGTTACAATGATACCTTGTAATATTTCCTATACCCTTATTAGAATCAGATGTGTAATTTAGATCAACAAAGTAGGAAAAAAAAAAAACCATAAAAAAGTAACTTTGTCTCTACAAACTTAAAACAAGAATTTAAAATGACTAAAAAAAAAAAAAATCACCTCGGAAACAAAGTATACTGTCCCTAAGCATAACAAACTTTTCATGCAGTTTACAAACCTCAGTCACAGTAAAATATAAAGACCTAAGTGGAAGTAATGTTAAGGAATCTAAGACTGCCAGACATGGTATTCCCCTTGGGGGAAGGCAGGGACAGTCAGTGGGATCTAGATAGCCAGGACGTAGTTCCAGCCTGAATTGCATAGACAGCCAGGACTACTTGCATAGACAACACACAGAGACCCTGTCTCGCAAACAAAAAGAGTCTAAGAGTGAGTTACTTTCCATTTACAAAAGCCTTTCTGTGTTTCTAAATAAAGGACAGCAACTTTATTGATTAGCAACCTTGTAATATCCCCGTGGATCCTCAATAGTACTCTTAACAGAAATGTTTAAAGTGGTCCAGTAAGGTAAGAGCCTCATGGAAACCCCGGTCTTTGGTCTCATAACTCCCACCTTCGCTTTCTCTCTTCTACCAACGGCGACCTCCTTGCTGTCTGTTCTCTAAACATGACAGAAGTGCTCTAACCTTAGCTCATGGCTTCCTTTGGATCTCTGCTTTCTCCAAACATCCACACGACGTATCCTTCTATCAGTGAAGTCATAGGCCATCCATCTGCAAGGAGGCCTTACCCGACCAGCTTCTCTCTCACTTTGGTCTCGATACCCTTTACCTCACTTTATTCCCCACAGCCCTGTGACCATATAATGACTTACATTATACTGCTGTGGGTTTTGACTTAATACAGGGGAGGGAAGCTCTGCTGTTTTACTGCCTCCTACTGTACTGCAAGTAGAGAATCTAGGAAGTTGTTTAGCAAGTCTTGATCATATTATACAGTTGTTTTCAGTATCCACAGAACTCCAACTCAGATACCAAAATTTAATGATGCTCAAGACCCTTATATAAAATGATGCTGATATTTGCCCATGATCTATGTATATTGTGATAATTTACATTATCTCTACATTACTTATCATATAATACCTAGTAAGTTATATACATAGTTGTGACACTGTATCACTTAAGAAAAAATTAACTACAGGGTCAGTACTGACACCTTTCAAGCATTTTGTAACCACATTGCTGAATTCAAGGGTAGAGAGAATGAAGATGCAGAAGACGAAGGATACACAGCCCAGTATAAGGAACATCAGAGTAGAGCTGACAATAACCAGACATGCTTAGGTCTAGTTAACTTTGATTCCTTTAAAATTCCTAGCCACCTCTAAGACAGCTGTCTACATATATACTTAAACTGTAGACACTTCACTAAAAAGCAGCACGTTTCTCTAATTCTCCAGTGACAACCTCGCTTTAGGGGTAACCTGGAAGTTCCCTGGAATGAAGACGAGAGGATGGGAAGAACTGGGGATGAGGACCAAGAGAAAAGCTGCATTTCCTGTGTTCTGTGCATGCATGACACAAGAAGCCATCATCATGTTAAAAACAAAAACAGGCACGCAGAGCAGCTGTGCCAATGTGGTGGAGAGCGCTGACCTGCTCGGATGTATTAGGACATTCTTTCAGGTACTCCCTAGCGAAAACCTGGTAGTCCTCTTTAAAGCTCTGTGTGAGTCCTCTTGGTTGTCTTAATATTCCAAGGGAGAAAGTTAGCCCAATTACATTTGGGGGTGGGGGGGCTTTTCTCTTAATGATCTCAGCATTTATCTGTGTCTCGCCTTTGAGACACTGCCAGTTGGTAAAATAAACATCATCATGTTTAGTTCGTGGTGAGCACAGTATCTCATATAGTCCTCGTAGAAACCAAAAGGCTTAGTATTAGCCACAGTCCACACTCAGGCTTAAGGAGGTCACATGACCCTGACAAGATCACATAGTAAATAGTAGATGTCGGGCTTAGAACCTAAACCCCGTTTTTCTTGTCTTAACCATTTGGACCAAACACACATTTCGAAGAGGAACTCACTAAGGTACCAACAGCTCCAAGTTTCCCTTTTGTGTATGACTGTGTCCTTGAAAGGCAATAATGGTATGGAATTGAGCTTGGCAACAAAAAACAGAACAAAAACCAAAAAACACGACCTCCTGACCCGCGACTATCAAAACTGACATGAGAATTACTAATCTGCTCAGGTTAGTTTTCCTGCACTTTCTTATACAGGGAAATATGCTTAATGCCAATCCAACAAAACAGCACTGTTTATTAGTGACCTCTGGGGCTTTCCTTGAAGCCTAAAAGAGGGAAATAAGCGGGTGGCAGGTAGAGGAGTAGGGCTCAGATTGCAATACATCCGACCTCTGTCATAGCTTTGTTCTTTCCCTGTCTTCCCGGGGTCCTTTCCAAGTGCACACTGGAGAGTTAAAACGAAAACACTAATCACTGGATCCCCGCCACTAACTGATCCTAAGGGGCAGCAACAGACACATGTGCGTTTCCATGATCAGTACAGTAGTGAGGTATTAAGACTTCAGTGTCGCCGAACCCCAGGTCGGGTTTGCCCCCGGGGTTCACCAGGAGGCCTTCCTTTCCCATGACTGAAGGAGATGGGGCAGCAGGGAGCCCGTCGCTTTCCTGAAGCCACTATTGCACATCCGAGCCAGCCGCCTCCCTTCGGGGCTCCCCTAACCCTCCCAGGGAGAAAGGACTCCGATCTCTTCCCTGGAGACCGAGGGCAGCCCGGCCTCAGCTCTCACCAGGGCGCGGTGGCCAGGCCCAGAGCACTTACCATCGTTCTCGTAGCTGTGCCGCCTCCGCGACATGCTGCTTGCTAGTGCGCTGTCGCTCTGACTTGCGAGTCGCCTGCACCACCAGAACCGTCGGGCTGCCGGCCGGCCGGTGCGCGGTCAGCGGCGAGGCGCGCGGACCCAGCGGCGCGCAGGCGCACTCGCTCACTACGCCTGCGTGAAGCGCGAGCGGAGAGGCACCGGATGGGCTCCGCAGTGAAAGGCCGGCGTCTGGAAGTCCAAGCACGGCCGCCTCCTCGTGCTTTCCACCCTGGGACCTTCCGGACGGCGAGCTAAATTATCCGGGCCGCAGCGATCCCGCCTCAGCTTTGCACAGGCCCAGCGGTATTTTCCCGGCGGCCCCTGCGCCGGTTTTGGAGGACTTCCGGAGACAGGTGACGTCTCAGGGACTTTCTACGCACGCGCGCGCCCGCCGTGGGGGCGTGGGCTCGAGGGCGGGCAAGCGGCGCCAAGTCGGTGAAGGGAGACCCGGGAAAGGCCTAAGGATTGCGGGTAACGTGTTCTCACTCTCGCCGTCCGGCTGTAGCCGCCTCGGGAGACCTGAGCGAGGGAGGAGGGCAAGCCACTCTCAGCGGTAGGGAAGCCCAGCCCGCCCGGCCGAGCCTGCTTAATGCGGTCCAACGGCCCACCTCTCCCAGCTGACGGACGCCCCAGATATTGATCGGTCTGGTTCGGATTGTTCTTCTGTCCCTCTGCGCGGCGTGAACAGTATGTGGACGTCTTCTGTCCTGTGATGGGCTCCAAACTGCCTTGCCCATGGCCTAGCCAAAACTTTTCCTTCGGTCTTACCTGTTACAGTAAATGGCCGTTTCTGTGGTTCACTTAAACCATGACTTTAGGGAGGAGTCATTAGACCCTTCACTTCCTGCGTGTTATCGTTTATCCACTAACACTGCCTGCTGTACTCTCAAAGCAAGTCTATAATCAAACTTATTTACTATGTTTAAAACTCTTCCAGAACTTAAAAAATATCTTAGTATTCGTTCCTGGGTGTAAGTCTGTACACCATCCGGGAACTGGAGTTTCAGACTGCCGTGAGAGGAGAGTGCGCGGGAGTCGGGTAGGGTGCTGAATCCTGGGCTTTTAAGATTGAATTTTATCCTTTTAATTTATTTATTCATACATGTAAGCCTTTTAATTTATTTATTCATACATGTAAGCAATCCATCTTTCCAGGAGTTTCCATTTCAAATTTTAAACTGTGGCTTCTTGGGTTCTGTTCCCGTCGTTGTGTGTAAACCACTGTGTTCTTTCTGATAAGTTCAGCTTGTTCACATTTTAGAAACTATGGCTTACTTCCTTTACCTAATGGTCTGTGCTCAGAAACCTGCGTGACTGACTGTCAGGTATCTACAGAGTCATTTCTCTGACTCTTGAACTCTTGCTTTATTTCATTCAACCAGTACTGTATTGTATTACTTAACATCTGTGACTCTGTACACAAGATGGTGTTCAGGTTACTGAAGCTACATGGTGAACAAAGGGGAGCTTCTGTCCTTTTGCAACTGAAGCCCTAAATGACCCTCTCAGGAAGGGCCACAAGCACTGTAGTCTGACCGACTTAAAGTGAAGGGAGAATGGTACAAGCTGTGATCAGAGGAGCAGGGACAGAGTATCGGAGTAGGTCTCCCGAAGAGTCTTCCAAGAGGGGCCTTAAGTGATAGGTTATTTCTCTGCCTGAAATGAACCAGTTCTAGCCAGATGAGAATATGTGAAAGGCGGGTTTATTGGGAAGCTGCTTTCAGGTGAGTTCACCTGATGGATGCCAGGACAGAGGTCAGGGAAGTCACTGTGGTGATAGGGTAGGGGAGGAAAGGGCACAGGAGCAAAGAAGGGAAGGAGGCCAAAATGTCTGGATTGTATAGGGAAGACCTCCTAGGGGAAGGGCTGCCCAGATAGGGACTAAGGGATTCTGGGAGAACCTGAAAGCCAGGTCTGCTTTGGTATGTAAAATATGCACCTTGGTCTAAACCAAACATCAAGCAGCACTAAATCAGACAAGAACTTCAGGGGCCTATACACTGGGATGATAGTGATGTAGTTCAAAGTGGACTGCTGTCTTTAAAAGAATGGCAAAGCGTAGGGCCTGGAATAGTGGCCCAGCATTCTTGAAGTAGAGGCAAGGGGTATCTTAAATTTAAGATTACTAGGAGCTCAAGGCCAGCCCCTACTATGTAGCAAGATCCAGTCTCAGAAAAATTAATTTAGAAACTAGGGGTTGGCCCAGGCAGCATATACCAGCTGATAGGAGGCCCCGACACATATACAGCAGAGGACGGCCTGGTCTGGCCTCAGTGAGAGAAGATGCACCTAACCCTCAAGAGACTTGAGGCCCCAGGGGAGATTTAGTAGGGTCAGGGTGGGGTGGGGACATCCTCTTGGAGATGAGTGTGGGATGAGGACCAGTCAGAGGGCAGACAGGAAGGGGGATAAAGACTGGACTGTAAAAAAGGTTAAAGAATAGATTTTTCTTAATTTTGTTGTAAAAAAAAAAATGGGGGGTTGGCAAGGTGGCTTTGTGGGTAAACCCCTGCCACTCAAGCCTCACAAGGTGTTTGGTCCCTGGAGCCTGTGTAGATGTGGAAGCAGAGAACTGGCAGGCATCTAAGCACAAGTAGACACAGAAGTAAATAAAATGTAACAAAGGAAACTGCATTGGTTATAGTGTATACATTTTGGTAAGATTTGGCCACAGTAGCAATTTGGGCATTTTGACTCAGGTTTGAGAGTAAAAGAAACAAAGCTATAGTAACACTGGTGTTGGTTGGTTTGGGATGTTGATCTTGCCTTCCTGCTCTCATTACCAGTTGTTTTTGTTGTTTTTTTGTTTATTTGTTTGTTTGTTTTTAGCATGGCTACTTCCTAGTTCATGTCTCTTCGAAAATGCTATTACCTCAGAAAGGCTTTTCTGCCCCTTTGTGTCTGAGGAGCCCCTTCACTTGCCTCCTTACTCCATTGTTTCCTCCTTCGGAATGTTAAAGAAAGAAAAGTCAACTTAAATAAATCAATTTATTGGCTTACCTTTCCTATGAGGTTGTAAACTTAAGAAGACAGACTTTTTCCTGTTGCATTTACTTCTCCATTCACAGTGTGTAGAAGAGTGTTTAGTCCTGCAAAGTTGTTCTATAAATACTATGCAGTGAGCAAGTGACCGAGCAGTTAGCTTGGGTTATGAGGCCACTGTTCATTTGCATGATTCCATTAACTTCATGTCGGCTTCAAGAAGTAACCAAAGGGCTGATTGTTGTATTTTCTCTTTTGCTTATGTCTCAGATACACTACTGAAAGGAATCTGTCCCACTGATAACCAGATGCCTTCTTCCACTTCACCAGACGAAGAGGATGGCCTGGAGACCTGTGTTTTAAAGGCTTTTGATCTGGATTTAAAAGAATCTAATGTCACTAATCCAAGCAATCGTCTCAAAGCAGAGTTAGATGGCAGTACAAAGAAGAAATACTCATTTGCAAAGAAGAAGGTAAAACTGCTTCCAGTGTTCTCTTGATCAAGCATAAAAAGTTAATGAAGTACATGTAGAAGCAGATTGTTGTGCTTGCCTCTTCCTCAGCTGGAATCTAGTCTTGAATTATGTAGTCTTGGAACAGTTATGATAGTGTATTTGAAGATATCTAAGATTTTATATCTAGGAGGTGGAGAAATAGTATTTGGTGGAAGTAGTGTGGAGTGATGTCAGGAGGCCTCTGCAATGAACTCTGAGTGGCAGTTCTCAACCTATGGATTGTGATATCAGAGATTGTGCACACCAGACATTTACATTACAGTTCATAATGGTAGCAAACTACAGTTATGAAGTAGTAACAAAATAATTTTATGGTTGAGGGTCACCACAGCATGAGGCTGAAAGTTGAGAGCTACTCCAGCAGAGAAAACAGTGGCATCCCACCTTGGAGCCGCGTGGACAAGGACAGGGAAGTGCCCAGGTTTGTCCACGTCTCCTACACGCGCAGAAGGACACAGATGCCAGGGTCGAGTGGAAGGCCAGGGTATGAAGCCGTATCTTTCCCTCCAGTGTCAGTGTGTAGGTGGCCGGAAGCAGTACAAACCCATGCTCTTGCTCTTGGGTTTGTGGACTGACAGGATGCCAAGCTAGCAACCCCTATAAAAGGTGATAAAAGAGATTTGAATGAAACTTTTGTTACCCCCCTAAACCTAAGGCCATTAACTAATGATGCTATTTGAAATGTTAATTGCAGGCCTTTGCCCTTTTTGTCAAAACCAAACAAGTTCCAGCACCTTCTGGTGAATTTAAGGAAAACCGGTGGCAATGCTGTCAGCAGCTGTTTGCAGACCAGACCAGCATCCACAGACATGTGGCCACACAGCATGCTGAAGATGTGTACGCGCAGACTGCTGCTATTCTCAAGCAGCTCACTGCAGCATCAGGTGCCTCACAGGGTTTCACGCCCACAGACAAAAGACGCTTCCCCAAAGACCATCTCACTCCCAGTCAGGAGGGGTTTGCTTGGCTCCCTGATGTGAGCCATATTACCCCTCAAGAGCTGAGGAGGTAAGTTTTTCACTGTAGTTTGGTTTACTTTTAAAATGTTTTCACCTGCAATGAGATATACAGCTAGCCACTGAGTGGGAAATGAGGACTAGCAACCTTGGTAGATAAAGCTGACATGGTAAATCAACTGAAGTGCCCAGTCTTGGCTGGGGAGTGCAAAATTCAGACATCTTAGTGATCCACTCCTGGGGGTGTGACCAGTAGAAATAAAGCCCACGCCCATAAAGGCCCCACCACGAGTGCTTGTGGCAGTCTTCTACGTAATAGCTAGTTACACTGTAAAGAGATAGCGGCTGGAGGAATGGCAATGGGGTAAATGCTTGTCACGTAAATGTGAGAACCTGAGTTTCAGGCCCCAGGACCTACTTAAAACCAGTCAAGGAGTGCTTGGGGGTCACCCAGTGCTCTGACAGCAAATGAATCCCCCGAAGCTCCCAGGCCAGCGAGTGTTGTGTACACAGCAGTGAAGAGACCCTGTTTCAAGGTGGAAGGTGAGGACCAACACCCAAGGTTGTCCTCTGACTCCCACATAATGGACGTCTCGATTCCCACGTGCCTTCATTCATACAAGAACACATTCCTGCCATATACATACATCGTACACAGACATAAAGATTTAAAGAAACAGAAACAACTGAATAGCTGAAGGTGAAAGAATGGGTGTGGTCAGGTCTGCACTGCTGGAGTGGTAGTGCATGCCTCAGTCCCAGCATGCCAGAGGAGGAGGATCTCTGACTTCAAGGCCAGCCTGGTCTACAGAGGGAATTCCAGAACAGCCAGGGCTACATGGAGAAACAAAACAAGCAAACAGAAGAGGAACACTTAGTGTTATAAGGTGGACGGCTGATAGCATAGGCTGTGTGGAATGGTTTGTAAATCTTCATGCTAAGAAAACAGAAGCCGCACAGAAGAGTGTCTGCTCCCTGGTTGCATGACTGGAGGGTAAAGTGCATCTGTGATAATAGAAAGCTTCTGAGGGCTTGAGTGGGAACATATGCTTGAGTTTTATTTGTGCATTATACTTTGATTTATATGCCCAAATAAGTAGAGTAGGTAAGATTTTTTTGGTCCAGGCACTGATGAATTCACAAATATGCATCTAGACAGACAAATGATTGGAAAGGACTGGAGAGTTGGCTCTTGGTTAAGAACTACTTTTCCAGAGGATGCAGGTTTCATTCCCAGCATCCACATGGAGGATAACAACTGTCTGTGAGTCCAGTGAATCTGATTCCCCCTTCTGGCTTCCGTGGGCACTGCATGCATTTGATATACAGACGAACATGAAGGCAAAACACTCGTACACATGAAATGTTTTGTAAAAGATTATTGGGAGATACGATATTCTATATACTGAATTTTCAGAATCCAACGTTTTTCTTTGCTTTAAATTTTTAAGTCTAGTTTCAAGCTATATTCTATTATACTCTTTTCTGGTCCCCAAAGTCGTGATGTCTTCTCAGTGGGTTAGTGCTACTCTGGGAGCGTGCCGACATAGAAAGGTTTGCCTTGTGTGGCCAATGATAACATGCCTCAAAGGTAAGTGTATTACATTAAAAAAAAAAAAAAAGGAAGTAAAATGTTTTTTTATGGTGAGCCAGTCAAAGCCACAGTGAGCTCAAATCCCAGCTTGCCGATAGTGTGGGTTAGTATCTGTCTCTTGGGTGTGAGCGCTGAGGACAGTAAATTGAATTTTCTTTTTATAAGAAGTCTGGCACAGATACCGTCCTGTGTGGAGAGAATCTGAAAGAGAAGTGCGTGCTCCTGTTAGGAGAATAAGAACAGAGGTGCGAGTTGTTCCAGCTTCATGATCTCTAGTTCCGCCTGGGTGCACTGCGAACTGTGGCTCCTGTGGCTCAGGTGCTCTCGCCTGACTTTCCTTTTGTAGTGGCCAGGGAGATGAGGAAGGAGAGGTGCTTCTGTATTACTGCTACTGTGACTTGGAGGACCCCCGCTGGGTCTGTGCCTGGCAGACAGCTCTGTGCCATCACCTGCACCTTACAGGCAAGGTAAGCCATGCTCCAAGTGCCCTCAAAGCCTCCACAGCCTCTTCGTGTCTCCCCACCCGTGGGCTGCAGGAGCTCTTTGTACAAGTCTTCACATGGTGGGTTCTTAGAAGGAAGGGGATCCTGCTTGCATTCTAACAAAGTATAAAGCAGCTATTGATGTGTTCCTTTGTAGACAAGGACTCAGTCAACTTTCAGGCTTTGTTACAATCATTTTTATTCATTGTTATAGATTGGAAACATTTGTGGATAGTACATAGAGGAGCAGGCTTGGCTGGGTTCTGATACATCTGTCAGCTGAGATAGGGAACTGTTCTGAACTCAAAAGTCTCATAGATTCTGCATGTTTGATTCCAAGTCACACCTTGGTTTTCCTAGAATCATGTCTTTGATGATCTCGGGTACCGACATTTATTCCTTCCCTCTGTGAGGCCCTTCCCTCCTTGACATGCCTCATACACTCAGAGATCTACTCCAGTGCTGTCCCCTCAGCAGTACAGTGTGAAGTGTCCTCACCGTGCTCTGCCTCTGCTGCTGCTTAAAGACTTTCTGCAGTCCGAACGGAAAGCTTGTCTCCCTTGTAGCATATGGGGCCTTGTGAGACCAGAAGCTTTGTCTTCATTGATGCATTCTCAGGGCTGGAGCAAGGTTCAGCAAGGATTGGAAACTCTAGAAAGGAAATGAAAACTGCATGTTTCTCAGGTATCCACAAGTGTGTGTAAAGATGAGAGGAAGCTTCTCCCAGATGGTGACTCCTCTGTGTGAATTTACTTTTGTAAAATGCCCTCTGTGCCTTACCCTCCAGCTATATGCCTATGCACATTAAAGACTTCAAAATTTAAACCAAGAGGAAGTTGTCTTAGTTAGGTTTTTACTGCTGTGAACAGACACCATGACAAAGGTAACTTTTATAAGAATAACATTGAATTGGGGCTGGCTTACAGGTTCAGAGTCCATTATCATCATGGAGGGAACATGGCAGCATCCAGGCAGGCATGGTGCAGGAGGAGCTGAGGATTCTATGTCTTCATCTGAAGGCTGCTAGCAGAATACTGGCTTCCAGGCAGCTAGGACACACCTACTCTAACAAGGCCACACCTTCTAATAGTGCCACTCCCTGGGCCAAGCACACACAAACAATCACAGAAGTGAAGTAGGGAGTGTCTGAGAACATGGTGGTTGTTCTCCTATGCCCCAGCTGCTAATAAACTGATCGATGGGTTTCCGCACCCACATCCCCGCATGCACCCTGCCCTATCCCTTGACTCCGTTTACTCTCCCCCCACCCCCAGCCTGCACTGCCACCCTGTCTGTCTTGTCCATGTGGTAATGTCCACTGCAGTGTCCAGTTCTCACCCTTTCATCTGCTCTCCAGGGCAGCAGGCAGAATGAGCTCGTCAGAACAGCTCCAGCAGCAGCAAGTGGGGGAGCCCTTGACACAGCCTGGGCTGCTGCAAGACCAGGGCCTTTGGCCTTCCGTCGCAGGTTCTTTGGTTTCTCGGACGCAGTCTTGTTTTGTTTGCCCGCTTTTCTAGGCAAATTCTCCTGAGGGTTCATGCCAACACCCAGTCTGTCTGTAGTCTAACTTTTCTGAAGCTTCAGTTCTCGGTTGTAATGACCCTTTACAGAGGCCTCTTCTGACCTCCCATCCAAATTCATTGCCCTCAGTGTACCCTCTGGTGGCATCTTGATCTCCTTTAGCCTGAGATAGGGCAGGGGAGTGCTCTTTTCAACAACTGTATCCCTAATTTCTAGCACCCAGTTTTGAAAACCAGTAACTATTTGTGCTCTGGTTAAGTGTGTGTGTGTGTGTGTGTGTGTGTGTGTGTGTGTGTGTGTGTGTGTGTGTGTGTATCGCCATCTCTATTCAGTGAGCTTTCTCACTATGAAAGATGTTCATACATGTACATAATTATAAAATCAGTCTTATCTTGGTTTAAAGCTAGGTGTGATGATACACTCTTGTAATCTCAGCACTTGGGAGGCTGAGGCAGGAGATTGCTGCAATTCTAAGAGAGGCTAGGCTACATTCAGAGAGAGCAGAAAGGGGTCTCTTGTCTAGGACCAGCCTCCTCTGGCACGCTAACAGTGAGCAATCCTGTCCACCAGATGGCAGTATCTTCCTAGCTCTCAGACTTCAAAGACTTAGCCAGTGAGAGTTTAGTGAGACTTCAGTGCTGGGTTTTGACATCATTGATTCTAGGTAAGGAAAAGGAGAACCTGAATGTTCCTTGCTGTGCACCATATGACCTCAAAAATTTGAGAGTGAGATCTGGAGATGGCAGAACAGTTAGGAGTCCTGTCTCTCAGCAGGTGTTCCACATTGTCTGACTCTGAATCTCAGCTTGTCTGATTCCTAGTTCAGGGCCTTTGCACCAAAGGGCGTCTGCATGACTTTTTGAGAATGTAGGTATTTCTAGACTAGTGAGTTTAGAGATGACTCTGTAGGGAGTGGCTATGTGTGACATGCATTTCGCTTCTGAGACTAAAATGAAATAGGAAAGAACTTGCCTGTCTGCCTAGAAATAGGTTCATAGAAACGTACATTCACCATCACCCCAGTCAGACTGTTTTCGACAGACTTCCTGACCTTGCTGGTCCCAGGCTATTTTTCTTTGTAATCTTCTATTAGTTGGTGATAGGCACACACCCTGTAAAACCAAGATGGCCTCCCTGAACTGTAGCCTCTATTTTATTTTATTTTGTAGGTTTTCTGAGACAGAGTTTCTCTGTGTATCCCTGGCTTTCCTAGAACTCATTCTGTAGACCAGGCTGGCCTTGAACTCAGATTGTCCTGCCTTGCTCCCCAAGTGCTGGGATCACAGGCGTGAGCACCCCATACCCCAGCCATCCCTGCAGCCCTTTTTCTCAAGGTGGTGGTGATACTCGGGACACTTCATCTCTGGGTAGCTATCAGTCAGTTGGCATCGGTTTGTAGGATGACTCCTGTTGTTTATCTGTAACCTAAAATGTTGAATCGAGTGAGACAATTCACTTGTCTTTTTTGGACACTGAAAATTAATGGCCACATATAACTTTCAAATATGGCTGCATTCATGTTTGAATACTGGTAACAGTTCAGGGTCTGATTGGATCACGTCTTTTCAGAGACTGTGACTCCTCAGCTGGTACGTTCTAGCACCTACTCTAGGGATGGCTCTTCATAAAGCTGCTCCATCTTAAACTTACCTATAGGATTTACTCTACTAGGAAAACCAACTGTGCAAGCCCCAGGAATCCTAGCCTGGCTCTCACACTCCATTCAAAGACATTTTCAGATTAGAGAAGCCAGAGAGCCACAGATATGGGCACACATGCATTTACACACAAGCACCCATGTAGCAGGCTTTAATGCAGATATGGGGCACTTAGTGAGCAAAATATAACTTGAAGTAAGCCCATGGTTTTGGGATGTGGCTTTCCCTCGGCCTCCAAGCAGAGGAGATGTGTACATTCCCACTGTCAAGTTAGGCCTCTCCTTAGGACTGGGATAAAGTTTCCTCAGTAGCTTGTTTTTTCTTTAATTCTACTTTTGGCATCGTTAGACATATAGGCTTCTTAGGCCTCCCATGAGGAAGTGCTGGAGCTCATCCTCTTCCTTTGCTTCTGGAAGCTTCCCTTTGTAGCCTGGATTTAGACTCATCTCAGAATCCCCTTTGGCTGCTGGACTGTTGGAGCTCTGGAGCACACAGGCTTTTCAGAGCTTGTTTGGCACAAGTGAACAGCAGGCCATGCTGTTTCAGAGGGACTTGTGCTCCATCTTGTGATACTGTGGCAGCCACAGCAGGGCCTCTGCTTTTCCTGTTAGGTCATTGACGTGAAAGGGACCTTTAGCTTATCTGGGAAGACACTCAAACCAAGACAGCACTGTTCTCTGTCTTGTGTCTCAGATTCGGGTCGCTACTGAAGGGATCAATGGAACCGTTGGAGGAAGCAGAGTGGCCACCAGACTCTACGTGGAAGCCATGCTTTCTTGCCCATTATTTAAGGGTTACCTGAGTGAGGAGGATTTTAAGGTAAGAGAATAGAATAGAAACGAAAGCTGAGCAGTCTGCTTCTGTGGGTCATTGAAGAGCACAGAGCCGGACAGACCCCTTCCCCGGGAGCTCCCAGCCAGTGCAGGAAAACAGGCAGGATTGCCACTGCTTCCATTGAGTGCCCAAGTCACTTTGTGTGTCGTATCCTTTCTAGATCCTCGTCTCCCTTCCTATAAGGATGGTACAGTTACACAGACCGGAAACTAGATCCGGAGAGACTGTTGTACAGATCTCTATGGTGGCCCGTGGCTCTGTCAGCTGAGGTGCCGTGTCTAAGTACTGTATGCTTTGTCACAGTGTGTGATACACTAGTGGGAACACGTCACTAATTCTCACACTGGCCACAGCAAGACACAAAAGCCGGCGTGTGATCATATGCAGTTCTCTCAGTAGTGCTGAGTTACATGTGCACAACCACACAGACACAGGGTTCCTGCATATCAAAGAGGCACAGGAAACATTTATTAACATGTTGAATTATCTGCAGCATTTTGGACCATAACTTTATCTTCATTGAAAGTTTTTCCCCTACCTAATTGGAGGTTTAAAGTTTCAGCTATCACACTGTAAAACAAGCCATAATTCTTCCATTTGTCTTTACCTGGCAGTGGGACAAGTAAACTCTGTCTTGTTTCTGTTTGGTCAGAGCAGCAAAGGAGGGTCTCACTGCTTTCCGGAACTGCGAGTCGGTGTGTTTGAAGAGATCGTGCCTATGGGTGTCAGCCCCAGTCAGGTCTCCTACAAAAACCCCGGTATGCTTATGTTTTAAAGAATTGTTACTGATTGCCATAGACATAAAATGTAATAGAAAGTTAAATGCTGATTGGCAAGAACTGAACTAAATCTTCTCTTTACAGTAGCCATGGGAGGCTGACTCTGTCCATCCAGCACTTAACTGGCTTCTTTGGTGCTTATGGTAACTAAAAGCTTACCTATAGACCCAAAGCACATTTTTCTTGGTGATGGTTTGGCAAGAAGTTGTTTCCTCTTGCTAGAGAAAGCAATTAAAAAGCAATGTGATTATATTTGCAAATAGTTCATCTGCAGAAAGAGTGCATGGGCTTTTGCCACAGTAAGCAAATGGCTTTCAAAACCAAAGCAGTGTTCTAGAACATTCAAACCCCGATTCCCAGTGGTTACTATGATGATTGAAAGGCATTTGTTTGGCAGGGATTTTTGTTTTTGTTTTACTTTCTACCGTGAACATTTCCAAACATTAACTAGAGTACAGAGACTAATGGAGTGACCTTCCATGTGCTTACACATAGCCCCAGCAGCTGCTCCTTCATGGCAAGCTGTCCCCTGTGCCCCATCCCTTTCTCTCATCCTAGATCCTGTTACTTTATTCATAAATTCTTTAGTAAACACCTTTAAAAGAAAGAAAGAGTAGCCCTTAAGTATAACTGTCACCATGTGTAAAACATTTTAGTCACAGTCACTTAATAGATCTATTGTCATTGACTTGCCGCTATATAATGATTTAAGTTTCAGTTAAGATTAAGTAAGAAGATCTGGGAAGATGGTTAAAGCACTTGTCACTCAAGTGTAGAGACCTGAGTGTCAGACCCTAGACTCATGCAAAGCTGCAATCCCAGTGCTCCGGCTGCACTGTGGGAGCAGACAGGAGGCTCTGCAGAGGCTCACAGGCCAGCTAGCCCACAGGAGCTTTGCAAACAAGGTGCAAGGTGAGCACTGAGGCCTGAGCTTGTCTTCTGACCTCCACACACATAAAGAAAAACAGGTTTAAATAAGATCCCTTTAACAAGAAAAAAAATGTTTTTGAATTTGTACATTCAGCTCTCCCTACTGCACATTAGCTTTCAAGGATCTCGGGCATTTGGCTTGTTGAGTTTCTCAGACTCTGGATAGTGTTAAGTGCTTCCCCTGGGATAGTCCTCAGTTGACTGTGTCTTGGAATTTCACCTCTCCTTCACTGCAGATCAGGGTTTCAGAATTACATGTCCTCGCTCACTTGTACTTGTGTGACTGTGAACATGTGGAAGTCATGAGGCTCGTCTTTCTCCTTCCTCCAGTGGGGTTTTGGGGATCATACTCAGTTCATGAGGCTGGAAGAAACGTTTTTACCGCTGGGCCATCTTACTGGCCTTGCAGACTAGGTTTGTAGGCACCTAATATTTGTGTATATTCCTCAGTCTTGGATTAGTCTAGTTACACCCTAAGGGTGGTCTTCTGTTCACGTCTCTCCTAGATTGCTATTTAGGTCGAGAGTTTGCTCACAGAGATTTCTGTCTAGAAATATGGGAGCCACATAACATTATTTTTCAGTTTCTAATATAATTAGATAGGTGAAATTAGCTTATATAACATGATTAAATGAAGTATGTCCAAAACATGTTATTATGTAATGAATACAAAAACTATTGGTGAGGTTGTTTACTTTTCATACTTAGTCCTTGAATTGCAGTATGTATGTCACACTTATTGTTAGAGGAAGTTGTCAGCCACAGGCGGCTAACAGCATCTATGTTCGACAGTTCTGGGCCAGCATGGTCAGATCAGGTGCAGTCCCTTCCTTTGCTTATATTCCCACCACTACTTCCTAGGTAGTATGGTCTTCTCTCAAAGAGCCACCTGCTTCTGAGGCATTCAGTTTTCATAGGTAAACAAGAAGAAGGCTGACCCATGTAAGTCTATGGCACGGACCTGAATAACACCAGGCCCGGCTGCAGTGTATAATTTTAGCTTTCAGAGTTGGAAACCTAAACTGCTCAGGGACCCCTTTCCTCCCCGGGTTTGGAGAATTGTCAGGTGGTAGTTGGGGTTTATGCCCAATGGAATGAGGCTCCCATGGTGCCATAAAGCTCAGCCATGAGTGTTACCCGAGGCCCTTATCCTGAAGTGTCATTAACCTACAGTGCCAAGTTCACTCTAAGTTCTTCACAGTTACCCAGTTGTCTGGGGTAGTTCTGAGAGTCAGGCGCAGAGACTCCTGGGGCTCGACCTTCCTCTCCACCCTCGTGCACTCTCACGCTCTCTCCATCTCTGTTGTCTTCTCCATCACCTTCTCTTCATGTCTGGGCATACTGCCGCCTCTGCCCTCTTCTCTTCTGCATGCCCACAGATGCAGATACATCGTCTTGGCCTTGTACCAATCACACATATGCTCAGACTCTTCTGTGACATCACACTCTCAACTACCTTGGCCTGACCCAAGGTCTCAGCCTTGACTCTGTGCTCAGCTTTTCACTTGGCACTTTGAGGGCTGTGAGTACTGAGGACACGGAAGCTTCCTTGGGGACATGACAGGAGGACACTGTCCATTTCCTCACTCACTAGTGACTTCAGCACACAGACTGCTGCTCCAAATAAGTCCACAAGCATCTGGTTTAAGATAATCCCTTATTTCCAAACTGCTGGAACTCCGGTTGGAGGAAGGAGATGGCAATGCCGGGGCTGCTGAGCTATCAACCTGATGACCAGCCGCCCACCATTCCTGTCTGCTGGAATTATGAACAGAGGGCTGGGTGGAAAGGAGCAGAGTCAGCACTTCAGTCAGATCAGGACAGCTGTGGTTAGATTTTCATTTTTCATTTTGGTTTAATGTAAATGTTTGGCTTGGTTTTAGGAATCCATTTATCTCCTAGTGAATTTCATAAAGAAATAGAAAAGCTCTTATCACAAACAAATCAGGAACAAGGTGATACTATCCTACTGGACTGCAGAAACTTCTATGAAAGCAAAATAGTAAGTACGAGGCAGACCGAGTGGCATAAAGTAGTAGGTGTGCCTTACACAGCACTGTGTATTTTCCATGTGGAGCCCTTAGCCAAGCCACCGCCCATCCTGGACCGGCATCATCAGGAAAACCTACGTCCTGAGCTCTAGGTCTGTTGAGAATGTTTAAAAGATATGAGTTAAAGACATCTTGACACATAAAGGGATTTTATTTCCAGTGAACTTACCCTCTACCCCCTCAGGGACCTGTAAGAAAGGGACCCCCACCCTGATCTTGAGGTTAAAGGGTGCGAGAGTGTGGGATGCGGACCTCGGCGAGCCTATGCTCTTTGCCAAGGTGGGGTTGTTATTGGGAAAAACTAGGCTTCCAGCAGGTACATTTTTCTAATCATTTCCTTCTGTCCCCGTGTTGTAGGGACGATTCCAGGGCTGCTTAGCACCAGACATCAGGAAATTCAGTTACTTCCCTAGCTACGTTGACAAAAACCTTGACATTTTCAGGCAGAAGAGGGTGCTGATGTACTGCACTGGAGGAATTCGCTGCGAACGGGGTTCTGCATACCTCAGAGCCAAGGTGAGCCACTGCAGGCCAGCACCCCGGTGAAGACCACTCCACCCACCAGCCTGTGTGGAGCTCCCCGCCCCTCACTCCACCCCTCACCCCCTGCTCACCGCTAGCTGGCCGAGGGATTTAATTTCCCTGGTACAGCTCCAGCATTGGGTTTGTAAGTATAAAACCTGAGCCTCTTAAGTCTCCAGCACTTAGGAGTCTTGAAGACTCATCAGGTACAAAAGGGTAAGCTTAGCTGAGCAGCTCCCTTTCCTAATCCTCGTGCTTGATCCTGAGAAGAGCAAATTCAGTAACGTTCCATGTCCCGACAGATGTCTTCCTATATTTAGGGGAGAGCAGAAATAGTTCGGCTTCCAGGGTCTTGGAGGGTGAAGGGCCTGCCTGCTGTCATCACCCAGCCTCCAGTAGGCAAGGTCCAGCCAGGTGCTTCCTTGACCCCTTGGTCAGCATTTTCCACACCCCGCAAGGGGCCTCTGGGAGCCCTCTGCTTGGACACTCCCCATGGAACCACTTCTAAGTGTTTGTTTTTCCTGCATGCAGGGAGTATGTAAGGAAGTGTTCCAGCTCAAGGGTGGCATCCACAAGTACCTGGAAGAGTTTCCTGACGGCTTTTACAAAGGGAAGCTGTTTGTTTTTGATGAGCGCTTTGCCTTGGCCTACAACAGTTCTGTGGTATCAGGTAGGTCAGCCAGGTTCAGAGCCACCTTAATCCGGGTCAGAATCTCTCACCATTCCAGAGCCGTTGCCTAGGGACGGCAGGCCAGGACACCTGAGCATCACGTGGAGACACTGGGATGAACAGGCTTCAGATGGTAATGACCATGCCGTATACTGGGTGGGCAAGTCCTTTAGAACGGTCTTAACCCTGCCTGGAGCTGGACAGACAGGCGAAGTCAGGGACTTAGCCTAGAGATGGTGTGGAGAATTCAGGGGACCTGACAAAATGAAACACCCCATCATGAGGCAGACCAGCTGTGCCAGGTGCCCTGGGCTTTCGTCTCCAGTAGGGTTCCCAGTCCTGCCCCATCCACTGCTGCGAATGTGTTAACATATAGCATAGCTTTTGTTATCACACTTTGAAAGTTATTTTGTGATGCTGTATTTTCTTGATAACATGATGCATTTGATTTTATTCATTTAAAGTTGTTTTTCATAGGTGGGGTCAGGCTGTAGATATCCACTGCAAAGAGCAAGCAGTAGGTCAGCCCGTGGACACACTGTGCTACATTCACACTGGAGGGCTGAGCAGGAAGACACAGCTGCTAGTGTACCACTGACCTAAGACTGTCCTCTTTTATATGGGGAAAGTCCTCTTACTTTGCTTGGGTTGCAGCTTCAGGAAGGGACACTCAGGGAGCCATGAGGGAGGAAAGGGACACCTGCTTAGACAGGCAGATCAGCCAAATCAACCCTGGTGATCAGTGGTGTGACATGCTGCAGCCAAATCCCATCCCAGCGTGTACATCTGGAGGTGAGAGTGGAAGGGTAGGGCAGGCCGTCAGCGTGGCTGCTTCCAGCTGCTCACACCGGGGGGCCTCGTGGGCCAGATAATTAGGGAAGGAGAGATGGTGCCCAGAATATGAATTGCCAGTCTCTAGAACCTTCTGATTACAGACCTCTTAGTAAGATTTGCTCATCTTCTCCTCTTCCCTCTGGTCTTTGTAAAAAATTACGTTTACTCATCGACTTAAGTGCTCATGCCCATTCCACCGCGTGTGAGGAGAGGGCAGAGGACAACCTGCAGGAATGACTCAGTTCTTCCCTTCCACCTTGTAGGCCATGGGGCCATCATTCCTGGCAGCAGTTGCCTTTACCCACTGAGCCATCTTGTCTGCCCACCTCTCCCATCTTTTCTCATGATGGTCCAATATCTGTTTTGTTTAAACCCTTAGATCTGCTTTATAGCAAAGTATAATATAGATCATAAGCAGAAAAGCAGTGAGATCTGTAGAGGAAATGCCTGTATGTGACTGTTGTGAGAGAAAGGCCAAAGGCGTCACAGAAGGGACACTGCTGTTCTCAGACGTGACCAGCATTGTCCAGGAGGAGTTGGGTGATCAGGTGTCCTGGCAGTGGCCTGGGGTGGGAAGTTGTGTGTTCTCTAAGTTGGATGTAATGTGGGGTCATCTGTATTTGGTATGTTGTCCCCCTGGGAAGAGAGATTATCAGGGAGACTACACGGGGAAATTTCTTGATGGAAGGAAGAATGGATGAAGAGGAATCAGAACGCAGTCCCAGAAGCCCCCTCTCCACACCATATCTGATCCCCAATAAAGGCCTTTTTTTTTTTTCTTAGACAACAGGAATAGTATTTTATTTGTTTCTACTTTTGAGACAGGGTCTTACTGTACACATAGCTGAGGCTGTCCTTGAACTTAGTCTTCTGTCTCAGCCTACCAAATATTTAGGTCATAGTTGGTCTTGGAACTATGTCTGTCTTGGAAACATTCCCTTGCCAAAAGACTATATTAGATTCTAGTGAACTAAGGGTTATTTTAGAAATTGGATAAATACATGCCCCCCCGTGTGTGTTTGTGTGTGTGTGTGTGTGTGTGCATGCGTGCATGCGCGCACGTGCGAGTGCATGTACAGGCAAAGGGGAGAGAGAGAGAGAGAGAGAGAGAGAGAGAGAGAGAGAGAGAGAGAGAATAATAAGATCCTTTCTTCCCTAGAATGTTCATACTGTGGAGCCCCGTGGGACCAATATAAACTCTGTTCTACTCCTCAATGCCGCCAGCTTGTGTTGACCTGTTCTGCCTGTCAAGGACAAGGATTCACAGCGTGTTGTGTCATGTGTCAAGACAAAGGGGGCAAGCAGGCTTCAGGCCCTACCCGGGACAGTTTTAAAGAAGAGTGTGAGTGTACTGCCCGGAGGCCACGCATCCCGCAGGAGCAGCATGCATAACTCCCTGTGAGCCTGGGCCCGCAGCCTAGCACAGTGAGGCTGTGCACGTCCGGCGTTCGCTAAGCTCCACAGTGTAGACCTAAGTAGCCGTGTGCAGATTGGGAAGAGTAGAAGCAAATGGAGAGCATCCATGCTGGCCATGCCACCATAGCAGATGGCCACCGCAAGGCCGTCAGGGGGGTCCCGTGTCGGCCACCTAATTTACCCGTTATGATTCAGAAGATGCTAGGGACTGGGGCAAAGGTAACCCGTGTGGGATCCCAATGGTGATGAGAGGTTGTCTTGAGCTTGGTGGCTCCTCTGCCATGCAGCAGGGTGGTCGTCATTGCTCTGGTCAGCAAACCTTTTTACCCTGGCAGCAAAGGTATAAAAGTTGGGCCTTGGGTGTGGACTCTTCAACCAGGCCAGCTCTGTCTTCCCTGCCTCAGTCTCTTCCCTAACTGAAGGCTCTGTGGCTCTGACCATCTTGTGCCTTGACGATTTACTGAATCTGCCAGCCCATTCCTTTATATGTGATCATGGCACTACTGAGTAGTTGGCCAGAGACCATGTGGCCTTCAGAATCTAAAGTAATGGCATTCTGTCCCTTCACGGAGGTCTTCTGAAAGAGGTGACCCATGCTTTTATTGCCTTGGTTTCTTTAAAGATGTTCCTCTAGCAGCTGTGCATTACCTAGCAACCCTCTCTCAGCTTGTAAGTGTCCTTGAGGGTCCAGATGTGCAGCAGGCTTTTGGGTCATACGAGACACTTTGTTAGTGAGCTTGCATGGTTGCTACCTAGCCTCCTGGCCTTTGGGCACATGCTCCTATCCTACCATTCTTAAGAAGCACACAGAGCCACACATAGACCAAATGGCTTTAATAGTATTTTGCAGTTTCCAGTGATGCAGAATGCAGCTGCAGTTGTGTTTCAAGGAGAAGCTGAGTGGGGCTGGCTGTCCCTGCAGCTTGGTGCCACTCCTAGGCCCATGTGCAGCCTCAGTGGACACTCATAGTGCTGAGGCCCCAACGCCACCTCTAGTTACCCTGCACTCTCCACAGCTTTACAATTCGGCGTGTAGACTTTCTTTTAAATCAGAAGCCCCTGGGCTGTGCTCAGTGTTTTTGAGCCTTGTCGTTACTGTAACAGTGGCTGAATCCCTAAGGAAAATAACTCCCCAAAGCAACAGAAATACTAGTTTAACTGGCACTGTGGTCTATTAAAAGGCACAAGAACAGCATGTCTTAACATTTTTACTGGCTCCCATGGTGTTAAAAAAGGGACCCAGTAGGAATGCCAAGATTAGATTTCAAAGTAATTCCTTGTGTTGTTTGGCCAGGGTCTCCTAATTCCTTACGTTAGGATGTTGTACTCTGCTGTCCTTCAGAGGCTTCGTTTGTAGGCAAGAGCTCTGTGTGATTTGATTTGTCTCATAAGTGACCAGGCAGGCACTTGGTGTCTGTAAGCAGGGCCATGCTAAATACCATAGGCATGGTGGACTGAAAATTCAGCCAGTGGTGTTGATATCACATAAGCCATTGGCCCACTGCGGAATAGGGAGATGTTTTTATGTGGCCGTAAGTTTTCATCCATCATCATGAAGCTGGCATTCAGTGAAGAAGAAATGATTTCTGACTGCAGATGAGCATCCCCAGGTGTTCACACAGCACTCAGAAGTATGTCTGTTGCCTGGCATGGTGGGTTTTGAAACTCAAAATTCCACCATTACTTTTCTCCCTCTTTCTCTTACCTGGCAGAAGGAATCCTGTGTCTTTCTGATGCTTAGAAAATTTTAGGGCTTGTCTTTCATTCTTGTGTGTGTGGGGGTGGGGGGAGATGACCCTGGAATCAGTTTGTCAGCTTTAATCTTGGTGTTAAAGTTTCAAGTGGGGTTGAAATACTGAGTTGATATGATCAAACTGAAATAAATTGTTTCACCATGCTTATGCTTCCAAAGTAGGTCGGAAGAGTTCTGTGCGGATGCATTCCGTGTTGTAAGTGCACCTCAGCACCAAAGCATGGCCACCAAGGGGCTCCGGGGCTGTCTGCCAGTGCCACACTGTCTGCAGCAAGACCTGCTGGCTCAAGGACTTCTGCATTTTTAAATAATTACCAGACTGAACTGTGACTAAAGAAAAACTTCACATTAACCACATTTTATAAAAGGCCCAACTACAGTCACTAGTTAACCTAAGCCTTAGTGCACAAAGGACTGAACCCCCAGAGTTCCACACCAGCATTTGCCTCCTGGTCGCCACTGGGGACACACATCAGTAGACCATGTCCAGTCCATAGGCGTGGGCTTCCCTTTGCACACTAGACACCGCTGCGGCACTTGGGAATAATAGGCCCCGTCAGGTCTGCGAGCCTCCTCTTCCTCACTACAAAGGAATGAGAAAGAGACGTGAACCGGCTGTCCATGCCAGTCCCAAGTGACACAGGCTTCCCAAGGTCAGCCAGAGTCTGCTTTTCAAGGACAGTTACAAGACGGCTGTATAGTTTGTTCCTGGTTACTAATGAGTCTGTGGTAAGGTGGTCATATCCTCCTTACATCTTTTCTAAATGTCTGACCACACAGTCCCCTCGCCCCCCCCCCCCCCCCCCCACATTTACCTTTCACCAGTTTGCCTACGGGTCCACAGTTAGGCATAATTATTACACCAAAGATCCAAAGTCAGTGTATCACAGAGGTGTGCACAGCAGCACTCACAGTTGCCATGATGAGGAACCCACCTCATCATGAATGTGTGAAGAAAATATGGGGTCTATGCATGACCCTGTCTGACCTTAACACCAGAACTCTGCATCTGCCAGTGTGAGGCCATCACACCGCAAAACAGCCGATGCAGAAAAACAGATCCTCCACATCCCCATACAGTAGAATCTGAAGAAATCCTCAACAGAAGACCAGTAGAATACTGGGTACAGAAGCTGGGTAGTGAGAGGGAGGGGTGGTGAGAGGGGGGTCAAAGGTCAAAATCTCAGGGGGAAGGAGGTGACTTTTTGTTTCCTTTGAGACCTTCACACAATACAGTGTGTTGTTACTAATGGTGTGTTGAACATTTCAACTGATTTTACCACAGAGAAATGTGGAGGTGCCAGATATGCTGACTAACTTGGCATCAATTATTCTTCCATCTAATAACTGAATTAAACCATGTACCTTATAAATATATACAATTATAACATTAATTTATTGTTAAAAGATGATTTGAGGTTTGCTCTTGAAGTGCCCTTAGAAAGGCATTGAGACTATGGCAAAGGAGAGATGTTCTGCTTGTAACTGTGTTGTTTTCTGCACACACCCTTTTCTACTACCCAACTTGGAGGCTGTGGTTTAGAATTTGTTAAGTGTGCTGGCGGCAGGTTTGGAGGATCTGAGAGTCACTCTTAGCCTGGCCTGGGCTATAAAAAGCATAGAGACAGAAGTCAACTCTATGGTGGATGGTAAGAGGCGACATCTCAACTCTGTCCTTTAACCATACCCTGGTGTTCTGTAAGCATCTACTCAACAGTTTGCTTTGAGCTCAGGGTGGGAAAGACCAAAAGATGCAACCCGGTAGGCCATCGGCCATCGCAGGCACTGGCTCAGTGCTCCCCAAGGAGGAGCCCGCCTGCTGGCCCAAGTACTGTAGAGGCCACAGTGCCAAGCCATTGACCAGCCCTGAGGCAAGCGAAGGACATTGCTCTCTTCCCATGCGTGCTCTAACACAGCATTGCTGACAACCACAGTACCAAGGAGACTGGTGGGAGGCTCTTCATGATAAAGCATCCAACTGAGAAGCATGGGAGCTGCTTTACCACAGCAGGAGGGAGCCACCAGCCTGGGAAGATGGTAGACACTTTTCTTTTGCAGGAAGAAGCCAGCTGTACTGGTTAGAGTCTGAAGTAGTTCTCATAATGAAATTAGCAAATGACTACACATTTGCATTTCAAACTAGAAGTTATACATCACTTCCGAACACTATGAGTATGGCCTGTGTTGCTGAGAATGTCTTCCAGTGAGAAACATCAAGGAGCAACCACACAGGCAGGCCCCTGGGGTACCTAGAGCCCACTGTCATCATTTCATCTTGGCATTCCTGCTCCCCACATGTCCTCACTGAAGTTTATTTGGCTTAAGTCCAATCATAGTCCATCCCTGAGGGAAGTCAGGGAAGGAACTCAGGGCAAGAACCTATAGGCAGGAACCGAAATGAAGCAGAGCCCACGGAGGAACATTGCATACTGGTTTGCTCCCCCTGGTTTGCCTAGCTACCTTTCCTATACAAGCCAGGACCATTTGCCAGGGCGGTGACGATCCCTCTCACATGAATCATTAATAAGGAAAATGCCTCATAGGTTTGTCTGGAGGCCAATTTCTTAGTTGACATTCCCTGTTGCCAGACAACTTTAGCTTGTTGACATTAAAACTAAAAAGTACAAACATCCTGAAGGCCAGGCCCCCTCTTCAGGCTTGTACCCCAGTCCTTCCTAGAGCTGCAGGGTTACCTCCTTACACTATCAGCCTCTATTTCTCTTTCAGGGCTGGCCAAAGACTCTCCTCACCAGAATGCTCTGCTCAACTGGTTTCTGCTCATAAATCACTTCCCCACACTGTTTGGACAGAGCTTGCAGTCAAATTCTTAAGTTTTTAAGCATGCTGTTGAGTCTTTTCCCCTAAAAGGTGGTAAGCCTTCATACACCCAAGAACTAGCCTTTCTATTATGCCAGGCCACCCAGCACAGCCTAGTCACACCCAGGTTTCTCAAAAAATGATCCAAACCATGATGCCCAACCTCCTCAGTCTTAAGCAGGGAAGTGAGCTTAGGAGTGAGCTTGCAATCCAGTCAGCTCTAGCTTTGAAAGTCCTACAGCAGCCTTGGGGATTCCTTGTGATGGGAATCTAAGTCCTAGAACTTGTCTCTCTCTCATCCAAAAGGACTCTGGTACACCCCTGCGGCATCCCTGACTAGCCATCTGGTGTACTCCAGGAGTGCTCCTGGCTAGTCGTCTGAAAACTCTGCCAAAGAAGGAACTTCTGTTTGTGATTCAGAGAAGACAAGAGACAGTGGGCGCTGAGTATCATGTCAAATGCTTAATTTATAACTAGGAGGAAACATGAGATTATCACTTTTCAGAATAATTGGTTTTTAAGTGTTAGTTCACACCCAGATCACAGCTGGGCCTGCAGTAATACTCTGATAGCTGGCCTCATCCAGTGATTCAGTTGAACCATCACTTCTGCACCATGGTAAGTTTGCATTGTACTTATGTTTGATCTACTTTGTTTCAAATAATGGCACCTTGGATAAACTGTGGCAGAGAGATCTTTGTCTAGACTCTGGAAAAAGTAGCCTGTGGTGTGAGCAATGGACATTAAGTTCTTCAGGCTATGCTCTGCCTAAGATCTGCCTGTGTCCCCAGCATCCTCAGCACTTTGGCAGATGGTTCCTGAGGTTGAAGAACTTGACTGGAATGTGTGTAAGTCTGAGTTCCGTGGTGAGATCTATGAGTGCCTTGGGAAATCAGTATTGTGTGGTCTCATAAACTTGATTTCCCATGGGCACCTGACAGCCTGCAATCATCACCCGAACCATGCTTCAGGGTTAAGCTCTTTTCATTTTCAAGAAGCTTGGGAGTTTAGAGAACCCTGGGGAGAGCCTGTGAGGATTTGATGAAAACAGTGTTTATCTTCGTTGGTGGCACTCAGGGTAAATGTCACATTAGTTAAGGTGACAATATAGACCTGCTACATGCCTTGCTTTTCCTCCTGACTCTCCCACAGCTTTGCCAGACAAACTGCCTTCATTTCACACCGTGTCCTGTTCTCCTTAGCATCATCAGGGACATGTAATAAGCAGCTCCACCCAGGACTCGTGAACAGAGCATGGGAGCAAGTGGGTGTCTGATGTTGCTGTTCATTCCGTTGACTAGTGCATGTGCTTGATGGAGCTCATCAAGACATACTGTTTTCCTCTTTGTGGAAAAGTCAAAGGATGCCTTCAATAAACACTGTAACTTACTTTTACATGTTATATTTATTATTAGTGTTGCGTGTGCATGTGGAGGTCAAAGGGCAACTTTGTAGGTTCTAGGGATTGAGCTCAGTTCACCAAAGCTTACTCAGTGAGCACATTCACTCACCGAGCCATCTTGCTTGCTCTGCATTTACTTTTCTATGAGCCGAACATTTCTGACTTTTCCTTGGGAGCCACATGGAGTCTCCTGAGCTTTTTGATGATGATGTTAGTTTTTGGTGATGGTGTTGGCTGAGAGCTTTGGGGAACCAGTGTGACTTAGAGAAGGGTCTTCTGAAGAGGAGATGCCTAAGATAAGCCTGTGCACCCCAGCATTTCATTTCCTCTAGTTGTCATGCTGAGTTCTGGGCCCAGTCAATGCTAAAAAGGAGAGGCCTTTTCCCTTGGTTCTGAAGGCAAGTAGCTCACAGACTTGGGAGGAGGAGAGACATACTTAAACACAGAATAAGATGGGATACACCGGAAAGTCAGGAGTTTGACCCCATAACCCTTTCCTGGCGTCCACAGAATGGGTAGATAAGAAGGCGGAAAACAGGCATGCACTCACCAAGGTCGTTGTTGTTCATCATGGCATTGGATGCTCGCAGCCGGGGCCCCTGCTGGGTAAAGTGGTAGCCAAATTTGAGGAGTGTTGTATTTTTCTCCAACATGTTCACGATCTCCATTTCTACTTTGTTGCCCAAAGGCTGGCTCTTTGGTTTTTAGAGAAAGAAAGAAAGAAAGAGAGAGAGAGAGAGAGAGAGAGAGAGAGAGAGAGAGAGAGAGAGAGAGAGAAAAGAAAAAAACAAATCAGTAATTACACATGTGCTTTACCTACACTACCTGTTCACATGGAAGCCCTGAGTGTTGTATGGCGAGTGTTACCTGCTCTCACAGAGTGGAGTGGAGCTGTGCAGAGAAGCTGACATAGAAAGAAAGCTGCTGTTACTCGGAATGCTTAGAGGCAGAAAGGTCTGCTTTTAACAACTGTTCTAGAGGTCCTGGCCCAACAATTGAGCAAGAGAGAGACATCTAAGATAAAGAAGAGGGTGCATATTAGGATCATATCATCTTGGATCTAGAGAATCCCAACACACACACACACACACACACACACACACACACACTTGCGGATTTGTTCATTGGGCACATGGAAAATAAGAGCAACAAACAACATATCTGCATGTCTATAAAGTAGGAGTGAGCACCCAAAACAGCCCCTCTGTACTAATATCAAAACGAACAAAATATATAGGATTATGTTGACTATAGGATTATGTTGACCAAAAGAAAAGACATGGAAAGCTACAAGACTACCTTGAGTGGCATCAAAGGAAACCTATGAAGAAACCTATGAAGTATAAACTGATAGCCCATGTTCACGGGCTACCGCTAATGAGGTGATGCCACCAAATGGAGCCGTGGCATCAGTGGGATCCTTTATCAAAATTTCAGCTCTCCTTTCTTTTTTTCCCCCCTAGAAATGGACAAAGTGACCTAGAAATCACATGTCCATGCAAGTGATCTCAGAATAGTCAGAATGTTCGAGGACTCAAAGTCCTGATTTCAAAGTGACTCCAAAGCTATGGGAGTTAAGATTGTGGTGATGGCGTGAGGCAGACAAGATACTGAGGGAAACAGAAGCGATGTGAGCCCATACTCTGCAGACTGCTCTACAAACGGGCGCTAAGAAGACGCAATGGAGCCATGCGGTGGCACAAACAAAAGGATGAACTCAGACTCACACCAAACACCAATACCAATTCACAGCTGCCCCAAGAGGGCCGAGAAGGTGACTCAGTGGATGAGTGTGTGCATGTGTGTGTGTGGGTGGGTGAGTGTGCTTGCAGTACAGGCAGGAGGAGCTGAGTTCAGATGCCCAGCACATGTAAACGGCCAGCCATGACCATGTGTGTCTGTGACTCCGGCGCTGGGTGCTGACTGCGGACCAGAGGACCTCTCCTGTCTCAGAGGAGCAAAGGGAGAGGACACCCAAAGGCCTCCGCTGGCCTGAGATCAAAGACCCAACACTAAGAACTAACACTGCAATCCTCTTTAGACTCCAATGCAAAGGTTTGCGGCCTTAGCAATGGCTTAGGTAGACATTACAGCACAAACATCAGAGGGGGAGCAATAAGTTCTCGTCAGCGCGCAGACTGTGCGTGCTAAAGAAGTTCCCGTCTACACTTGTGGAAACAACTCTTATTAAACCCAGTGGGTCACACTGTGAAAGAAGACGTGAAGGTACGGGGGTGACGTGTTGGCAAAAAGAACAATTCCAGTGAAGACTGAGGGGGATGAGCAAGCAGAGAGACATGAAAACAACTATTCACTAGAAACATACATAAGGCCGTCAAATAACTTAAAAATGGGTGGTGAGGGTAAAAAGACAGGCTAGGAAGATGACCCCATGTGTAAAGTCTTTGCTTCATCAGCATGAGTTCAGATGCCCAGCCCTGATGTAAAGGCTACGCACAGCAAGGAGCATGCTCAGAACTCCAGTGCTGAGGGGCAGGAACCGGCAGATCCTGACAGTTCCCAGGTCAGCCACTCTGGCCAAAGTGATGTCTACACACTCAACAAGAAACCCTGTCTCAAAAGATACAGAGCCATACAGTAGAGAGACAGATGATGTTGACCTCTGGCTTCACACAAGAGTACATAGGCAAGTGTACTTTCATACACACACACACACACACGGACACACACACATGCACAGGGGTGGAAAAGATAACAAGGAATGGAAAAGTTGTAAATGTAATATATCTGGTAAGGGCTAGGAATTCAAGATGCAAATAAATAAGAAGTAGAAAAAGCATTTGGACAGAAACTCCTTAGAAGACATGGATGAGGGGCTGGGAGAAGACTAACTAGTTAAGAGCACTAGGCGCTCTTCCAGAGGACCTGGGCTCAATGTCCAGCACCCACATGGTGGCTCACAACTCTGGGACTCCAGTCCTAGGGGACCCAATGCCCTCTGGCCTCCATGGGCACCAGGTATGCGTATGTGTACAGACATATACATTGAGTATGGGCTCCGTGGATTCCATGTGTGCACGCATATGTGCATAGACATATAGAGTTCATGCGGCGAAGAGACTGTCCGGTGAGGGAGGAGACCCCTTGTCTCCTGAGGCATCCAAGTAGAAGGTAGCTGCCTCTTTCTAGAGTCTTCTTCAGCATCATTAGTGGGGAAGGCTGGGGCTTCAACTGCTAAAAGCTCATTGGGCTGTGGGCTGTGACCCTATAAGTAACTTGCTTGGCTGGTATGAAAAGATTAGGAGTGACCTCAGACTGTGATGGTGGGGACTGACCTCAGAGGGGAGGCCTGGGCTGGGCTGGGCTGGGCTGGGCTGGGCTGGGCTGGGCTGGGCTGCCAGGACTCAGCTGGCAGAGTTTGGTCCATGATGAACTCTGGCCTCCTTTCAAACTTACTGGAGGATTAAATAAGTCACTTGTGGATAAATTAATCTCCTTTTTAACATTCGAATGATTGGATGGGGAGAAGTGGAGCCTTCCTTCATATCACCCCTTTTCTATTACCCCCACTGTCCGTGGATGTGCCCCACCCACCCCATGGTCCATGGTTATACTTCTGAGCATAGGAGATCCAGGACAGAAATAGACAGGGCTGGGCTGTTTGGTTGCCCCTTTTCCCCTAAATAAATTTATATCATATTTATTTTCTGCAACTTCCTGTTCCGTTTACTATTTTGCAGACTCTTCCCAAGCTAGGACTGGAGAACCACCACCTTGTTTTTTAACACTTCCTGGGCTGCCCCTGAGATGCTGCAGTGTAGACATGAGGTCTGTGTCCACACCTCATGCATACAGGGCAGTGGGGGAGGGGACTCTGCCATAGTTGGGTTGAGAAAGAAGCACACTTTGGTTGTAGTAGCTTATGTCCTCGCCTGAGAATATGCAGGTGTTACGGTCTATCATGAGGACCTGGTGGCTGTGACCCTGAATGTCAGACCATTTCCTTGGCTCATTGGACAGTCCACTTTATTTGTATGTGACCTAGAAGACATGTGCAGAGGGAGCACTTGAAAATGCATCATCTGAGAACTAGCAGATCTCTGTGAGTTCAAGGCCAGCTTGGTCTATATAGTGAATTCCAAGACAGCTAAAAGTGTATAGCGAGGCTATATACCTAGTCCCAAAAACCAAAGAAGAAAGAAAAGACATTATCAGGAAGGTGTCCTGGAAGTACTCGGCCAACACCAGAGTCAGATGCCACCTCTCACTGGCATCAGCATCACTGTGTTTGCAAGCTGCCAATTCTTCTGCTCTGTGACACACCTCTGGGGAAGAAGGTCACCACCTGAGACACCCTTTGTCCTTGTGTAGTGCTACTGATTAGAAAGTCCTTTCCCCAAAGTGCTACAACACAGAACAGTACAGGGGTCACATATGACAGTGATTTAAAGTAGTCTGCAGAGAGAGGTGGGGAAGGATTACTACCATGAAGTATATTTTGAAGAAAAAAAAAAAATTACATGAGAATGCTTGTCCCAGACACCATAGGTTACTGAATAAAAATCCCAGCACCAGATGTGAAGTTACTTCCCTTAGAGATTTTGTTCATTGTTGGTCTCAGAGACGTCCCCAAACAATATGGCTATTGCTTATATACCACCGGAATGTGATGGAAAGACACCACACAGTTTGGTCACAGGACTTGGGGAAATTAAGTAGGTACTGAGAAGGGAGATCCTTTCGCATGGGCTAGCATTCACAAAACTCGGAAGTGCTCCAAAGGCTGCTGAAAGGCGGGGGAGTCCTCAGTGTAGCTGTGAGACCTGTCCTAGCAGGATAGGTCCAGTAACAGGCAGATGCTGCGGGTAACCAACTGCTCTCTGATTTGAGGCCTACTCCGTGCCTGCCTGGTGGTGTAACTCTGGCCACGACCCATGGGTGGTGAGCTCCCAGAACCCAAAGGTGAACTTACTGCTATTATCCTGCTAAATGGGCAAAGTATTGAACTGCCCTCTAAGCTTGTCTCTTTCTACCCCCGTGCTATTTCTACCCCCGTGCTAGCACAGCCTTCATACCGAGTTAGACCAGTTTCTTTGTGCAATGGTAGGTAACGCAGAAACTTAGAACCACTCAGAGTCGCAGAAGAAGTGTCATTGAGTGCTCAGCCACAGATGGGACATCTGTATCCTGCCCCAGGGGCTCAGTGACCACCATGGAAGAGGGAGGGGAAAGACGGTGAGAGCCAGAGGTCAGGAGGACTGGAGCAAAAACATTGTCGTCTGGACAGGACAGGACCACAGGACCCCCTGAAGCCACGGACTCTCAGCAGCCCTGGCTGTCTGCACAGGACCTGCACGGTCAGCCAGTCAGCACTCCGGCATGGAGGAGGAGGGGGGGGGCTGTGCCCACCTCTAGCTGAGGAGCTATTGATGGTTGATGTCTGAGGGAAGAGAAAGTCAGATTTCTTTATGGGTGCTGTCCTGACAGGCAGAGCACACTCCAGGGGTGTATGCATTCACTAACTGATTTCAGTAGGATACATACACACACACACACACACACACACACACACACACACACACACACACACTATATATATATACACTAAGTGTGGGTAGAAAATGGACCTGGTAGGAGTTAGGTGTGAATATGATCAAAATATATGAAATTACCAAAGAATTATAAAAATAGGCCTGAAAAATCCCTTATCTGCCTCACTCAAAAGGTAGAGCCTATTCCGCTTCCTCCTAAGTGTGTGTTGTACCTCCTGACTCCCCTCTGAAAGAAAGTAAGAGAATAGACTTGCTTCAGATTCCAAGGCTGGGCCCTCAAAGACAGTAGGGACTTTCTTTGCCTTGAATTGTGTGTTCTGGGGGAAGTTCGCCAGCTCAGCTGCCCTGAATTCCTGTGCCTTGGAAACTGAGCACATTTGTTGAGTGTTGGTTTATCCAGAGCTCTGAGGCTAAGCGTTGGGGTCATTTGTTATATAGCTGTAGATAACAGATGCGCTCCCAGACAGCGCTGGATTAGAGAAAAACCAGACACAAATAAATTAACTTGGAAAAACAACATGCGTGAATGCACCATCCATTTCCTATGGCTTCTGTTCAAAACAGCAAGCAGCC
Organism: Micromys minutus; assembly: GCF_963924665.1. Classification (NCBI taxonomy): domain Eukaryota; kingdom Metazoa; phylum Chordata; class Mammalia; order Rodentia; family Muridae; genus Micromys; species Micromys minutus. The sequence continues at coordinate 36,931,558 of NC_137963.1, forward strand.
TCCCTGTCACCGAGCAGGAGGCAAAGTGGGACCTGTAATCAATAGGCCCACATGGTGAACACATCCTCTGTACTGAGGACTGGGGAGGGACTGACGGCTGGGAGCATCGCCGTTGGGAAGCAAGGGGAGAATCAGGAAGCAGAGCTGCACTGGGGCGGGGGTACAGCGTGAGACGGGGGTCTCCAAGCACCCTGTGTTTAGAGTCTACTTCATGGGCTGGGCAAAGCTGTTTCTCTCCAATACAGCCTGGATGCTGCCATTCCAACCCTGCTCTGTCTTGGACAATGGCCTGTGAAGACAGAAAGCCCCACTCCTCGGGTCCTCAGTTTCCCCACCTACAAAGGAGAGCTGGCGAGATGCTCGGTGCTTTGCAACCCAGGCCTCCTGAGGCGGCTTCTCACCCTCACCAGGCTTGGGAAAGTTTTGGGCAGAAGCAGAGCATTGCCTGGAGATAAGGGAAGCACTGAGTAAACAAACCGGTTGTCTCAGAGTCCATGTCACCCCGGGTAGAACGCCCCAAGTCCCTTTCTTTGGCCGTAAAAGGAGAAAGGAGAGACTCTCGGCACAGGTTACAGTTCCAAGGACTGAGGCAAACACTCTGGCCTTCAAGGACCTCGGTGATGAACCAAGGAGAAGGGATAAATCAATGCCACTTGTCGCCTCCTCCTGGTCCCTCCCTCTTACCAAGGCCACCATGAAAAGATGACTGTTTGTCCAGGGCTCCTGGGACACACTGTAACACACACATGGCTCTTCCCTGAGCCTGCGCTGGTCAAACCTCCAACCTGAAGCCTGTCTTCCTCCTCTCAGCCTTTCCTCACCAGGCCCGATTCCAGCCTGAGGACCCCAGTTAGGCAGGAGACCCCAAGGGCCAGAAGGCTTGCTTGTAGCTTCAGCTGGCCTCCTATCCTTAGCCTTCTCCTCACTCCTGATCTTTCCTGTCCAGCCAGTGGCCATCTTGCCAGAGCAGAGCCTACAGGCTTACCAACAAGGCCCTTTGCCTCTTAAGCCCCACAGGCTTCTTCTGGGCCTCCAAAATCCTACCTGGATGGGCTCCAAGCTCTATTTTCTTTTCCTCTGGGTGCCTCCCCCACCCCCACTTCTTTTTTCCTTTTGAGACATTTTCCACTCTCTGGATTAATTCTGATGCCTTCTTCTTGACACCTTCCCTGACCAGTTTTGGACCATGGCTGCTTCCTCAACTGGCTTTCACCCACCCCCGACCCCATACAAAGGTCATTTCTGTACCTGTGTCTCCTACCAACTTTCCAGATGGCTTTCCAGGAGGGCTCAACTAGAGCCTCATTTTCACAGAGGCCAGCATGCCCAGGGGGACAATATGGAAGAGACAGACCAGGGTAGGGTCACAGTTCTTTCAAGAATGCCATAGGCACCGTGTGTTTAAAGTCACACAGAGCTGAGTTAGGATCTTCCTGTGCCCATGTGTGATCTTAGTCAAGTGACATAGTTCTTGTGGCAATTAGTCACTTACAGGGTGAACATCAAATGACAAGAGGGGACATAAAGCAGCCAGTGTGCTCCCTGTCAGCCCTTACCCTCTGGGTAGTGAGTGAGGCTCCCGGACAACCTGCATAGAAATTCTAAGCTACCAATGTTGTCAGATCTTGTAATCCCCTTAGAGGAGAGCTGTTAATTTCCCTCATGTGCGAGAAGGGAAACTGAGGCTGATGTTCACTACTGTTCTTACGCTAGGGTGTTTGGCCAGGGTGAAGCTAATATCAGCAGGAGCTCTCACTTGGGTCCTGGGGCAAAGGTGGAACATAGGTGAACGGGGAGTGGGGAGGCCTGATGTCAGCCACCACTTCAGTGACCATGCCCATTGTTCCAATGTCTTTAGCTAATGGTCTGTCCTGAGAGGCAGGTTTCAGCTGATGCTGTGTAGACCCTGACTCCTTCCTGGCTAGGATAGAAGCCATATGAATGGCCAAAGAGCAAGGCAGAGATAGGCAGGGCCAGTGTAGCATCAAGGACAACAGCATAGGAGAGACGCCCAGTGCAACCAACCCAGCAGCTAATTCACCCGGCAAAAAGACTGCTGGCTCATGCAACCTCTTTATATAAACTAGCAATGTGTTTTCTCCCTCCCCCATTCCCCCCCCCCCCCCCCCGCTTTGTACACTCTAGTACACAGCTCTCTAGTATAAAAAGCTTTCCTCTGGGCTCCTCTCACTGTGCAGGGAACAGGATCTATAACTATCCAGGACATGTTTGCCTACCAAGCACCATGAGGCCCTAATCCCAGGCTGGGCCCTAGGGTACAGAGATAACCCGGACACAACACCATCTCCTGAGAAGCTCAGGGGGAATCTGGAGGGCAGGGGGATCACAGAGGGAGCATCTCCCTATTTTTCTCTGGGTGGAAAGGCTTAGAGGAGTTATGGAGGTAAGAGGAGAAGGTAGAGGTGTAAGGGCTCTAAAGAAGGGGGCAGAGAGAAGGGAGGGAGGGAAGGGAGGGAGGGAAGGTGTATGTAGTGCCACTTCCCCAAGTCTTCTACATTCCTGCTTGCCAGGGCAATCCAAGGCTGACCAGCCAAGTACATCGCTGAGGTGCAGCCAGGCGAGATGAACACACTGCCCTTTATCCTGGTCCAGGATGCTTTAGTTCACTCTGCGAGGTACAAAGTCACTTGAAGCAAGAGGTCTTTCTAGGCAGGGATGGGCACAGGATGTTGCAGAAGTCTAGGGCCTGGGAGTAGGGACAGGAGCAGGAGCAAACTGGGAAAAAGCCATGGCTAAGATGAGACAGCCTGAGGTCGGAGGCCTCTGGAGGCTGTCGATGCTGGTTCTGCCTGGGAGAGGGTCAGAAGCCTGTTGTGATTAATCTATGCATTTATGTTCTGAGCACTTTCTATGGGCCATGTTTTATGATGAGAGAGTTACTTATGGTCTTGCTTGGGCACAAGAATTTCACTGTGTTGCCTTCTGTGATGGTTTGTATACGGTCAGCCCAGGAAGTGGCACTATTAGAAGGTGTGGCCTTGTTGGAGTAAGTGTGTCACTGTGGGTGTGGCCTTTAAGACCCTGGTCCTAGCAGCCTGAAAGCCAGTATTCTAGCAGCCTTCAGATGAAGAAGTAGAACTCTCAGCTCCTCCTGCACCATGCCTGCCTGGATGCTGCCATGCTCCTACCTTGATGATAATGGACTGAGCCTCTGAACCCATAAACCAGCCCCAATTAAATGTTGTCCTTATCAGAGTTGCCTTGGTCATGGTGTCTGTTCATAGCAGTAAACCCTAACTTAAGACACCTTCCCAGTCTCTCCTTGTATAATATGCAACCACTCAGTCACATTTTCTCGTGCAGAGAAAATCCCCAAGTTCCCCATCTATAAAGAAGATAGTGACTTAGTCTAGGAAGTGATGTGCCGTAGTGGATCCAGTGCACTTGGGAGCTGTAGATTCTGATCTTGCCTCCTAAGTGCTGAGTCACCCTCTCTTAGCCTCTTTCAGAGGGGCTGAGCACACCCACATCCTCTGGGGGAAAAGATGTGAAGATCAGAGATGAGGGGCACACAGCAGCGCTGAGCAGCCCACCTCCACGGCAGCCCACAGCTGCCTATCATCCACACTATTGCTATATGCCATTCTGGTTATTAACTTTCTCAGAGACAACCAAGACAACAAACAAAGAGTTGCCCCCAGAAGAAATGACTACACCACAGGATTCAGAAAAGCAGGAGCTATCCCCACAGGATAAAGACAGAGATACTCAGAGAGAGTGCAACGGGGGTCGGGGGGGGACTTAAAAGCCATCGAACAGAAAGACGGAGGGAAAGGGAAGCTCCTGGTAAAGAGCCCCATGTCTCAGGTTCCTTACCAGAACAGCTAAGACAAACATGCAGGGCTTGGAAGGAAGTTCATTTGTTCTGGGTCTAAGAAAGAGCATCCTCAAAGCCAAGGCACAAGGCTGGTGCTGAGGAGGAGTCCCAGCATAGGGGACAGATGAAGAAGCTGGCAGAGCACATGGCTAGAGAGAGAAGGCAGTGTGACGGAGGGTCGGGGCTGGAACACAGTGGGCTCTGGGGCATCTACTGTCAGTGTCCTCTGCTCTGCCTAGCCACATGTGGGCAGGCGCTCAGTACCCAGTGAGGGGCAGGGCATGAGCAGACAGCTGCCCGGCTCACCTGGTTATCGATTTTCAGTTCGACCAGAGAGGTGTTGTGAGGCAGAGCTTCCACCAGGCGCAGGATCCCAGCTCCAGAGATGAAGTTGGACTCCACATTCAGTGTCTTCAGCACCTTGTTTACCTTCAGCATTTCAGCCAGAGCCTTGATAGCAAGAGAGAAGCAGGGCCTTGTGGGTTAAGGGTCGAACAGACCCACAAGCACACGGAGGGGCTCAGCCGAGCGGTTTCAGGCACTACCTTTCTAAGCACATCTCTGCCTCTGCTCTCCTGTTCCTGCCGTGGCTCCCAAACACCGCTGCTGGAGAATGCTCACCAGCACTCTGAGCCTCTGGACCTGCTTCTCCTCCCCTCTGCAGTCTTGGTTCTTTGGGCTCACCGCATATACGCAGTGCCTTCCTAGTCTGAGCCTTTCTCTGCTTCCTTTGACCACCTGGAATGCTCTGTTTGACCCGTCAGGTCTAGTTCTTCCTCCAAGGCCTTCCTCGATGCCTCTGGCTCCTAGAGCTTTGCTGATATCTCCAGCTACCCAGGGCCCGCTCTCTGGAACCTCATAGAACTTACCCACAGTTCCTTCATGGAACCTGTGTTCTTCAAAATCCGTTTGTTATTGTTGCTCACTGATGTGCAGGCATGTGTACGTATTCACATCCATGTGTTCGCATGTTCACTAATGTGTAGGTATGTGTGTGTGCACGTTCATGCAGCAGTCAGAAGGCAACTCCAATGTCATCTTCATAAATGCCATCTACTTCCCTTGAGAGAGTCTCTCTCATTGGCCTGGGGCTCATTAGCTAGTCTAGATTGGCTGGTGAGAGGGCCTCGGAGGTTGTCCTGGGCCCACCTCTCCAGCACTTGGGAGAGCCACCAAACCCAGCTTTTTACATGGTGTTTGAGATCTGGCTCAGGTTCTTGTGTTTGCAAGGCAAGCACCTTACAAGCCATCTCTGCAGTGTTCCCACGTCCTCCCACGTTCCTCACTGCTGTGTCTCCACCACTAGACTATCTACCCTTATGGGCTGAACATGCACCTTAATGTCTTTTTACCACACAGTGCCCAGCCTGCAGTAGCTCATCAAGCAGTGATCACTGAGGCCCCTGGGGAATCTCTGTCTCCCTTGTGTCTCCTCTGTGTCACATGGTCTGCCTCTGAGCCCCAGAGAGTACAGGGCCAGCTTACAGAGTAGGGCTCAGATGGCCCTCAGCGTGTTTGAGAAGGATCTAGGTGGCGGCGGGGGGCGGGGGTGTAGATGACAATCGGAGCCTCTGAAGGAAATGAGGTAATTAGCAGCTGGTGGAAACGATGTGTCATGGGGGGAAACCGATAGCGGCAGCTGAGAGGCCTGAGACACCGAGACTGTTGTGCAGTGTGTCAGAAGTGGTGCCAGGAATGGCTGCCCTATTGCGCTCTCTCAGCTTGCTAAGCCTGTCAGAGGCCCAGCTCCTAGGAAGCCTTCATGCTGGGACTATCTCTCCTTCTTTGGCTCCTTCATTTGAGCATGCCCAGAGATGGTGTGTCAGCTTCTCTGTGACCAAAGGTTGTCTCCCAATCTGTGTAAGATGGCCTCTTGGAGCCTCACCAGCAATAGCCCCTCTCCCCGGAAAAGCCTGACCTGACCATTAGCCCTGCTTGACAATTAGTGGACAGGTGTACCAGGCCATGTGCAGGCTGGTAACTGGGCAGGCCCTGGTGTCCGGCTGTGCCATGTGTCAGATCCTGTGTGTTGGGTCACAATAGAGAAACGGAGGGTGGGAGATATGTGCCAGGGCAGGCGGGGGTGGGGGGGTGGGGGGGGGACCTGCAGGGCTCTGGCACCTGGTCTAGCAACAGGCCAAAAACATTTCAGCACTTGGTAATAAGTGTGCAGGTATGAAGAGCCTGCCGCCAGCTGTCAGCTTGGCATGGAGTCCGTGCCCCCAAACCTTCCATGGCATGGAGCTGAGTACCAGCATTGCCCAGCCTGGTTTCTGAACCATAAACAAGTAGCACATGGGGGTTTGCCAGCTGTGTCACTACAGACAGATGCAGGATCCACTGAGGTCAGACAGAGGTCATAGATCCAGACACTCCCACACTGGCAGTCTGAAATGCCTCCCCCACCCCACTGTGAGCCCATTCAGTCATTTCAAAAATTACCTACTTTAAAACTGGGAAGAGACCCGATTGTTACTCCATTCCCTATCCCCCTTGGAAAGCTAAGTCCTGCATCTGCCTTGCTCCCAGAGGTAGAGCAGCCACCCTGTGGCGTACCATTCGGCTGTGGGTGTGTTCCCGACTGTGGGATATGCAGCTGCTTACAGGCAGATTCCCAGAGTCTAGTTCAGCACAGACTGCTGGACATTTAAAAGCAATTCATGGCTACTTTACAATAAGTACAACCTGCTTGGTAGTACGGTGTCTTCGTTCGTTTGTTGAAAGCCTCATGTAGCCCAGGCTGGCCTCGAGCTTCTGACCCTCCTGTCCTCGCCTGTCCATTGCCTAACCTCCCCGGGAGAGCCACCTTACGGAGAACAGGGTGGTTGCACGGAATAGCTGGGGCGAGTTCAGGGCATGGTGTGAGGGCTGTCCCATCTGTCTGTCCCCTCCTGGCTCCTAGCTGAGCTTCCTCCCTTGTCCCCAGTGACTGAGTACACAGCAGTGCAGAGAGGTCAGAACATACAAACGCCACAGGGTCATTGCTGCGGGTCCCCACGATGCTGAACTTCTTCACGTAGGAGTTTTCCTTCAGGGCTTCGGCATACGCCTTGAGGGTGGGTATGGGGATATTCTGCAGAAAGAAAAGCAAAAAAGTGAACAGCAGCCCTGCATGGGCCAGGGGGAGGGACAGTAGCGCTGTCCCAAATGCAGCCTGGCTTCCTGCTGAGTCCTAGCAAGTCTCTGAATGCATTGTGCGCTAGAGGATTGACAAAATCACCCTGAAATTTTCAGACAGGACCCCACTCTCTTCCATGAGAGGGGAGGCTGGAGGAGGGGCAGCACTCTTGGCCTGGAGCTTGGAGGAATAGTGTACAATAGGCTCAGGACCAGAAGGGCAGGGCAGGGCCCTGGCTTCTGCCTAGTGACTAACAGTGTATCTGACGTGCTGTGTGGCACTGGTGTTCTGAAAGACAAGATGGAAAGATACACTGACTTCTCTCTGAGACATCTGTCCCAAAGGGTCTCAGCCCCGGCTGCGTGTCTGTGGGTCCTGAGGGTAGTTTATCACCCTATGTGCAGACCAGCCCCACACCGTCACACACAGAACCCCAGGAAGGCCTGGGCTCTGGTATATGCTTTTTACTCTCTCTTGGGTGAAAACCTCCTGTGTCCAACTGCCTCTTGGTACAGAAGGGAAACTGAGGCCTCCCACTGAGCTTTCACTGCTTGTGCCCCACTGTCTGGTCCAGGACACATGAGGATTGTGTCAGCATCTCTCGCATGGCAGACAATGGAGGCACAGAGAGGCAGAGAGCGACAGAGAACCCACAGCTATGCTTTCCCAGGGTTCTCATTTCAAAGTGTCACCTAAGCCCCCGTGGGAGCAGAACAAGGAGCCAGGTGGAGAGAAAACTGGGGTACTGCTTTCCAATCTGCTGGAACTGGCAGGCGCTGAGGAAAGCTGAGAAGGGAGAGGGCTGGCTTCTTGTTTTACCTCTCTCACGGCTAATCCCAGGCCTCAAGGAGAGCAGATGGGCAGGCAGCTACGCCTGCTTTCACATTCCTCCTGCACCCCAGGCACAGAGGAAAGCAGCCACAGAGCTACAGCACACAGCTTGGGTCTTTCTTGGGGCCCCTGTGCCAACATCCCCCTTCCCCGACTGTAGAATAAGTTTGAATCTAAGCAAGATTCAGAGGGAACAGTGATGTCTCAGGGGTAGCAGGGTTGTGATCCCCGAGGCTTTGCCAGCCTTCAAGTCCCGCGCTGCAGTGTGGTTCTGACTCACAGTTTTATCACAGGGAATCTCTGTGTTTTTGAACAATGTGGCAGGTGTCCAGATCAAGGCTGGCCTGGCTGTGGTAGACTTCTGAGCCTGGACTTGTTCTCAGAAAGAAGCCGGGACTGAGAGATTCGCCTCACCACAGTGTTCACCCCTGAAATGCTCCCATTGGTAAAGATTTTCTTTATTCCCTATCTAGAAACACTCAGGTCCAAATATGTATTTGGACTTAATGATCCATATTGCCTGGACTGCTGGTATCAGTATGCCAAGACATATCCCCCACCCTCAAGCTGAAAACCCATGAGGTGAAATGGCAGGACTTTACCCGGATGTTGTTAAGATTAACCTCTTCAAGTTCTGGGTCATTGTTCTTTATCCGCTCTAGCGTTTCCTCTACGTCTGTTGAATTTGGTTCTTCGTCCGGCACAGGCTTGTACTGTGTGGGTTTGATGACACCTATACTCAGGAAGAAAAGGTGTGAGCTGGCTCACAAGACATAGGGTCACTTTCTCCCAACCTAAGGGCTCCCTGCAGGGAAGCATTGGTTGAACCCAGGGTGCACATTATAGGGGGTACCAGGAGCTCCAGTGTGTTGGAAGAAGTCAGGGAGGAATCCAAAAGGTTTGGGCTATCCCTGGATGCTGTACTTGAATTCTTACAAGACCTGGCGAGTTACCTAACCACCTGACTCTGGAGCATTTGGGGGGGGGATGGTATCACCAACATGTCCATTGTCTCCAGCGGGCCCCCAGGAGGGTAAGCTGAGGCCTGGGCTGGAAAGAAATGCAGATCCCTTCCAAGAGGCACTCTTTGGCACTCTCATTCCCCTTTGGTCCCAAAATGTCATCTTAGAACAATGCAGTTGAATAATTGAGACATTGTGACATGGGTCCAGGAAAAGCCAGAGGGTCTCAGGGGACAGAAGAGAGGCTGAAGAGAAAGAAAGTCCACAGAGTACTCAAGAACATGTTTTCATAAATATTGTGGGGGAAAACATTAGAAATCTATCAAAAACTTTTAACTAAGTGCTTGTCTCACAAGCATGACGATCTAAGTTACACCTTCAGAAGCCTTTAAAAAGGAAAAGGAATCTGCAGCAGCCTGTGGCCTCAGTTACAGTGCTGGGGAGGCGGGGAGGGAGATCCTAGGAGCTCACCGGCCAGCCAGTCTAGCCAAATCAGTGAGCTCTAGGTTCACTGAGAGACTCCCTCAAGAAATAAGGTAGAGAGAAACCGAGGAAGACACTGACCTCTGGCTTTCACAAGTGTACACACACACACACACATACACACACACACACACACACACACATACCCACACACATACACACACACATATACACACAGACACACACATACACACACAGACACACACACAGACACACACACACAGACACACATACACATACACACACAGACACATACATACACATACACACACAGACACATACACACACATACACACACAGACACATACACACACATACACACACATACACATATACACACAGACACACACACAGACACACATACACACATACACATACATATCACACACACAGACATACACATACACACACATACACACACACACACACACACACACACATACACCCCAAATGGAGTCGAATCTCATCCTGCTGCACATTCTGGGAGGATTGAGACACCGAATACAAGAAGTAAATCTCTAAAACCTATAGAAGAAAATGTGACATTGAGACCAAGAGGGCTTTGATAAGGAGACATAAAATCCCAGCAGACTCAAACGGACAAGCTCGAGCCATGTGTCTGCCTACTACGTGCAGTGATCCAGAGTTTCAGGAGTATGGCACCACGATGCAGGAGGAGGCGTCTCTCCCAAGGTGCCCTCCGAGAGTCAGTCTAGGGGTCTGGCAAGGGAAAGGGATGGCAGCCTAGCGGGGCCGGGTATACTCACTGTTGAGCCCTTCCTTGTTCACGATGGAGCTGCTGCCCAAGGCTTGGTAGTACTGCTGGTTGCTCATGAGTGTGTGCATACCCAGGATAGCTGTGGAGATAAAGGGGGATCTATGACTCTGCTCTTGAGGTCGGAGATACCTCCCAGGGGCTTTGCTCACAGAAATGGTAAGAAACATGCACACAAAAATGTAAAACTGTGGGTTAGTTTCATACTAGTTTTCATCCATGTGATTCTCAGACACCCAACCTCCTCAGATCTCCCTTTGGTTGTGGCCACAGATTTCCAGATCTCCTTGAGGTCCCAGGGGTACACACTCACCCAATACAACCCAACAGAATGAGTCTTTCCAGCAAGTATCTTTTCTTTTTAAATTCTCTCTTTTTTTTAAAGATTTATTTATTCATTATATATAAATACATCGTGGCTGTCTTCAGACACACAAGAAGAGGGACCAGATCTCACTACAGATGGTTGTGAGCCACCATGTGGTTGCTGGGAATTGAACTCAGGACCTCTGGAAGAGCAGTCAGTGCTCTAACCACTGAGCCATCTCTCCAGCCCGAAAGTATCTTTTCTAAGGAGGGTACCTTCATCTTCTTCCCTGTCTCTCAGATTCCTCTGACCTTCCGAGGTCTTTCTCAGGCTGTCCCATTTTCCCTTGCCAGCACCTCTGCCCTGGTTGAAAATCTAGTCTTTTCTGGCTGCTGTCAAATTACAGTGGTCCCATTATAATCTCCCAGCTTTGTGAAGGTATTGAGAGTGAAGCGGAACTTTGATTTACATCTCTGTCTTTTCAAGGCCGGAGAGATTCTAGATCAGGTCAGTGAACCTGAGCTCAGTCAATCAACCATCACCAGAAGGAAAGAAAATGGTGGCACCTCCAGTCAGGCGTGCTGTTGTGCCCAGCACATCTTGATTTGTGATATTTTCAACTTAGGGTGGGGGCTGTCAGGTCAGTACCCCATTGTTACTGGGGAGACATCTGCTACTGTGACTTTGGCTTTTTCTGCTATTTCCCAACATTCAGCATAGAACAACATGGAGATGCCAGCACAGTATTCTCAGTACATGCTATTCTTTTTTTAAATAAAGATTTATTTATTACATATAAATACACTGTAGCTGTCTTCAGACACACCAGAAGAGGGCATCAGATCTCATTACAGATGGTTGTGAGCCACCATGTGGTTGTGGGAATTGAACTCAGGACCTCTGGAAGAGCAGTCAGTGCTCTTAACCGCTGAGCCAACCTTCCAGCCCCAGTACACGCTGTTCTTTTGTTCACCCATTTCTTTGGCATCTGCTGGGTGCCTACAACCCAATTGGAACAAGCGGCTGAGCAAGGCCAACTGTTAAAACTCTAATAAGCTCAGGAGGGGTCAACTGTTGGAAAGGACATCCAGGAAAGGCACAAGAGGGGCCTGGGAAAGGGAAGGATGGTCGATTGTTGGCCAAGTCAAGGAAAGGGAGAGAGAACGTTCCAGGCAGTGCTGGTGGTAAAGCACAGAAGCAGATGAATGGAGTCGGAGGTCAGGAGAGACAGGGAAGAGAAACAGGGTTGGGTTGGACAGGTGGTGGGACAAGAGTAACTTCCCTTCTCCACATAGCACATGTTCCGGGCCAGAAAAGACCTTTGGGTCCACGATAATCCCTTAGCGCAAATATTCCCGGTTCAATATTTGAGATATATTATTCAAAACTTGGGGGCCTTTTTTTAGGTCTGGAAACTGAATCCAATCCAGGAGCTTATGCCACGCTCGGCAAGTGCTCTACTACTGAGATATATTCCCAGCCCTCTTTTTACATTTTATTTTGAGGTAGGATCTCCCTCCATTGCCCAGGCTACCCTTATGTAGCCCAGGCTGACTTTGAACTTCGATGTTCCTGGCTCAGCCTCCTAAAGAGATGGTATTACAAAGTCTGTTTATTTAGAACTCAAACTCAACTGGATAATCTATATTTTGATTAACCATCCTATCTTCACTACTTCAAGACTTGGTGTACCTCTTCCTTCTCCAGGGAGCCTTCTTAGATCCACCCTGCCCCCAGTACCTAGTATCCTTTCTATGCCACAGTGGACCTCAGTACAAAGGTGGTACCAGGACACCTATCTGCTTTCTCTGCTGGGCTGTAGGCTTCCAGAGGTCAGGGGGGATACTCTTCAATCTCTTCTAGACTCTAGTGGGCAGATGGCAAAAGATTTGGTGTTTTTTTTTTTTTTTTTTTTTTCCCAAATTTCTATTTCAGTAGATATGTTCTGGGTAGAGGGAGACTAGGACAGGTCTCAAAGAAGATGTAGGAGATCAAGCTCTGGTCCTGACCACCTCCTCTGTGCCATCCTCTGCAAGTCATGCCTCTAACTGGCCTTTGATCTCCTGTGTCCAGCCAGGGTGATTTAAGACTCCTCCCCTCAATCACAGCTGCACATGTAGACCATCTGGGGAGCTGTAAAACGGTGTCAGTGTCCCGGACCGAAGGGTACATACAGTCTCTTTGAATTGTGTGTGTGTGTGTGTGTGTGTGAGAGAGAGAGAGAGAGAGAGAGAGAGAGAGAGAGAGAGATGCTATGTAGCCCAGGCTGACTTTGAACTCACGAGCCTCTCAAGTGTTGGGATTACAGCGGTGCAGAGCTATGCCTAATTCCTTGAGATGATGTTGGTGCCCCAATGGGAACCGAGAACCAGCAGATGAGATGATCTCAAAGTCCCTTCTGTTTCTCTCCCCTCGGAATCTTCTCAGCTAAAATTAGCCTTGCTGGCTCATCGGCTCATCGCTGTGGAGGGCTGGGGAGAGGGGCAGCTGCTGCCTTTCCAGCTCTCGAGGTTTTAATTTAGGCTGTGTCCCTGTGGGCTGAGGGAGCGGGGCTGAGTCAGCAGCAGGTGAGTCACATCTCCTCGAGGCAGTCTTCCAGAGGGGTGCTCCTGCCCACCCCCACAGCAGAGTGAGCTCTCAGGTTTGCCAAGGTTGGGATCCTATGAAGTACACCACTTTTTTTTTTTTTTTTAATGCCTGTTTTTGACTCAGAACACACACCAAGAAATGAGGAAATAAATAAACAAAAGCAAAAGTGGAAAACATATTTGGTGCCTGAACTCCAGCATCCTATGATGGGCCAAACAGAGGCACTGGAGTGTGGAAGGGGACCAAGGACAAAGAGCTGTGGGTTGTTATTTTATTTTATTTTTTTCGTTTGGTGACCTTGTAGGGGTCATTTCCTCTTTGGGATCCTTGGGTTTCGCATCCGCAAAACAGTGTGTGCTTGAATGCTGAACTCTTACCTTCCCTTGGGGCTCAGCAGTCGCTCAGCAAGTCTTACATTTTTAGCCTTCTTCGGTGTTCTAGAATAAGCATCCTGATGGGGCTGTCACACGCCCTCCCACACTTAACAAGGACCTGGTTTGAAAGGTGACTCCGCAGAGATGTTCCTAGTATATATCAAGGTAAGTACTGTGCCTACTGGGCCACTAAGAGTTCTAAAGGCTACAGCAGCCCCACATCTGGAGAATCCTAGAACTAACAGAAAGATGGAGAGGTGGTTGGTTTGCGCTGATGGCAGGCTGAAGAAGGAAGGGTACCACTTGGCAGATAAGAGGAGATCTGGGTTCCTGAAAGGAAGAAAACGGGGCTGGGGAGAGCGTGGCTCGAAATGGTCACTACCAGCTCAGTGGCCCTAGGCACACAGTTGTAGCTTTCTCTCTGGCTTTGTTTTTGTGTCCCCAGGAGTGAGGAAAGCAATGAAAGCCCTGATGTCTCCCTGTTGTCTCCTTCTTTGTAGGCCTCAGCCAATTGTAAGCATCAGGGAGCTTGATTTTTTTTTTTTTTTTTTTTAATGTAGATATTCCTCAAAACTCGAAAAGGACTATTTTTGAACTCTAAAAAAGAACATTGAGTTCTGTTTCCTCTCTCTGCCTTGGCAGAGCTTCTTCCGTTTGTATGTCCACTCAGAATGCAGTGCGATCACAGCACACATCCTCGGCTTCTCCCGTTACCGTGGGCTTGAGCGATCCTGGGTGGAGCGAGGGCTGTGTTCTCACATCCTAGGTACAGGTGCTGAAGCTGACTCTGGACCCGAACTTGGGTGCTGGCAAACTGTTCCTGACAGAGCATGGGTGCTTAAAGACATGGAGGCCACCAACGGCCTGAGGCCAGCGAGACCTGGGCCATTGCCCTTGGGAGTTGGGTGCTCCCTCCAAAGGGTGGGAAGGGTGGGGCTCCTTTTCTCATTCCTGCCCTAATGCAAGGGTGTCTAAAACCCAGCTAGACAAAATCCTTGAGTGAGACTAGGAGACGCTGATAATCTCAAGGGTTTGTAGCTGACTCCCAGTGGCTGATAAGCTAAAGCCACAGGGTAGCAGAGCACACACTTAAGATCCATTTCTGGTCTGTCCTCCTATGCACCTCTTGGGCTGTCAAGGGCAGAGAATGGAACTCATTTGTCCTAACAAAATATGGGGGTGTTTTATAATGTACATCAGCTCAATGAGCTAGTGTGTGGGTTGTCAACAACGAACCTCTCTTCCGTTACCTCCTGACATTTTCAGGTATGGAAGCTCTTACATAAGCACCTTCCTGACCTGGATGGGAGTTCCCACTGAGCCTGATGTCCCACCCTGGACCTTCCCCCCCACACACTGTCACTGTCACCCCCACTTGTCTGACTCTGTCTTCCATGTCTTTATTTACCCTACCACTTAATCCAAGCGTCTCTCCTCTGCTCCTGCCCACTCAATGACACTCTTACTGGCCATGTCTCATTGGCCCGTGTAGTGCCTGCTCGGTGAAGACAGACAGGGTTGTTCCCTCGGCATCTTAGTTGTTTTTCACGAGCACCAAGTTCACAGCCTGGTACACGGTAGGTAAGGAAGCCGGGTGACTGGTACTGTGTGTGGGGGACCTAGTCAAGACTTGGCTCATGGGAACATGGGGAGAGCATGGAGCAGGCAGCCTGCAAACCCTCATGTCCCTCTCTAGACTTTAGAGTCAAACTATCACTTCCTGGGTGAACTGACACCTTCTGGTGAGCTGGCCACACCAACACCTCCGTCCATCCAGGACAGCTTGCTTCCGACTGTCCGGTTCTGCGTTTTACCCAAGGCCAGAGCCTGTCACCATCTCGGCTCCTTGGCTGTCTCGGCCCTAGGAACAGCTGGTGTCTCGGTGTAAGATGGAGACGATAATAGAATTTACTTCATAGGATTTGTCATGGTCAATAAATACCGAGCTGTGTAGAGGGCTACTTACACAGCACCTGGGACACGCTTGTCACTTAGCAAATGCTCCACTGCCACCTTGTAAGGGCTGGAAGCAGAATGACAGGCACTGAAGGACAGTCGGTTAGCACGAGCGTGCATACACACACACACACACACACACACACACATCCTGCTCCTTCCCCAACATCACGGGGGCCTGGGATCTTAGACAGATCCTAACAGTCTGCCAACAACAACAAGGAAAATGTTTTCAAGAGCAGGCCCAGACGCTCAGCCCAGCTCAGGAGGGCTGCTCTGCTGTGGCTCAGACTGTGGCAGGAGCCTTCTCTGACAGTGGTCATTTACTAATCCTGCATGCCCCAAGGAGGGGAACGGTGTTATGCAGGGACTCAGAGAAGGCCCCAGATAGAGACAGGGCAGGGTATCTACACTCTCAGATTAACCAGATTAACCAGAAATCAAGGGACATGTTGGGGAAGGTAGGTGGCTGAAACGCACAGGCACACTGAAGGATCTGGTACGGCGGTATCGGCATCTCACATGACCCAGTGAGCCTTGTGGAGCAAGCCTGGCTACTGAGCCGCATGACTGGGTTCCTGTTGGGACCGATAGCCCCTTCAGTGCTGCTTAGAGTGACAACCATCCTCTGGACCTTACCACCTTTGTCTGTCACAGAGGGAAGGGATGTCTGAACTGAGAGACTATCCCTCCTCAGGTCCCTGCAACCTGGCTTTCATTTCCACCACCCACGGTCACCACTAGTACACAGTTTAAATCACTGCCCAACAGTGTTGCTCACAGAGGAAGGCCATCAGCGGCCTCCTGCCCCAGTGCCACCAAGAGCTACATATAGCATCCCAAGAGGCTGGCAGACTGGATGAAGCAAAGGCAGATACAGCCTTTGGCCTGGGCTTCAGCTCCACGGTTCCGGGCAGCCTGAGACCCTTTCTGCCTTCTTGGCTCTCTTACAGTGGCTATGCCTGGCTTCTCAGAGTCCTTTGTCCCTTTGCCCTCCTGTGATTGGCTGATGGGCCCCATTGCCGGGCCTGCCCCACTCCATGAACCCAGGCTCTGCCTGCCGGGTGTTCTTCCTGGAGCTTGGCCTCTCTGACCACGCCCAAATGAGACCTCCTGCAGAAAGCTAGGACATCACACATGGCTACTTCCATCTGGGTGACCCATGGATAACTCAGACGGCATGCACCCCAAACTGAACTCAGAATTTCCCCTACTGCCCTCCTTTTTCATGAAAGACACAGAACCCACTGTGTCTGTGTGGCCAACCTGCCTTTATCCCTGCAGTCTACCTGCTGCCAGCTCATCTCCCTCATCCTTCCCTCCCCTGTGGCACTGGTCTGCAGTGATCCTCCTGCTCACTGAGCCCGGGCACACTGTGGGCAGAGGCAGGTGGAGTAGCAGATACAGTAGCAGTGACCCTCAGAGAGATGGGGTGCCGGGTGCGCGGAGCAGGGGCTTGGCGGTGGTAAGGAGGGTGGCAGCGGAGCGTCTGCAGTCGCAGGCCACACTTGGGTTTGCTTGGGAAGATGGTAAGGAAGCAACCATGAGGGTGGAGAGGCACAGCCATGGGCGCTCCAGGCCTTTTACGAGGTGGCTCGGGCAGGATCTGGTGGGAATGGATAGGACAGGGCCCTTACCCTGTCCCTCCATGGGCTTCAGTCCCATTCCTCTAGGGAGTGGTCTCATGGTAACAAGTGGGTCTGCAACCACACCCACACACATACACACACACACATATATATTCTCCTGTGATGTCTCTTACCTGCAATGTCACACAGTTCTGCATCCGAGGCATTTGCTAGGGCTTCCTCCAGTTCTGGTTCCAGCGTCACACTCTCCAGCACAGGATCCATTGGCTTCTGCTTGGGAACCCAGATCTTTCCTGCAAACACACAGGGTGCCCATCAGGGTGTGTGGCTGCAGTGGGGCCTGAGCTCCCTTTCACCAAAGGTTCCGATATGAGAGAGAAACTTAGAAACAGTCAATAAAACAGAAAACACACACAGAGAGATTATCAAGGGATAGAAGCGAGCAGAGTACATCCTAGTAAAGTCCCGAGCTTGGCGAGGGAGGAATGGGGCAGCTACCTGAGTGGCCACAAGGAGAGGCCTGTACCAAGGTTATTGAAAAGGTCTGTACCAAGAGATCCCGGAAGTTATCACAAAGGAGAGGGAGGGGCCGGAGCCAGAGCTCTATAGAGAAGAGTGACCAAGTTCCTTCTTAGCACCCAGGTCCCGCAAGTCAAAACCGCCTGGAACTACAGTCCCAGGGACCCGATGCCCCTTTCAGCTTGAGCAGACAGCCACATTCACTCAAATTCTTACTTACAAACACAGAATTAAAAATCAAAGAAATCTTGAAAAAAGAAATCACGGAGATCATCAAGAGGGAAAATGTCCCTGAGAAATTTTTTGTGTGAAAAATCAAGTTTGAAAAGCACCATGAACAATTTCATTTCATTTTGAGAAACTGCACATGGTTTGCCTGTGTCCCTCTCAGCTTGAGTCCTCGGGGCCCTGTCCCCAGAGTCATATGTTAAGGATATGTGGAAGTGGGACTTGGGGCGAGGTCATTAGGATGAGTTGAAGTCATGAGGTTGGGCTCCTGGAATGGCACTAGTGGCTTTATAAGGAAAGAGAAACACGAGCTTCCATGCCGCTGTCTCAGGGAGCGACCCCCTCCAAGACTCCGCACTAGCACGCAGCGAGGAGCACTGCCCTCCACCTCTGCTCTGCTGACAGCTTTTGAACTTCTCGGCTTTTAGAATCTTTATCTCTTTTAAATTACCTAGTCTATGGTATCCAGTTCACATAGTTTATGATTGTATGTAGGCTGTTTGAGGGGACGGGCAATTAGAGGGAGTCAAAGAAATGGCCGCTTATGATGTAGGGCCTCACAGAAGTAAGGAAACTGGTCCCCAGGATTAAGAGCAAGACAAGGATCGCCAGCTTTATCACTGCCTTCAACCCTGCATTGGAAGTTCTAGCGAGAATGAACGGGCACGCATGAGAGATACGTGAACCGCAAACAGAAGATGATGTTTCTGTTTCCGGACAACATGCTCTTTTATAGAGAAAAATAGAAACTTTCGTATTCCAAAAGAAAAAAAAAAAAGGGCTAATCAACCAACCAACAAACCAACCAACCAACCAAAAACCCCACTCCCCACCTCCCAAAAACTGTTAGAACTAGTAAACTCAGTGACAGCTGAAGCGGAGACCAAAAGCAGTGGTGTTTCTATATACCAGCAATAAAATATGCAAATAAAATTAGGAAAGCAGTTCACATAATAACCAAAGAATAAAGTACTTGGGGATACATTTTAAATACATGTACGCCAAAACTACGACGTATTGAATTTTTTAAAACGTAAAGAAAACGGGAAGGGTAACTGAAAATGGATTGGAAATATTAAGCTTTGTAATATTAAGTCGGCAACAGCACAAAAAACAACATAGTAGATAGATTCAACATGATCCCCATCAAAATCCCAGAAGTCCCCTTCACAGACGCAGAAAAGCAAAGGCACACAAGTAACCAAATGATTCCCCCAAAGCAAAATCCTCACGCTCAGGGATTTCAAAGCAAAACCACTAAGCTACTGGCATGGGGGCACGTAAGGGTGGGCACGGCAAACAGGGTTGAGAGTCTAGAAATGAAGTCAAACCCACGCTACATTGTCAACAACGACACTCCGTGTCTGTTCAGCCAGTGCTGGACCACTGATATTCTCATGTGGAAGAAAGGAGTCTGGCAGACGCCCACCTCACACTAGATGGAGAAATGGAACCCAAATGGACCAGCAACCTATCAGAAGTAAAGCTGGGACGTCTTAAAGATGAGCACAGTTAGAGTCAGCAATGGAATCTCGCAATGGCCACAGGCAATGACAGAGACCATCTTGGACTTGGTCCAAAACTGAAAGTCTCAAAGAATGTGATCAAGAAAGGGCAAAGCCAAGTTTTGGAGTGAGTAACATGTTCATGGGTCATATATCTGATAAGTGTCTGGTATTAAAAATTAGAGAAATGGGCTGGTAAAATAACTCGGCTGGTAAGGGCCCTTGTCCCCAAGCCTGACAACCTGAGTTCAATCCATGGGACCCATACAGTACAAGGAAAGAAACAACCACTATCCTCTGACTTAGACACACACACACACACACACACACACACACACACACATACATATTATCACACAAATAAATAAATGGAATAAAATTTAAGAATACTGAAATAATGTTTACAACTCATCAACAAACAAGCCAAGAAGACCCACCTAAAAATAGGCAAATTATTCAAGTAGACATCCCACCAGCCTAAGCTAGCTATGGAGGAGTACATTCTCAGCAAAGCCTGGCTAATGGCATGAGAAACCAGTGAGACTTGGAGGGACTCTGGCCCTAGACACTCTAGAAAAATCTCTACTTATTTAACCCATAAGAATTTCAACTAATATTAATTACATTCTTTTAAAAATACTATTTTGGCTGAATCGCTTTGTTTTAGCTGAATGGGAGTCTGAGCACCATGTTTATGCCTGGTGCCCCTGGAGGCCAGAAGAGGGCATTGGATCCTCTGGAACTGGAGTTACGGACAGTTGTGAGTCACCATGTGGATGCTGGGAATTGAACCTGGGTCCTCTGGAAGGAAAGCGAAGACTCAACCTCTGAGTCATCTCTCCAGCCCCAGTTGCATTATTCTTAATGCTGCTGCTGGACCTTTGTAAGATCGTTGCCATATGGAAACAGTCTAGCTTTCCTGCTGCTCCCTTGGGTCTGCTGCAGACTCTGACAGCCTCAGTTTCCCCAGCTTTCAAATGGCAGCTGAGACTATGGGAGCCAGAGAGCCCTGTCCATGGCACAAGTAAATCCTTGGGCGTAAACACCACTAGAGCTCACATTCTTGGATCCACTCAACAAACCTCCTCCCCATCATCACTGCCCCCTCTCCAGAAGACTCAGTCCAGCACTCTTCCGAGTCTGGTGGTTTGCTTGGCTCCTTGAGTCTCTTGGACCTTCCAGTGTTCAGGAGAGTGAAATGACTGAGATGCACAGGAACCCAGGGCCTGCGATGGTTGGAATCCCTCCATGCTGTCTGCGTCTTTGTGCTTTCACATCCATTTATTGGGCAGCCACATACCAACAGGAGCTGTGCTGACAGCAACAGGGGTACAGAGGGAACAGCTCTAGATACTGAGCCTGCATCAGCATGCTTATGCTTTTGTGGGTGGGGACAGTGGGAAGGACCAAAAAGGAAATCAGCTGCTGCAAGTTAATTAACACAAATGCTTTGATTCCATAAGTATTCAGGAGCCACCTTTTATGGGCAAGGTGTCGGTCGGGTGCTAGGGGATGTGACAAGATACAGGGCACTCATGGATCCCGTGCTGAGGCAGCGTGCCCCTGAGTGGTTCACCTTTGCCTCACACTCAACCCTTTCTCTGCTCAGCACTACTGAAGGCTAGCCCCCTGTGCTAGCTGGGGCCACTAGCTAGCCCATGTCCCTTCTCTCAAGGACTAGCTTGAGAGGAAAAGATGATAAAGGGGAAGATGCAGATAAAGACACGCTCAGGTCTCTGAGATGGAAAACAGCCAAGAGGGAAGTGGAGGGTAATGGTACATCTTATCAAAGGAGCTGGGGGCAATGTCCCTGAAAGAGGTGAGTATGGACAGGAAGGATTCATCATAGCTAATGCTTCCATGATACTTGCTGTGTGGCAGTGGGTGCAAGAGATTTATATGCATCTCTGACCTCCTGGCAGCCTGGGAGGCCTGGATGTTATTTTCTTCAGCCTGATTTGCTAGAAGAGGAATTAATTCACTGAGCTCTCACAGATAGCAAGTAGCAGGACCTGGGCTCTAGGCTGTTTCCAACCAGTGCATCTCCTGCTAAAGAGGCAGACACAGCCCTGAGGGCAGAGAGCTGGGCATCCAGGAGAGTATGATGTTTCTATACATTTTGAAGATCAGAGCTCAGACTTCTGGTCTACCCTATTCATTGCCATATCCACAGAGTCTGCACAGGGCTGAGAGTAGGGGGCATGGCATGCAAGTAGATGATCTAAAAGGCAAGAGAGGACCTGAAGGGTGGAGTGTCATGGAGAACTTCTATGCACCCCTGTCCCCTGCCCCCGGAGGCTTCTAGATGGCTTGTTTTGTCGGGAGCAGAGGATCTTGAGGGAAGAGGTGAAGGAAGGAAGTTACCAATGACAGAAAAAGACTTCAGAGAAAGCGTAATTAGGACAGGGGGATTTGGACTCTGTACCTTCATTCTCATTTACACAGTATAATCCTTGCTTAAGCCTCATGTTTTGACGTTATTAGTAACAGCTTCCTCTTCCCTCAAAAGTATCTACCTTTCAGTGAAAAATAGCCAACGCAACCTAGTTAAAGGGGATCCGGGAGAGAACATTTTGGTTGTCTGAGTGAGTCTTTTTCCTCAGACTATCCACAACTGCTTGAATACATATAACAGATGACGTTTTGTAAACAGGGATTATTTCCTGTTCAGATGGGAAGGACACATGAGAGACTCAGGTATATTTGGCCCAACACAGGGTGGGATACACAAGTGGCCTTCTGTGATGCCCCAGGAAGGACATGCTCGTGAGAGCCATGCTGTTTAGTACCTCGTTTCTCCCCTGTGTAGGGAACCAGGTCTTCTCGGTCCTTAAATTCCTTTGCTTGCTTTTCCAAGTGGTCCAAAAGCTCCTCTCTTTTAAAGGGGCCAGTGGGTGCCTTGGTGGTCTGATCCTTCTGCCTCAGGCCTGCAGGGAGCAGTGCGTTCTAAGATGGGGGTGGCGGGTGAGAAAGAGAGAGAGAAGGAAAGAGAGAGAGAGAGAGAGAGAGAGAGAGAGAGAGAGAGAGAGAGAGAGAGAGCAGTCAGCAGCTATAGGTACGCAATTCTCCAGAAACACAACACAGACCTGCAGGGCCTTGGAAGTGGAGAATCCAGCCAAGTCCTTTCCTTTTCTATGCAAGGAACCTGAGAGCTGAGGGAAGTGATGGGACTTGTCCCAGGTCACAGGGCACTTAAGGAGCAAAGAGGATCTGTGGGCTCAGTCCTCTGGTGCCCCTACCTGTAACACACGGGGTTAACGAACTGGGCAGCCAACACAGGCTGAGTGTAGAGAGATTCTTGGAATTTGGTATCTGAATGAAAAATTAGAATTGCTATAGTTTGGTTAGTGATCAAAGAGAGAAGCTGAAGGGAGCTTGGTGGGATTTGGAATAGAAGGTGACTTATAAAGAAGGGAAACCCCCCAACAAGCCTGAGAAAGCTCATCGGCAGTACAAAGTGGGCCAGACACACTCAGCCCACGGTCTCCATGGCCTAACAGGTCTTTTGTGTTTGTCTTGTGGGTCTGTGCTCATGAGAACTGATTGTTAAATATTTTGAACGTTGCCTCTGGAGATGGAATTCTCAAGAATGATAGTATTAACCCAATTTCTGTGTTCTCTTCTTCAAACATGGGCAATTCACTAGCAAAGCAGATTCCTACGGGGATTTTGACCATCTAAATTGGTTTCACCCTAAAGTCAGACCCTAGCATTTCAAGAATCAAAGGCAACGAGAGTTCAAAGGATGCTCAGAGACTATACAACCCCCCTCCTTCGCCCTTCGAGGGAAAACAGAGACCTGGAGCACAGACTGCCCAAGGGGTTTGGGGGCTAGATCATGAACAACCCCAGGGTTTTCCCTCAGATGTAGGGAAGAGGTAAACTTCATTTCTAATCCTCATGCATACGGTGGCCCCTGGCATTCAGGGAGCTAGAAGGGAATGCCTCAGAGGTGGGTTGCAACCTTTGCTGCACCCTAAAATTGACTAGATTTGTGTCACCCCTAACTCATATATGGGGTCCCCTGAAGAACTTACACCTTGTTACTCACAACACTCCCCGAATTCTTTCCTGAAGACCCCTTGAGGAGAGACACATGGGACAGGCATGCCCACAGGGATGAAATGTGAAAGCCAGCTATGGGCTGTTTATGAAGTACTCCCCTACTGTTGTCTCAATAATAGTAGGGCGTGCCTCCACATTAGGTCACAAGGATCTACAAACTGCAAGGTTGGAGAATAAGAAGTTCCCAGTTGGGGCTGGGATCCATGCAAAGGGGTGTACCTCAGAGGCCAGGAGAGACACTGGGAACTGGAGTATTTTATCAGAAGAGGACCAGTATGAAGAAAACCAAACTTGGGCTGATCTGGGGTCAAGGACAGGGGATCCAAAGGATGCCATAAGGGCTACATCTCTTCTACAGCAGCGGTTCACAGACAGCACTCACTGTGATAAGCAGGGCAGATGGTGCTTCTAGATGAACCACTTCCACTGGCAGGTATAGGTCACATGGTACTTCCTAAAGCTAGATGTGGGAGTCACTCCTTCTATCCCATGGCAGGGCCTCCTTACAGCGCAGCAGTAAGGGTACACTTTACTATCTACCATGCCTGTCTATGGCTAGCCATAGCGGGTGACCTACGCTAACCAGTAATGGGTGACACACCTGCTTTATGACAGGTCTGTGCTTCTCGGTTGAGGTTGTCATGGACCGATGGCGGTACAACTGAGGTGCATCAACCAAGCCCTCCTAGCCCTCCTGGCCTCCATGAGCTATGGTCTCTATGGTGACAGAATGTGACAAATGGTAAGGGTGGCTGTCATACTCAAATTTGGGGGAAGTTAAAAATAGGTAGTATGAAATACTGGCCTGCACTGACATATTAAATGCCCCCATATGATAGCTTCCCGCTCTTGGTCTGTCATCAGATAAGATACAACTAAAGCAGGAGGCCAGTCATCCAAGATGTGAGTACCAGAAAATAAGTTATTCTGATGTTTTAGAATCCAAGAAACCCGGACACACAAATATGAAATGAGTTAATCCCTGAGGCTAAGTGCCTGATGGTCGTCCCTTCAAGGGGCACACAGGGACTTTTCTCTCCATAAAGAGCCTCACCATTCTTTATGGTTTATTGCTTTCTTACTGTTTTTAAAGCCTTTTTCTTCCTATTATTATTATCACAGTTATTTTTATTATTATTTAAATCCCATAGCCAAGATCTGTGTTCAGCTTGTCATCCTTCAGAGTTCTCAGTGTTGCAATTACAGGTGTGTGTCACCCCACCAGGGTACCACAGAGGATTTTAATGGCAGGAAGGGGTTGGGGCTCAGGGATGGGATGAGAGATACCCGTGAGGTTGGATCAAACCTCAGATCTAGTTTCTCCGCCTTGGTCTCATGGTATGTAAAGCTGATAACAGAGTCTGGACACTGTCCCAAGGCTTCGTAAGTCATTATGGTCTCTACCCCATTAGAGGCCAGCTGCACGGTGACACCAAAACCCATCGCCAAACACTGGCCCTGGCTGAGAACTACTACACTAAATCAGGGACATATAACATGCGAGGAAAGATGTTTTTAATGTGTGCAAGAATGTTAGCTATATAACATATTAAAACATGGCTCCACTCACTTACATATTTAATGAAAGAAGCTAAGTTCTAAAACTCCAGATTTCAAAAGTATTTTCCAATGATTCTTAGCTGGTCGACTTTCGAAAGTATGTGACCATGCCTGCCTTAGTAGGGCTTAGAGCTTCTTTTCTTTCCATTCAAGGCCACGTTGACAAAATATCACAGAATCTTCAGTTAAAATCAAAGAGAGTCACATCTCTTAAAACTCTTAGCTATTTCTCACTTTATCTCGTTTTCAGAAACAGCACATGACTTCACAGTGTACATAAATATTAACTCAAAGTAGATCAAAGACCTAAATGTAAAAGCTGAAGCTATAAAATCCTTAGAAGGCACTGGAGACACAATGTGGCCATAAATCTTCTGACTCTGAATCAGGCACTGGTTTCTTAGATATCACACCAAACAGTGAGCAACAGAAGAAAGAAAAATAGAAATAGACTGGATGGACTTCGCCAAAATTAAAAACATTTGTGCTTCAGAGGACACTGGCAAAGAGACAGGGTGGGAGAAAGGCTTGTAAATCACATATCTGATGAGTGTACAATATCCAGAATGCATGGCTTTCTCTTGGGACTCAATAGAGGGTCCAAAATAAATAAATAATAAGTAAATAAAAATAAACCATTCAAACAATGGTCAAAGAAGCTGAATATTTTTTTCAAAGAACATACAAACTTCATGATGAGGGGCTGGAGAGATGGCTCAGTCAGTAAACCACGAGCTAAACAAGTCAGGGGAGCTGAGCTTGGTCCCTAGGAAACACACGAGTCTTTGAGCACTTGCAGTCCCCTGTGATTGGGAGGCAGAGTGGTCCCTGGAGCTTGCTGGCCAGCTACCTAGCCTAAGTGGAGAGTGCCAGGTTCAGTGGAGACCCTGGAGCAAAAGGATTAAAATTTCTAATTGTAAGACATTTCTGATAAGCTGGGTGTTGTGCCTGCTGAAGTCGGAAGATGGAGTTTGAAGCATTAGAGGCCACACAGTAATTCCCCGTCCCAAATCAAAGCAAAAACCCGTCTCAAAGATGCCCAGTAAGTGCAGGAGATACTCAGCACCACTAGGGAAATGCAGCTTACACGGGACAGACAATAACAAGTGTCGTCGAGAATGTGTGAAACAGGAGTTGGGCCGCTGGCCAAGAGCATGAGATGCTATGGGCTCCTTGGAGAGCAGTCTGGCAGTTTCTGAAAAAAGCTATACATAGAACTGCCACAGACCTAGAAACCATTCTTAGAGATGGAAGAAAATTCAAACCATAGGCTGACTCCCAAACTTGTACACAGATATACATGAAGACGTGATTAATAATGGTCCAAAGAGTGGACCTAAACATGTAAAATTCCATGAACCGGTGGACGGATAAATAAAATAGATCTATGCCACTGGATACTGTTGAGCCATGAAAAGGATAAAGTACCACAACGTGAGCGAACTGGAAAACATGCTAAGTGAAAAAAGCCATTGTAATTCCAGGGGTGTAAGCGCCAGGGCTTCCTTACAGAACCAGCGTCTCCTAATGCAGTTGGTGAGAATTACAACTGGCTCTGCCTAGAGGGGTCTCAGCAAGACTGGGGCTGAGATGAGTTTATTGCAAGAAATCAGACTTATTCTCCTATCAGAAACAGAATATAATGGTGGTCACCAGACCCAATCCAGTGGTAACAGTCAGGACACAATGGCGTTTGTACAGATGTAAGATGAGCGGCGAAGACGAATTCTTCTGTTAAGCCTCTGTATGCTCCGCTAACTGCTAGGGAACACAGGCAGACTGGATGCTGCTTCCCTACCCAAGAAACTACCTCAGTTTCTCAGGAACGGAAAGGCACACTTTGCCCCAGGAGTCACATACTCTAAGCTGAAAAACCATTGATGGATGCCTCTCCAGGCAGCTAGACCAGGCCAACTCTAAGATTCCCCACAATGTGACTTCCAAAATGGTCCAGTCTATAAGGGGAGGGAGAAGGCCTAAATGGTAGCCCCATGGCTAAGCTAGCAAGGTGAACTATGTCCCCAACCCCCAGGCCACACACTAACAACATGACTGTATTGGAGACAGGGTCTGTGTGGAAGTGACAGAGGTTAGACCGGTCAGGAGGTAGAGCAGGATTAGAGTCCTTCCAAGAAGAGACATCACAGATTGCTGTGTGCCTTCCTCAGCCACCTGTCACAGAGGACATACTGAGACACAGCTGATCCCAAGCCAGAAAGAGGTCCTGATACAAAATCCACCCTGCCAGACCCCAGACTGGGCCCTCCGAGCCTCTGAGACTTAGGGAATGTGGTTCTCGAGCATAAGGCACACAGTCTGAAGTGCTTCATGACACCAGCCTGGGCTTAGACCGCTCAGAAGGGTGGGCTGAGCAGCAACGGCAAGTCAGGGAGAGGTTTCTTTCTGCGGTGATGAAAATGTTTTCAAACTGACAGTATTGAAGGCTGGACAACTGGGAGCAGATTTAAAAGCGAGTTGTCTGCTTTGAATGGGTAAATTGGACGTGTGTGTGCATTACACACCTAAAAGAAAGTCATTCCCACGCCACCCTCCATAGGAAAACATTATCAAAACACCAAAAGCAGCACCTAACTTGAGCAGTCCCAGGATGCTGAGAAATGAGGCTGTCCACGGGCCAGCTGCCAGCAGAGATGCTGGGGCCGGCTAGCTCAGAGCCAGCAAGATGGAAAATGCTGCCAAATCCCACCGTATCCCTCAGCATGATGTGCTGTGTGGTAGAGATGGACCACAAAGGAGGAGAGAGAGAGAAAATGCTGTTTTGGATCACCTTCGATGCTTAGGATTCAAGCCTGACTCTCAGACACAGGCCAGCCAGTGTGGGGAAGAGTCCCCATGACCATCTTGGTGACAAGGAGCATGTCATAACCATGTATATGAAGAATGTATCTTTTGTTACCTTTTAAGAAATGGGCTCAACAAACATCTACTGAGTGACTATTACCAGCGTGCCCAGGCACTGTACAAGGATGTCATGACCCCGCTGAGCGGAACAAAGACATTGGGAGGTGAAGGTGGTGGAGCAGACACTGGAGAGAAATCTCAGCCACTCATGGTCCTTTCTTCAAGACATCTTGGTCAAGGTCCTGAAGAGGCCACAGTACAGTAAGGCACAATGTTACCAGACTGTATGTCACCTACAGTAGGGGACTCTAAGGTGCCTACAGGCAAAGGAGCCATTTGTCTCCAAGGACTACCATCCTCCTGCAAGTAAGTGCCCTGGCTTCACCACGGTGGCCAGCCTTTTGTATTAGATGGGAAAGTCATGTGGGTTTCAGGAATGGATGTGTAGGCACTCTCTGATATTGGCTTAAAATGGCAGCTGTGGCACCCTTGGGGGTAGTGCTGACTGTGCCTTCCACCCAGCCCCAGCAGACAGATGACACACACAAACATAGATGGGCTGATTCGACCTGCTTATTTGAATGAGAACTCTTGATTTCAAAACACTGACATGTATCTAACCATTCAGGGCGAATAAATCATATTTTAGAAGGCCTCAGCCTTGGCTGTCAGGTGGTCATGTTTGATCTAAGCATGTCATCAGACTAAAACATATGAAGTCAGCACATCCTTTAGTGTAGATTTCTGCCCAGTCCTGGCACTGGGCTAGGGAACGAGGTACACCCATGCATTTTCTAATTAAAGACGTTTTTAAGCTGTGAGTGGTGGTGCACATATCCTTAATGTCAAGGAGGCAGGGGTAAGCGGATCTCAGTGAGTTTGAGGCCAGCCTGTTCTATATAGCATAGCTAGGACTATGTAGTGAGACCTTGTCTCAAACAAACAAACAAACACAAACTAAAAAAACAAAGAACGTTTTTAAATTATAGAAGCAAAAAGTTTAAATATGTTCTTGGAAAAAGCCATAGAAAACTAACCACATTTCCTATGGTACTTTTTAAAAAAAAATGATTTCTAATACAAAGTCTTAAACTTATTATTTGGCCCAGGCTGGTCTTAAACAAGCTGGAGCCCCCAAGTTCCTGGGATTCCACACACATAGCTTATTTGAAGTATAGCTTTAAACATCAGCTTCCTGTCAGATACTGGACTCAGGTGTGCAGTGTCTTAGTCTGACCTCACTCCTGCATGCTGCTGTCCAGCCATCCAAAGACAGCAGAGACCCACAGATTCCTTCCTGGGATGCTAGTAGCTCTCAAGCCCTGCAAACTGGCATCAGGGAGCCTTGTAGCCATCGAACTCTGTTAGAAGCCTTCCAGGCTAGACCACTGTGGGCTTAAGATGTGAGCGTGTGCACAGCCATCCAGGCACACGACGCACTAAAACCAAGGACTTTAGACTCCTGCAAACTGTTAGGAAGTCTCAAAAGTTCTGCACTAATGATTTCAGGCTTACAAGCTACAGGCTAGGAGGCCCAAGCTTGCATACAAATGGCACTGTTTAAAAGGGGTGTGCTCGGCAGAGCTCTGGCAACGACGGATGGTTAGCCATGCACAGAACGGCCCTTAATTTGATTCTCCATGGTAACGAAAATAAACTATTGAGTTACTTTTGCCAAAGAAATCAGTTATGTCTTAAAAGGGGCGCTCACGTGTGTGTGTGTGTGTGTGTGTGTGTGTGTGTGTGTAGGAGTATGTGTGTGTAGGGGTGTGTGTGTGTATGTATGTAGGTATGTGTGTGTGTGTGTAGGAGTATGTGTGTGTAGGGGTGTGTGTGTGTGTGTGTGTGTGTGTGTGTGTAGGAGTATGTGTGTGTAGGGGTGTGTGTGTGTGTATGTATGTAGGTGTGTGTATGTATGTGTTTGTAGGTGTGTGTGTAGGGGTGTGTGTGTGTGTGTGTGTGTGTGTGTGTGTATGTGTGTGCACAGCATGCTTCCATGAAACTGGGTACTGCTGCTCTATGACTAAGTCCTGTAACTTTCCACACTAGAGGACAGGGCAGGACAGGATGGGTGCTGGGGAACACTGAGAGCCGGGAGGGAGGACCTCACTGAGGTCACATGCTAGTCCTTGAAAAAGGACCATCCTTCTTCATTGTGCCCCAGGACTAGTAATGTGGGCCCAGCGGGAGAGCCAGGTCTGAGCAGCAGAAGCCAGATTCCACTTCTGCCGAACTCCAGGCTGAGTTACAGTGTGGCTCTGAGTAGCAGATTTTAGAGTTTAACACATCAAATATTCAGGTGCAACAAGCTGCGTACTAGGCAGTTTTCAGGGTTCTTTGTCTCTCTGTTCTTTTTCTTGTGTGTGCATGTATCGCTGTGTGAAGCACATGTGCGAGCATGCAAGAGTCCGTATGTTCGTGTGTACATGCATGCATGTGTACGTGTGTGCAAGAGACAAGAGGCTGATTCTGGTGCTCTGCTTTTTGAGACAGAGCTTCTTACTCACTGAACGTAGAGCTCATCTGGCCATTCAGACTAGCTCCCAGCAAGTCCCTGGATCCACCTATATCTGCTCCCCAACCCACAGTACAGGATTACAAGCATCCGTGGTAAGAGCTGTGGGTTCTGGAGATCCAATCTCGGGTCCTTGTGTGTGCAGCAGAAACCCTTTATCTGCTGAGCCATCTTTCCGGCACCCAAGGTCCTTTTGGCGTAATCATATATATATATATATATCTGTGCATGTAGGTGTGTTTGTGAAACAAAAGATAAAGCCCAAAGCTTGTCGTACAAAGCAGCAACAGAAGACAGACCTGCCAGCGGAGGGCTCTATGGCCCAACAAAGTACAGAATTTTTTGGTTTGGTCTTGAGTGTTTCACTAAATTGCCAATATTTTAAAACCAGGGTTCCCACACAGGGAAAAAATAAAACCCCACAGATTTCCTGAACTTCTCAAAACATTATCTGGTGCGGCAGCGCAGAACCTGCGTGCTACAATGGCGTCTAATCGGTAGAGCCGGTGTCTTTAGACAAACTCCCACTTAGTCCCCGCCATTCCCTGTTGTCTGAGATGCAGATGTTGGTTTTCTTCCTCAAAGATTGTGGCCCAGGGCATTTCTTCTTCTATACAATGAATCTCTTTAGACACTGTGGATCTCATTGTATCCATGTCCTTTCAGAGGTGGGGAAAATAAAGTATGAGCCCTGGTGGCCACAGATTCCTTTCTTTCATCCACCAACTCCATCACCTGCCTAATGGCTTTGCTGCCTGTGGCGAAGTGCTCAGGGGAGTGGGGAGAAATGGAGAATAGGCTACGGCTGAGAAGTTGGCTCCCCGATTTAGCCAGAGGTATCTTACCTTTTTAAAGATAGTGTGAGTCAAGGAGACAAGGGATAACAATCTGATCAATGTGGGGAAGGAGGCACCGTGGGCATTCTCCCTCTGTCACACAAACAGAAATGCTACACAAATAGCCAAGTGCCTGTTTCTGGTGCAGGAGGTGCCATGCTGGGGGCAGCAAGGCTCCAGGTGTTGAGGGTTGTCATCCTGCAGAGTGGGAGGGCCTTGAACCTAAGGCACGGAGGGCTCTGGTTCCAGCAGCGGAAAGAGGGGAGACACTGGGAAGCAGGGAGAATAGAGACAGGTGAGGAGAGGTGTCGGGAGACAAGGGTGGGGTGGGGACACTGCAGCCTGGCCTGACTCTCACCCTCAGTTCTGCACACACCGCTGGGCAGTGTTTCTAAGGATAAGAGCCTATTTTTAGAAGAGAGATTTATTTCTTTCCATTCCAACTGTTTACTTCTGTCCCGCGCTTGCATTTCTGCCGGTTTGTGTTACGAGACAGCACCACAGCCCATGGACCAAACTTGGCTGCTCCTTGGCTGCTCATTAGGCGAGGCCCATGCCCTACAGGACCTGGTCTGGGGCATGGGAGGGAGGGTGTGCCATTCTGCAGAGTCAGACCCAGAGGGAACCCTGAGATGTAACTGGAAGGCCCAGGTCCTTCTTGTAACACAGATGCTGACCTAGGGGTGTGACCTTTGGTAGATTTCCCCCCTATCTTGGGTTCATGGTCCTTAGTGTTTATTTTTCATCACTACAATGGTCATGGGACTCATGGGAATGGTATGGTTGTGGCTTGGTCAAAAATAGTACCAACCAAACAGTATATGTCCAGGAGGATGCCACAGTCAGGGTCTTTCTCCTGCATTGTGTGTGTGTGTGTGTACACATGTATATGCACACATGTCTCTGTGTATATGCATATGTGAGAAAATGCATGTGATATATGAGTGGATGCATGTGCATACGTGTGAGCATGCATGTACATGTATGTTTGTGTGTGCATGTGTATGTGTGCTCATGTAGATGTATGTGTAAGCATGTACCTGTGTGTGTTAATGGTTCCAAGTGTCTTAGCAGCTCTGAGAATGCTCGGCTGCAGGATCTTTGTGGAGATTTTATGAGACAATCCCTGTGAAATGTTGAGCCCCCAGCATGTCTGTAGAGAACCATAATACTTCAGGCCTTGAGGACAGCCCGCTTCCATTAGAGATTCTGTGGCAATGCCGCGTCACGAAATCAACTCTTGGGCTCCAATTTCTTTATAAGATTGAGATGAATCTACCTTCTGTCCCGCAAACATGTTCAGCCTCTTAAAAACAGTCATTTTCCTCTCAGAGTCTCATTAACAAGCAATTATTAATAAATTATTATTGGTAGCCTCTTAATTCTTCATTTATTTCACATTGTGTGTGTGTAAGCACGATTGTGTAAGCACTATGCACTGCTCTCTCGGCCTGTTCCGATATGTGTGGAACCCAAACTTACTTACTTGGGGTCTCTCCCTAACATGGAGCACACTGATTGGTTAGATTGGCTGGCCAATGAGCTCCAGGAATCCATCTCTGCCTCCCCCTTCTCACCCCCAAGCACTAGGAATTCAGGGGAGAGTCTCCCTTCCTGGTAGTTTTGGTTTGCCCTCTGGGAATCAAAAATCAAGACCTCGTGCTTATGAGGCACCAGGTCCTCATTCCTCCAAGGCTCAGTGTCTGCACCTTGATGGAGCTACATGCTGAACCCGCTCAGGACTAGATGGTTCACGCCCCGTGTGGCCCACTGTCGCTGGCACAGTCCTGGGATGGCTCATACCCCCACCCATGCTCATTTCTCCTCCTGCCCAGCACAAAGGCGACCGAGCTAGGAGTTAGCTGTGCTTCAGTGCAGAGCCCACTTAACTGCAGAGAGAGAGAGAGAGAGAGAGAGAGAGAGAGAGAGAGAGAGAGAGAGAGAGAGAGAGAAAGAGAAAGGGCAGGGCTGGGCGTCAGTCAACAGCAGACACTTTTAGCACATGAGCCATTCCTTTCCCGAGGGAGTCCAAGGGCAGCAATCTCATGATAAGCTTGAGATTTTCCAGAATGAGAAATACCAAGTTTCAAGGCCATTTTTAAAAAATGTGTACAAGTGGGAAACCCTCTGCAGCAAGGCTGCTTTTCAAGTGTTCAACTCCAGTCTGTCACATGACACTGGGGCTTAGGAATTGCATAATCACAGGAGCTGCACTCTGAAGTATTTGATGCCATCAAGTGCCAAGGCTCAGAAGTGGATAGAACCCTAGGGGGCTTCCGAGCCATCTGGACCAACTGGGAGGGAAACTGAGGTGCAAACAGGAAAAGGCAGGCCTGAGTGGAGCAGAGCAGATAGCTGTCTGTCTCCACCTTCCTCCAGAAAGAAAGGGAACTGCAAAGCCAGAAGCACAGCGGTGGCCCCAGCTGCCCTCCTCCAAACTCCCATGATGCCTTGGGTGTGCCAGGTAGGCAGAATAGATTACATCCTAGGAACAGATGGAGCTCAGAGAGGGGATTACTCCCGCCGGCTAGGGCATGAACTCTAAGACCATGTTTGAGCTCTGCCATCGCTGACTTGTAAGATGCTGGACAAATTACCTTGCTTCTCAGTTATTTCATCGGCGAAGCAGGAATGACAAGAGCACCTGCCTCCCAGGATCATCGTGAAGTGAGCTACGCCTTCACTTAGAACAGCCTGTGCTCATAGTGAGTGCCACGCCAGCACCAGGACTCAAAAGTAAATGGAGTGTAGTCTGCCAAGGGTCGGTGCCTGGCCCTGAGGTCTCAGGATCTACCCTGGCTGTCTAAACATCTGTCCTGAGGGCAGGTTCCTTTTCCTTTCCCTCTCTGATCCTGGTCTGGAATAGGGGGATTGGACCCCTGTTAGGCTTCCCTCCTCTGGGTCTGCAGAAGGCCTCTCCAGGGTCCTGACTACAGAGCTGGGCTCTGGGCCCAGTGAAACTGGAGCTGGAATGTTCTCGGATGGAGGGAGCCCCATTTCCCTTTCAAAAACTCAACTGTCTTGTAAATCAGACAAGGGAGCCCATTTGCAGTGAAGCGGTCAGTTGTGGGGCTGGGACACCCTACTCTCTATTATCTTCCCCTCTTCTTGGGTTTCTCCTTTCTTCTCCCTGAACTGGAAAAGAGAAAGGGGCCTTTGAAGCTGCCATCTTTGATAATGGTGCCTTCTCCGCCTTCTCCGGGGCCTCTGCTTCTCTCCAGGATGTTTGCAATCTGACTCCTGGCGCCCTGTTCTGTGATCAGGCAAGCTAGGCGGCGAACCCGTGCCTGTGGGCACCCACAGAGTGGCCTTTTCCCACCTACCTTTGAGGTAGAGCAGGCTGAATGACACAGCGGTCTCTGGGGACTTCTTCTGAGGCCACACAACCTGCCATTTGAGTAGGGGGTCACTCTGTGAGCCCTTTGTGGGTTTAGGGGTGAGGCAGGAACCCAGCCAGTCCCTGGAAACTAAAATCTTGGTCCTGAGAGGCTCCAGCGTCCTGGGGCTGACACTGGATTCTGACCCCTGTCATCACCTGCCCTATTTGTAGCTGCTGCCTCATGCGACCTCATCCCCACACTACAGCTCAGGGCAATACCAAAAGAGCAGAGGGCCAGACGTGGCTGCAGGCAGTGGCTGGGGCGGGGTAGGTGCTCACTCACATTCCTCCAGGGGCATTCCCTGTGACACTCTAGAGGGTGGGGCTGTGGAGAGGGGCAGCATCCTTCCTTACCTTCAGGAAACGTACCTGCCCGTGTGAGCTCCCAGGATGCAACGCTCCCACTCCCTCCTTCTGGCACACATCTCCAGGGTTAGCTCCCAAACCACCAAGCCACATAGAATCGCCACTGAGAGG
Organism: Micromys minutus; assembly: GCF_963924665.1. Classification (NCBI taxonomy): domain Eukaryota; kingdom Metazoa; phylum Chordata; class Mammalia; order Rodentia; family Muridae; genus Micromys; species Micromys minutus. The sequence goes on from NC_137963.1 coordinate 36,966,326, forward strand.
CTCCCCAGATCACCAAGAGAGGTCCCAACCACCTTGCCATCTCAACATCATTACATACGCCCTTCCTTTTTCTAGTCCCATCCAAGTTTCCACAGAACCCACACGGAGACTCCTCCCCCCCCAGCAAAGCCTGACCCGGGGAACCACACTCAGCTGGACATGGCTCCAATCTCAACTGGTCCGTGGACTCGCCCACCAGGAGGAAGTAACGACCCCTCTCGGCTCCGTCTGTTCCCAGGATGTAATCTATCCTGCCCACCTGGCATACCTTGAACTAACCAGAGGCAGCGATGCTCTGTGGGTTAGCGCAACCATCAAGTGATAGAGTTGAGTGATGCCTACTTTTAAGAGGGGAATAAAGGTCCCATCCTTAAGATCAGTCATTTACTATCATCCTGCCTTCATTGTGCTGGGTGCCTGCCATGTCGTTACAGGCTAGAGACCTGTCCAAGAGGCGGGTAAGAATGTCTCCCCTAACCCTGCTCACAGCTCCCCGGGGGCTGGCCAGACTTCTCCATTGTCCTCCATGTTCTCTGTCACTCGGATGCTCGTTCCAACCTGTGCTCTACCATACAGTCGCAGCAGGCTGTGCCAGAGCAGCACTGTGGCTCTTGGAAGACTGGTGATAGCTCGGAGGCAGGGCTCCCCAGAAGCCTGCATACGCTCTGAATCAGGGACCTCATGTGGTACTGTCTCCCTCAGAGCTAAGACCCACAGGTCCAGGATTCAAGGTTGGGCTCTCGAGTGGTAGCACATAACACCATCCCTAGGGAGCCATTAATTAACAAATGTTTTCCTTCCATTCCTGCTCTGCTTGACTAGAAGCCCCAGTTCCAAAGGAACAATGGCTTCTGTCACAGGAGGGACCATCGTTTCACTGAACAGGAGGTTAACACACTGCTACCTGGCCTCCGCTGTTCCTCTTGCTTCCGAATCAATAGGTTACCAAAGCTGACTACCATGGTACGAAGGAAATTCTTGGGGTGAGTCCTGGGGCTGCTGTGCTGAAAGCTGGTGGGAAACTTGAGAAGAACTGTTAAGGACAGAGAGCTCAGGGGCTTGGCCCATCAGGTCAAGAGCCACGGAGAGCAGAGGTGCTTGCTGAGGGCCGAGGCAGTGCAGACAGGGTAATGGAGGGAGGTGTTTACAAAACTGGCTATCTCCATCTGTCTGGTTAAAGAAACCAGAGCCGTGGCTGTCACGAGTATCTCCTCCTGCTTCCTGACCATGTATGTGGACAGCCGAGACCATTGCCCCACCCCCAAGTCTTACCACACAACATAAGCTGTATGGACAGTTGATGGTACTACGGGAGGATTAATTCTCCACAGTGTTGGGATGAACACTCGGAGATCTTACCTCCCCTCCTGAAGAAGAGGGAGGAATTTATCCTACACAGCATCGTGTCAGGCACAGCTATGACACGCTGTTGTCTCTGTTTGCTAATAATCGCCTGCGGTTTGAAAAGATACACGCAGGTGCCAAGTTAACAACGAGGCGGACTTGGGACGGGTAATTTTATGAGTCAGCTTGCCTGAGCCCAGGGTTGCCAGGCGTTTGGTTGGATGTTATTCTGGTTGTATCTGGGAGGGTGTTTCTGGGGGAGGTGAGCATTCGCATCTGTAGACTGAGTCAGGCAGATGGTCTCTGTGATGTGGGATGGTCTGCCCCATCTGTTAAAGACCTGAATAGAACAGAGGAGCTGACCCTCCCCCGAGAAGGAGGGCTGCCTCCCTCCTGACTGCCTGGACTGAACCACTGTTTTTTTGGTTTTGTTTCTTGGTTGGTTGGTTGGTTCCTCACCCCCAACCCATTTTTGTGCTAAAAGCGGGAACTGTGCTTGGGTCTTGAACCTACAGGCATTTAGACCAGATTGGCATCGCCAGCTCTCCTGGTTTCCAGCTTGCCAATTGCAGATCTCAGGGCTTGTTTGTCTCCAAAGCCATGTGAGCCAATTACTCCACACACTCTCTCTCTCTCTCTGTAGGATATACATTGACTTTCTCACACACACATCTTATTGTTCTGATTTTCTGGAGAAACATATGTAGTACATTTTAAAACTACATCATTCCAATGCACTGTCCTAGAAGGAGAAAAACATTGGTGGCTTTGGGAAGTGCCCACCTACCCCTCCCCCTGGTGCCAGTGCACCGCCCCCCCAACCCCACCCCAGACTAGTGTCCCCCTTTCCTGATACTCACATCAGGGTCTAGCTCATCCAGCTCGGTTTCCAGTGTCCTGAGCTCCTCCTCTGTGAGGGCCCCCAGGATTTCATCCTCATCTAGGTCTCGGTATTTCTCCAGCTCTCGTCTGTAGGACATTGTGCAAAGCTGTGTGTCAGTCTCCTGACCTTCTGTGCTGACTGGTGACCTGTCAGAAAGAGGAAAACCGTTTAAGACAGACCCCTTGCCAGATTTTCCTCTCCCAGTAGTAGGGAGTGTTTAATAGTGGCTAATTTGACAGTTCTCTATCTGCTTGCCAACAAGTGGCATGTAATGTCTTTCTTTGATATGCATTGGTGCATCTGTGTGTGAGTGTGCACACGTGAAGGTCAGAGGGTGACACGGGTGTCCATCCTCACCTCCTGTCACCTTGGACCACCAGGGTAGCTGGCCTGCAAGCTTCTCTTGCCTCTGCCTTGCCTTTCATCACAGGAACTCTGAGGTTACTAGTGTGCCCTCACTTCAAGGGATCTGAGGACTTGAACTTGGGTCCTCATGCCTGTTCAAGGGTGCACGTCACCCACCGAGTCATCTCCCCAGTGCAATTTCAGAAGTGCTGGTTGGTTGCAAGGGCATTGCCAGCAACTCTAAGTGAATGAGTGTCTATAAATGGTTCCAAGTACTTGATGAGTATTTTTTCCTTAGGTAGTCCAAATATTTCCTGGACAATCTTCCCGGTGTCCCAGTGGGAATCACCTGTGCAGGCAGCTGTCAGGATTGTCATTCTAAGGGGGAGGGTTAAGTGAACACCTGCTGCATGCGGGCACCTCACCCACCACATCTCAGTCAGTCCTGACAGAAAGCACCCTGCGGTGATGTTGATACAGTGTGTTGATACCAGGCACTAAGCACCCCACACAGACTTCCCAGTTTAGTTTGTGCTTAAGTGTTAAGTGTTGTCCTTCCTCAGGTGAGGACTTTGGGCTGAGAAAGGTGTACCCATACCACCGGGAACTGGTAAGTCCCCAGTTTGCACTCAGGTCTTCGGGGAACCTGGTGTCTGTGTGGTAGAAGCCTTTTTGTGGAATCTCGGGATATCATGGTCCAAAGAACCACAGACTGGACCCCTCGTTGTATTCATTGGGAAGCTGCTTCAGAAGCAGTGGCCGATCCAGGGGGACAATCTGTGCCTGCCACTTCCAGGGTGCTATCTCCTCTTAGATGCTACCCAACACCCCTCACATGACCTTTCATATACGTGGGCTCCTTCTGTCTGGAACTTTAAGTAATCATTTCACTGATGAAGAAACGGAAAGATGGCCCAGAGCTCCTGGGATCTCTTCCAGCTACGGTGTTCCTCCACTGCAGGGGAACAGCAAGGCCATGAACCTTCCTGTTCTTTAATCTGACTAAATAATAACATGACAAGGCCGGCCTATCTGTTACCTCTCTGAGCAGTTCTGGCAACCTCTCATGAACCCCTCATCAAAGCCCCAGTACTGGGTCCACATCCCTTCAAGTGCCTTCTCCCCGATAAGCACCTTCTTCTGTACTCCCAGGGCCCAGCTTCCTCTGGGAGCTTCTCACTAAAACCAGTTATGGTTTTCTCCTTGTCTCCGGTATCCCTGAGGATGTTCTCAGCTCTTCTCTAGGGGAATGCTCTGTCTGTGAGATTGCCTTCCTGTCCCAGCTCTCCCCACTACCCGAGCCTCTCCGCCCTCCATCCTTTCAGAAGCCGAGAGATGCCTTCAACGTGGCAGAGCAGAATCTAGTCCTGTGCATATTGTCCATGTTAGGGAACAACCTCATGCCTTAAGCATCCTATGTTGATGTTCTAACCCCCAGCACTGCAATCACCTGCATAGTGCAGTGTAGAATGAGCTCTCACGTGAGGTCCTACAGGGTTGCTGAGATATAACCTAGGTTTAGACAAGGTCATCTTGGAGTCGGACGGATTGCTACCAAATGTGACTGCTGTTCCTATAGAAAGGAGACATTCTGTGACAGCATTCAGCATGGTGCCGTGCACAGATACAACAGAGAGTAGGCTGAGGCTTTTAAAGCAGGGCGAGGCTCTCCAGAAAACCTCCAAAGCCGGGGGAGACACCCTGGGTCTACTTTTCTATTTAGCTCTCAGAAGAACCAAAGCATCCGGGTTGTGCATTCCTTTAATCCAAGCACTTGGGATTCAGAGGCAGGGGCATCTCTATGAGTCCAAGGCCAGTCTGGTCTACAGAAAAACTTAAGCAGTAGATACATTGATTTTGGCTTCCAACTTTCAGACATGCATTCACTGAAGCTGTTCACCTCCCGGTTTAGGGTACTCAGTGCCAGCACCCCAGCACACTTGCATGATTGCCATTTCTCTTCACAGAAGTTCTCGCCAGGATCCCAAGGAAGGGAGGGAGGGAGGGAGGGAGGAAGGGAGGGAGAGAGGGAGGAACAAAGGAAGAGAAAGAAAACACACATGCATATATATATATATATATATATATATATATATATATATATATATATATATATAGAGAGAGAGAGAGAGAGAGAGAGAGAGAGAGAGAGATTAGAGATAAAAATAGATATATAGATAGATATAGATAGAGATTGAGATAGAGATAAAGATGATATAGATATTGTCCTTAATCATGTATAAAATAATGAATGGAATTTTCCACAGCAGTGAAAAATGATAAACACCGAGGGAAGACAGTCCATCCTTTGAAAATCTGGGTTTTTTTAAATTAAGGACAATTGGAGTGATTTAAAACAAACAAACAAACAAATAAAAAAACAAAGCCAGAGTTGACTAACCACCGGAAATATCAAGGGCTTTGGTGAGCAGGCGGCACATTGCATTCACGGAAATCTGTATCATGCACGGGCACATCCTCAGGGGAAGGCGTGACGGCCACCTCAATAAGACGGATGAGCTTCCCAGGCGCAGAACACCAGTGCTACCCTGTTCTCCAAGAAGGCCTCAGCTTGAGCTGAGGTCCTCCTGTGGCCAGACCCCACGTCTACAGTGGTTGGAGCGTAAGTGCACACCCCTGTTCATTTCCTTTTGCTCGGGTGACCTGTGTAGGTGCAACAGTTGGAGGCCCTCCCACAGCAGCCTGACTGGGCTAAGGAAAGCCAGGAAGTATGAGGAGCCATGATCTCCATCACAGGGTCCAGAGGGACTCAAATAATGACTTCCAGAACCACCCATAAGGATGTCCAGCATGCCTTTGAGCTCTCATCTCTGAGAAGGGCTTCAGCACACCAGTCTTTGGCGTCTGCTGGGCTGTGGATGTGACTTTCTTCCCTGGAGTTTCTTTTGTTGAAACCTGGTCTCCAATGTGGCACTACTGCTGTACTGGAGGCTTTAAGAACCCACTGTAGGCGACCGCATTCTTATGGATGGCCTCACACGCAGGAGTACACGGACAACACAAATTAGACTCAGTGGATTGTTTTTAAAAAGATGCCATGAAGTTGGGAGTTGGTAGGGAGGAAGGTTTAGATCAGGGAGCAGTAGAGAGGTGAATATGATAAAAATACATCGCATGAAATTCTCAAAGAATGAATAAAATACCATACACACACACACACACACACACATATAATTTACAAAGGGCACTGCAGGCATTGCCTCCGGAGGGACTAATTCCGGACTTATGGGGTGATTTATTTACTACTTGAAGGAGTCATTATAAAAGAAATAAGATCGGTTCCTTCTCCCAAGAGCTTCAATTACTTTGATAAAATACCATGACTTAAAGCAACTTGGAGAGAAAAAGGTTTAGTTCATCTTACCAATTCTCAGGTTACACTCCATCACTGAGGATAGTCAGGGCAGGATCCTGGAGGCAGGAACTGAGGCAAAGGCCACAGACAGGTGCTGCTTACTGGGCTGCTCCAGAAGGCTTGCTCATCCCGTTTGTGTTTTTGCTTTTGTTTTTTACCACCCAGGACCACCTACACACAGGTAGCACTGCCCACAGTGGGCTGAGGCCTGACACATCCATCATCAACCAAGAAAATGCCCCATAGGCTTGTCCACAGGCAAATTTGACGGAGGGAGGCATTTTCCTCAGTTGAGGTGTCTCTTCCCAGGTAACTCTAATTCCTGTCAAGTTGACAAACGAAATAGCCAGGATCTCCTTCCTCCCTTTGCTTTCTGTGTCATGGTCATGCTGTGCGATTTCTACTTCTGGTGTGTCCTCTCACCCTGTAGGCATGGTCATGTGCTAATACACCCAGGAGAGCTCTCCCTGCAGAGGAACAGATGGGGCTGCCTGACTTTGGATTTTTTACCTTTAAGACTGTAAGCTCAATAATGCTTTTTACTTTCAAAAGTACCCAGCCATGGGTATTTAGTCTTAGCAACTAAAAGTGAGCATAAGACAGTCTTCAGAAGTTTTAGACTGTACCAAGATCCACAAGATGGGACTACAGGACTCTCAAAAGTCTTATTGTACACACAAGAGATGTCTCCAGAAATAGGGTGCAGAAAAATCCATCAATTCTTTTTTCACGACATTAGATCTCTAAGATACATCTCCACAAGTTGGAATACCATAAGCCAAATTTTGGAAAACACTGTCTTAGAGTCATTCTCAGTCATACTGGGAGCCGTCACCCAAGAAGATAGGTCAGAGGGACAGAGCCCCATCTTGAGAGTCCCAGACAATGCCGAAACCTGGGAGCTCCCCACACTATTGTTTTATTTTCCTGGTTGACTTGTTTTCTAGATGCTTTGCAGAAAGACTTTAGGAGAAAACTCACACAGAGAGAGACTGGAGGGTCTACGAGGCACTCACATGAGAGGGAGCTTGGGTAGTAGTTGCTTGGGAAAGAACCAGATGAGAGTGGTAGGTGGTATCTCTGGGGTCTGCTGAGAGAGACCTGGGGCCTGGCAATAGGCCACCTGCGCGATGCCATTTAAAGAACAGACATCTTCAAATTTCCTGAGGAGGTCTCCTCTTGTTACATCCGGTTATACTGTGTGCGCATCCACCCTGAGTCACTGCTGAGTTCAAAATCTTTATTTCATGGGGTTTAAAAAGCCCTTTGGAATGTCCATAATCCCTGGGAATATTACAGAGGGATGAGGCATCAACTTTAAATGAGCCAAGAACAATGGGGAATCATGAAGTTGTCAGTCACAGGACGGTTTCTGCAAAGGACTCTCCTCTGACTGTAAGGCCTGAGGCGGGGAGGAAGTAGAACATGAACTTGGTGTGCTGACAGATCCCACTGCAACCATCATTAAATTCCCGAGGTCTCTGTTTACGGTCATCGTCAATGACGTCATCGTCAATGACACAGCTGGACCAAATCGGTGGCTTTAAAACTGAGATCTCTGAGAAGGTGTCTCCAGATATGGAGGGGACCAAGGGGTGAGAGGGCTGACCCTGGCCCGGCTTCATATGTTTGCTTTGGGTCATCGAAGATCTCCTTAGATAAAAGATCAAGCTGAGACTCATTGGACCCGGTCAGAGTCCCAGGACTCATCCTGTAGGATGTTGTGAGAATGAGTATTGTCAGGTAGATAAGGGGGCAGTCTGGGGAGAGGCACAGCCCACACAGGCTCACACAGGTTCACACAGGCTCACACAGGTTCACACAGGCCCACACAGGCTCACACAGGCCCACACAGGCCCACACAGGTTCACACAGGCTCACACAGGTTCACACAGGCCCACACAGGCTCACACAGGCCCACACAGGCCCACACAGGCTCACACAGGCCCACACAGGCCTACACAGGCTCACACAGGCTCACACAGGCCCACACAGGCCCACACAGGCCTACACAGGCCCACACAGGCTCACACAGGCCCACACAGGCCCACACAGGCCTACACAGGCTCACACAGGCTCACACAGGCCCACACAGGCCCACACAGGCCCACACAGGCTCACACAGGCCCACACAGGTTCACACAGGCCCACACAGGTTCACACAGGCTCACACAGGCTCACACAGGCTCACACAGGCCCACACAGGTTCACACAGGCCCACACAGGTTCACACAGGCTCACACAGGTTCACACAGGCTCATACAGGTTCACACAGGCTCACACAGGTTCACACAGGCTCACACAGGCCCACACAGGTCCACACAGGCTCACACAGGTTCACACAGGCCCACACAGGTTCACACAGGCCCACACAGGCTCACACAGGCCCACACAGGCTCACACAGGCTCACACAGGCTCACACAGGCTCACACAGGCCCACACAGGCTCACACAGGCCCACACAGGCTCACACAGGCTCACACAGGCCCACACAGGCTCACACAGGTTCACACAGGCCTACACAGGCCCACACAGTATCAAGTGCTATAGTGTAACGAATGTTATTGCTGGAGCTCAGTATCTGCTTTCCCCTCACATTGTCATCACACCATAAAGTCCCTCCCAGGAGATGTTTTTACCAGTCTCTGTGTCCTCACAGCTAAGCCCAGTGCCTGGTGCAGAAGTACCATCAGGTAAAGAGATGGCGCACCTGGGCTCTAATCTAGCATCCTTAAAAGCTCAGGCAAATGTCTGCTCTTCTTAGAGTCTCTGCTTATCCATCTTTACGTGGAAAGCCTGGCTCAGCGTTAGGTGAGTGTGGAATCCTGGATGGCAGGCTGTGATTCAGCTCCAGCCTAGCTCCCAACATGGCTCTCTGGAAGCAGAACAGTTCTGGTGTTTTACCTGCCTTCTAAGCTGGGTCCTGACTGACTGCAGCGTCAGTATGTAGAAGAAAAGAGGACCTGCAGGAGCTTTACCATCTGCTATGTAGGTTAGGCTTGGAGCAGATCTAGCTAACCACCAGATTCTCTACAGCACAAACCTCAAGCAGCTGCTAAACATAAGAATAGGAGCTATGGCAGGAAGCAAAGCGCTGCAGGTTACACAGTTGGACGTCAAGGCTAAGGCTGCCCATCAGGAAAGCTGCAGGAAGCACTAGGTGGTACCACCTTGATGGATAACAGCATCTCCCCAAGTTTTAGAAAGGCTGAGCCAGGGAATGGTATCCTCTTTTAATCTTTGACATGCAGGCCTTTCTTTTGGGAGATACATCAGCGAAAGGAATCTATGCCATGTTTCTTCATGACAAAGTTCTACATCCCAGACTACATGCCCTGTCCTCTCCTCCCGAGTATCTCTCTCTCTCCCTCTCTCCTCTAGCTTCTGAGACGCAAGAGCATCTCAAGTGTGCATTGTACCTCCCGAGAGAGCTGTCTCCCCAGTGCCCTTCTTCAGGGAGAACCTGGGACAGCCATGTTTATATTATCTGATATGTCTCCACTCCCAAATGAATGCTTAGAGAGGGGGCTGGGTGATCAATGGCCTGTGACATGCTATAGGATGAAGGAGAAAGAGGAGGTGGCAGAGGGGTGGCAGCTCCCGGTGGCGTTTGTCAGCCTCCAGGGCTGGACACCAGGGGCTCAGCCCAGCCTCCTCTTCCTGACTCCTCCAGCTCTGTCGACCCCCATTCCTGACGCTCTTCTCTTTTGACATTGTGGTAAAAAACACACATGGCACGAAATCGTCACTTCTTTGGAGGATGGTACCCAGAGCTGGCTCTATGCTCCATAGGTACGCCCTCCCTGCAATGAGCCACACCCCAGCCCTTGGCCATGTTAAAGTGTCCAGTTCTAAGGCACTCAGGACAATCCGGTGCTTTCTCATGCAGCCTCACCACCAGCCATCTCTGGAGTACCTTCATCCATCACAGCCGAAACCTGGCAACATAACACTAGCCCTCTCTTCCCTCCCCGCACCCCTGCCGGCTTGTAACTGCTTGGGGGGGGCTGCCTGGCCTGAGATTTTTGGCTGTGCTTTGTAGCTCACAAGGGTGGAGCCAGACACGATTGTCTCTGTGTGACTGGAATCCTGTGTCTTCAACTATTTACGTATCTGTCCCTCTTCTCTTACTCTTTAGTGTCTGTGTCATTCCGAGAACTTAGCCTGTCCCTCTGCCCCAGCTCTCCTTCCTCAGGTCACATCCAGATGCCTATGGAAACCATTCTCCTACAGCATGCAAGCCTCTAATTATCCCTAACAGCTCCCCACTGAGACAGATCAAAATCCCTAAGGTTTGATGTGTCAAGATATGGTGTCCCTGACACCTTCCCAGTGCACAACTGGGGGAGGGTGGTTATGTAATAAGTGCCCCGCCCCCACCACGACCAGCAGAAGACATCACACCCCAGGCAGGGCCAGAGAGAAGCATGGTTTCATTTGACATCTCTTCTCAGTGCCCAGCCCCAGCCCTGCTCAGAGGAAGAACATGGCAGCTGGTGGTGGGTCATCACCAAGGGACACAAGCCCCGCCCCGTGCAAACAGTGTATAAGTGAGTCTCATTCAGGTCAGCAACCAGCTAGGGAAGAAAGTCAACCATCGACCAGCTGAGTGTGGAAGGGGAAGACCAGGTAAGGAATGTTTGGGGACAAGTTGAAGGTCATGAAATGAGAGAGGGACTGTTACAACAGTATATAGTGACACATACAGTATACACAACACTGTATAGAGACCTCTGTGGCATCTAAGAAACAACTACCCTTAGCATTAGTTTCCTGTCCCTAGGGGTGTGGTCACTTGTGACCCATACAGAGAGAAAAGGGGAAGGAGCAGGAAGTAGGCCAAGTTCTCGGAGTGACCAAGGTGCAAATCCCTGGCTTTTTTACATTTTCAGGAGCCCCTTCCCATGCAAGAGTCTCCTAGGCAGGACTGCTGTGATCATTAACCCCGACAGTCACCTTACAGGATCTAGGACCACCTAGAGAAAGCTCTGGGTATGTCTGGGAGGGACTTTCTAGACTGGATGGATGGAGGTTGGAAGAGCCACCCTGAATGTAGGTCCCATATAAAAATGAGAAGGTGAGCTAAGTACCAGCATTCATTTCTCCCTACTTCCTGACTGCAAACACAATGTGACATCTGCCTCATGCTCCCCCCTAGCTTCTCCACCATGGTGAGCAATGGACAAACTGAACATTCAAACCTGAAGTGTGGAGAACTCCTTCTTTCCTTAAGCTGCTTTTGACTTGTAATTTGTTACAGCCACGAGACAAGTAACTCATACAACTGCTGTGGTGGTTTGAATAAAAATGGCCCCCATGGGCTCATATGCTTGGTCAGCAGTGGAACTGTTGGAAAGGATTAGAAGGATTAGGGGGTGTGGCTTGTTGGAGGAAGTGTGCCGCTGGGATGGGCCTTGAGGATCTGGATGCATCTCCGGCCAGCACGCTCCCTGCTGTGATGATAATGGACTGACCCTCTGAAAATGGAGGCAAGTCCCCAGTGAAATGCTTTCTTTCATCAAAGTTGCCATGGTTGTGGCCTCTCTACACAGCAATAGAACAATGTTAAAGAAACCATCTGTGGAATTTAATAAATTCATTGTGGGAGAAAATCACAGGTCCCTTTAGAAGGCAGGGAAGAGGGCTGGAGAGATGGATGGCTTAGCAGTTAGGGACACATACTGCTCTTATATAGAACCTGAGTTCCTTTCCAAGCACTGCCATCGGGAAGCTCCAGGGGATCCAGTGTCCTCCTCTGACCTTTGTGGGCACCTGCATGTGTGTGCATATACCCACCACATACACACACACACACACACACACACATACACACACACACATACACACACATACACACACACATACACACACACATACACACACATACACACACATACACACACACATACACAAACACATACACACACACATACACACATACACACACATACACACACACATACACACACACATACACACATACACACACACAAACACACACATACACACACATACACACACATACACACACATATTCACACACACACACACACACACACACACACACACAGAATTCAAAGTAAAATAAGACCTTGTTAAAGGGTAGGGGGAAAAGTCTCAATAAAGGAACTGATGTCTTCCATGTTCTCTCTTGATCTGTGCTTGTTTCTCTGTAAGACCATAACCCACACAGACACGCTTGTTCTTCAACTCGGAGCATGCGTGAGAAGGCTGCTGGCCTCTAAGTCCCTTCTCCTGTCACACATAGGATGGACACACTGTTGGGGTGGAGCAGGGTGGGAAGTCAATCCCTCCCACCACTGTAACAACAGAATTCTCTACCCCATGACCTCATCTAGGTTTCTGCTGTCTTGACCCGCAGGTTTCCATGCAATGGGACATTCTCTGTGGGTATTTTCTACTTGGCTGGGCCAAGATGGGCTAACAGTGGTGAAGCGGACTTTTTCCCATCAGCATTTCCAGATGAATGCTCCTGGGTGGCCAGAGGGTCCCAGTGGCATGGGGACAGGATGACAGGAGCTGGGGATGTGTTGCAAGGACAGAGCAGTTAGATCCCAAGAATCCCACCCAGGAAGCAGAGAGGAAGGAGGAGGATCCGCGTGAGTTGAGGTTCCTGCTGAATGTAAAAATACAAGTTCAGTGGGTGGAGGAGACGTCCTAGCCAATGGTGTCTACCACGCCAGCCTGAGGACCGAGCTCGACGTTCCACATTTATATAAAAGCCGGGTAAGGTTGTGTCACTGGCAGTCCTGGGTTGGGGATGTGGGGACAGATGGATCCCTGGGGTTGCTGGCCAGACAGACAGACTGACATAATGGACAAATGCCATGCTCCAGTGAGACCCTGTTCCGTGATGGGGACAAAAGCAAGGTAGAGGCTCCTGCGGAACAATACCTGAAGTTGACCTCTGGCTTCCAGTGTGCACATGCACACAAGTACATGAACACACACACACACACACACACACTTACAAACACACACATGTACTCATACACACATGTATACACACACATACACACAATGTACTCATACACACACATACACACACATACATACACATGTACTCACACACATGTATACACACACATATACACAATGTACTCATACACACACATACACACACATACATACACATGTACTCACACACATGTATACACACACATACACACAATGTACTCATATACACACACACATGCACACAAATTCAATGACAAAAGGATTTAAAAAAAAATCTCTGGACGGAGACGGCACAGCATTTGAGCAAACGCAATGTCTTTGCAGAGCGAGAGTCTGTGTACCAGCAAGTGTGTAGCACCCGCCTCCATCCCCTTCCCCAGGTCACATACCCTGAAGGCCCTAGGACGAGCTTGGCTCTTTCCCACTTGTGATGATGGCCAGTTTCCTCCTAACAACCTGCCTGGTCTACAGGGGCCATCGTGCAATGGCAGAAAGGCCCACTGGGCTGGGAGCCAAGGGTCTGGTTACAGGTCCCAACTTGAGCTGCAGGTGTGCGGTGTGCCCCCGAGCCAGCTGCCGCACTCCTCTGTATCCATAGCCAACTCCCAGGTGAGCAGTAACAGATCCCCTATCACACGCATGGGAGAGATGACAAAAAGCAGGGACAGGGCTCACACCGTGGTCCCCAGGCTGAGGACAGACGTGGCAGTTCTTTATCGGTTGCGGGAGGACTGATGGATGACGTCTGATCTCAGAAGAGATCTTAGAGAAGAGAACGAGGACGGGCCCTGGCCTGGCCCCGGCTGGCTGGCAGCCTCTGGTGTGCAGCATCAAGCACCTGAGACCGCCGGGTCCCGTGCTGAGTGAGAACACGGCGTATATCGTTCCTTGTTGGGGACATCAGAATGTGGTGATGTAGCTTAGATGGCTCCTCTATTTCTCCTTCCTCTACCTCCTGAGAGGCTCAATAGCCAGCCCTGGATAATAACGGCTGAGCAACCAGGGGGAGGAGGGGGGACGCTCCAGGGACCGCGCACCCAACAACAGTCAGCAGTGTGGGGGGCTAAACCCCACACCTGGATGAAGGCCGGGCCACATTAATAAAAGTAGAGGGGCCCAGACATGGGTGGTGACATCTCAGCTTTGTGATGGACAAGTCCAAGCCACCATTATTTCAGTGGGGAAATTATTTCTTTTTCTTTTTCAACAGGGCACAGGTGACATGTAATACAGTCCAAGTCTTAAATGTAGAACTCGCTGAATTTACCCCAGACAAATGCAAGTATGTGAACACCCAGCTGGCCCCTCACCCTGAGGGTTTATCCCTCAACCGTGCTTGGTCTCCCTAAGATATAGCAATATTCTTGTGACTTTCAAAACTACCAACTCGGCACGGCTGTATTTTGAATGTCCCATACATTGAGATACTCAGCAGAAAGGTTCTTGGGTTTAGTTTCTTTGGTGTGTGTGCATGCCCACCTGGTGTGCAGGCATGTACGGTGCACATGTGTGGGGCCCAGAGTACAGCCTCAGGTGTCATTCTGCAGGCACTGTGTCCTGGGTTCTGAGACAGGGCCTCCACTGGCCTGGAGCTTGACAAGTGAACTCGGCTGGCCTCCAGTGAGTCCCCGCATTTGATACCTGCCCCTTCTACCTTGAGAGCACAAGGGTGGCTCTGGCGATCAGACTCCGTCCTCCTGTTTGCAAGGCGAGCACTTTATCAACGGAGTCTTCCCCTCGGCCCCAGAACTGGTTTCTTTCAAACAAAGCACCCTGTCTTTCGCTCATCAGCGTTGTTGCCTGTAGCAATGATTTTTCCTTTTCAGTGTTGCGTAGTATTCCACTACACAAAACACACCATGCTAGAGAGATTGATTTAAAGAACACTTCAACTGTTTCCGTGACCTGGGAATTACCACTTGTGCTATGAATATGTCTTCTGGGAGAAAGGACCACTTACTTTTTGGCCAGCTGGGTATGGAGCTGAATTTTGACATCAAGGGATGCAGTTTTCGGGAGTGATTATATAGTTCTGCATCCCCAGCAGCCATGCGTAGCTCTTCACTCTGCTCCAAATCCTTGCTCGCTTGCCATTGTTGGTACTTAGTGGCTTAGCTGCTCAGGAGGGGTGGCAGTAGCATCTCGCTGTGCACTTCCCTGGCGGCCAGTGCTGCTGAGCACACCCCAAAGCCCGAGGGAGGCCTTGGAGATGGCCCAGCTGCGGTGGGAACTCATCGAGACTCCAAGAAACTTGAGCTTGGATCCCACCATCCATTCTAGATGGCTCACGACCTGTCACTCCAGTTCCAGAGGACCCTTCCCCTGGCCACACACACACACACACACACACACACACACACACACAGAGACACACACACAGACACACACACACATACACACACACAGAGACACACACACAGACACACACACACACACAGACAGACAGACAGACACACACACACACACACACACACACACTAAATGCCATACTTTTTTAAAAGCCCTTTTGGCCATGCAGATAATCTCCCCACTGCATTAAGTATTCTCTCATGTGTCACCGAAAAAAAGATGGGTTGGTATCGTGTGTAGAGCGGCCAGTGGACTAGGAGGACTGAGGTCATGGAACAGCCTCAGATGCCATTCCTTAGGCACAGGCGGCACTTTGCCGACCGGTGAAGAGAGGACAGTGGTCTGATAGCCTCCCAGAGTGAAGAAGCTGAGGCTCCACTGAGGTCAACACAAGAACACCTTAACACTATATGATGCCCAAGACGTCACTGGGCTGACACATGAAGTTAGGAGCACCTGTCACTGCAGGCATGTGAGAGAGGTGACCTGTCTAGGAGAGACCTCCCAGAGGGCTGACGTCACTGGGGCTGCTGTGGCATCTGGTTCTGTCCTGGGAGAGCCGCGATGCCTGGAGGAGGCTCAGCCATCATCACAGTCTTGCCTTCTGGCTCATGTGCTTTTCTTGGGCTGAGCTCTTCCGTTAGTCCTGTGGGAAAGCACCTTCTAATCCAGCAGGGGCACTAAGCACGGGCTTTGCCTGTCACTCTCCGTAGCTGCAGTGAATCCCAGCCCAGAGCACACTAAGTCAAAGCTGCTAGGTGATTTAAATCAGAAAGGCAAACACACACACACACACACACACACACACACACACACACACACACACAGAAACAGACAGACAGGCACAAAGATAGTGTCAGAGACAGAGAAATGTACACAGAAAGAAGAACACACACACATACACACACATACATGCACACACAGAAAGCAGTCACACACACACACACACCACAGAGAGAGAGAGAAAAAAAGAGAGAGTAAGGAACAGATGCACACAGAAAAACAGAGAAAGGTACACACAGAGAGAGGGACAGACAGACAGACACACATACAATCTTGTTTTACATTTCTCAGGATCATTGCAGGTTTCCGAAGCCCCCTCCAGCTGCCCCCCTTCCTGCCCCCACACAGCCCTTGGAGTGCCTCCTTTCTGTATGGCTTCCCTGGTTCAGGCTGTCTTGGCTCTGGCCAGGCTCTGGGTGCTTGTTCAGGAGGGTTCCAGAAGCCAAACCTTGTATCACAAGTTGGTGGGAGTAACTGCACAGGTTTATGGCACCGTTCACACAAAGGTAACTCTCCCAGAGGCCTAAGGCCAAGCCTTGCAGTTTTAGTGCTGTGGGGGGGGGGGAGGGAGAGAGGGAGGGAGGGAGGGAGTGTGGGGGGGGGAGGGAGGGAGGGAGGGAGAGAGGGAGGGAGGGAGAGAGGGAGGGAGGAAGGGAGGGAGTGTGTGGGGGGGAGGGAGGGAGGAAGGGAGGGAGGGAGGAAGGGAGTATGTGGGGGGGAGGGAGGGAGGATGTTGCAGGCAGACAGGCTGGGGTGAGGCCAGCATGCCCAAAGTCTTGGTTTTATCCCCAGTACCTCATAAACACAAAGTGTCACACTCACATCTGTAATCTCAGCACTCAGGAGGAGCATCAGAAGTTCCAGGTCATCCTCAGAGGAATGTCAGGTTCAAGGCCAGCCTGGGCTACATGAGAACCAGTGTCGTATTTGATGGCTATGAGTTCACTGAGACATGAAAGTGACCTTGAGAAGTTCTGGGCTCCTCCTGTCACCACCTGGCCTCGCAGTGACCATTCATGGGAAGACAGCCATATAAAATATGGAGCAGATGCTATATTTTTTTGAAGGGTCGAATGGAACAGATCTACCGTGCCTTGAACACAAGGCTAATTTGCTTAACAAAGAGCAACAAATAATAAAAATAGAACAGCCCAGGGAAAATGTGTGGCCAGGGAAGGAAGAGGCAGCTCCAGAGATGGAATGGGTGGTTCATCGGCAGACAAAATCCCATGCTGGTCAGGGCTCGCCTGTAGTGGGACAGGACCAAAAGTCCAAGAACTGCCATCGGAAATGACCCAAGGTGTAGTGGCACCCTCACAGGACAGGAGGAGACATTGTCAGGTCTCTTCCAAAGCCAGGGAAGCCCTGTCAGGGCACCACAGCTGTGGGCAGCAGTTCCAGGCACTGACCCATGGAGTTTTACAAAGATCTGTGTGTAGGCTGCCTCCTGATAATCCACAGCACTGTCCTGAAACCGCCACCATGGCTCAGCACAAACGGGACTCTGCGTAAATAGGTGGTAACGAAACACAGGGGAACACTGATGGCATCCTACTGAGGCTGTCACTGTGTCATGTCACTGTAGCCTGTCACAGAACGGAAGGAGGAAGACTGTGTGTAAGGCTGGCTCCTGCTGGGAGAGTCTGGAGGGGGGCGGGGTGCAGGTTGCCCCGACTCTCCCTTCACTGCGGTGACTGTGGGCAGTCCGTGTACCTAGCCTGTCACTGCTTTTCCCAGTGTCCAGCCACCTTGTCATGTGACTCCTTATAAGGACACCGGACATTGGCCTTAGGACCGCTCTATCTGGTGGTATAAGCTCACCTTAACTAACAGCATCTGCAAAGACCCTGTTCCCAAGTAAGGTACCATTCTGGGGGTCTGGGTGGCATAGCTGGAGAGGGTACACTAGGCCAGCATGCTGAGCAGGGTTGCCGAGCTGAGACTCAGATCCAGCAAGCACTCAGCCTGTGCCTACCGGTCCTGTGCCACGGTGTGGGAACTCATGCTTAGCACGGACCGGACTGTGTCTCAGGTGCTGTCCTTCGACGACTTTGCTGGGTTTTGTCTTTTTCTTTTTCAAGACAGGATTTCTCTGTGTAGCCCTGGCTGTCCTAGAACTTCCTCTGTAGACCAGGCTGGCCTCAAACTCAGAGATCCGCCTGCCTCTGCCTCCCGGGTCAAGACACAGACAGGATAAGTTACCTGTAATTACACAGTCTGCGATTGCCAGACTTGCGATAAGAAGCCAAGGAGTTGCTCTCCAGAGTTCAAGTTCTTAGCCACTGCGGTAAGCTTCTTAAACTGCTGGTAATGTGGGGCTTTGGCAAGAAGCTTGCTGAGAACCAGGGCTCATGAAGCTATTTTTTTTTTTTTTTTTTTGTCTCTAGAAAGACCCGTGCCCTTCTTTGCGTCAGATGTGAAGAGACTGCTCTGCCCTCCTCAGATGGATGGAGCTAAGCTGAGCATCCAGAAACAGTCACCATCTCCAGCTAGGACCCTCACGTGGAACTTTTCCCTGGGTTGGGCCTTCGTGCTTCTGAATGGGCTTCAGGGGGTCTCTGTGCTGCCCTAAATGCTATGTGAATCGCCATATGGATGAATTTATTCATTTTTCTGTAATTAGGATCCATAGCGTTAATCAGACTCTGAGTCACATAATTATAATTGTTCAGGTTTCTTCCGTCTCTCTCTCGAGAGAGAATGTCTGTCTTGGGCTGGAGAGATGGCTCAGTGGTTAGAGCACTGACTGCTCTTCCAGAGGTCCTGAGTTCAATTCCCAGCAACCACATGGTGGCTCACAACCATCTGTAATGAGATCTGATGCCCTCTTCTGGTGTGTCTGAAAATAGGTACAGTGTACTCACATAAAATAAATAAATCTTTAAAAAAAATTCTAAAAAAAAAAGAAAAAGAAAAAGAGAAAAAGAATGACTGTATTAGTTTCCTTGCCCATCTTGGCTCATTTTGAGCCATCTCGCTTTTACGTAAGCAAACGGAACTTGATTCACAAAGCTCACACACAAGCGCACACAGCACCGCCGTCCCGATTTCCAGAATCTACCATCTGCACAGGGCAAGTCTCTCTTCATGTCTTCCTCTCTACTGCCTTTTGATCTGCACAACCGGGTGCCTGCTGTTTCAGGTTCCCACCCCAACACTGACCACACGCTCATAGACACCAAACTTGTAAGCAGTGTGCTGACCAGAGGAGCCCTTGACTTGCAGCCAGGGTGCAGACGCCTTCCTCTGCAGATTTTAGAAAGCACTGTCTTCAAGTCAGCAGCAGGAGTGCGTGTGGGTGGGATGAAGGCTTCACTGAGGCTACAAGGAATGTTAGTGACAATCAGGCTCGTTACTTGATGCATAGTCCATTTTATTAGAAGTCAAGTACTCTTTGGAAACTCACACGGTTATCTTGCACCGACTAAGCTAGCATCTGCACAGTAACAGAAAGAGTCCACATGGTTGAGATGCCCAGTAAAGAGCAAGCCATCGACATAAAATATAAAGATCCTTGTTCCTCGAGTTTATAACCCTGGACAGCACATTGGGATTCTGGGATGTGTACCCCGATTCCTGCTGGGGTCCACTGTCTAATTATAAAACACAGGGATGGCACCTGCAGTCTCTCCTTCCCAGGATCGATCACTGTGTCAAATGACATGATTAACGTCATCAGCTGTTCAGCGTGACTGAGCTGACGGGAGCTGGGGACTGGACAGGAGGCAGGCCACGTCTGCTTCCTGACCCACGAGGCCGACTGCCTGGTGGATGGGAGAACACTGAAACCCGGGTGCCCTGTTCTGCATGCGTGTCGTGGTGATGACTTCCTTAGACATTCACTGGTTCTTTCCTCTACGAATCATTATTAGAATCTGTGCCACAGCGAACACTAAGTGGTGATCTAGACACCACTTCATACACACAGGAGCCACCAAGCCAGTCCTCCAACCGCTCCCTGTCTGCCCAGACAGAGAGGCAGCCGGTGGGCCCAGTGTGAGCATGCCGGTGCTCCAAGGGCTCAAGGGGACACACAGGCAAGACACCAAGGAGTTGGAAGAGTGGCATCCCAGAGAGAGGGAGACTGAAGGCATGGGTAGGCAAACATGTCTGACCATGGAGAAGGCTCAAAGAATCTGGGGCAGGACTAACAGGGATTTCAAAGTACCTCAGGACCAGACCCTATTAGATGCTAAGAAAACACAGGTTTCTAGGAATGTACTGGAAAATGAAGAATCTCCAAAGAGAACATTGAAAAGGTCATGGTTCTGCTTTGGGAGCTCACTGAACAGCAGCACAGCCCCCTTTTTAAGAGACTCTGACAATAGCCTGGGTTGGAGATGCCAAAGCCCTTGACTGCAGTGATTAATGGATAGGAGCTGCACAGGAAGGTAGGGCTGACCGAGCCACTGTGTGAAAGGGGCCGTGGAGGGAAGGAAGGCTCTGCCTTGTGCCTGGTGGGCCATGTCTTTGGTGACAAAGATGAGAACACAGGAAGATTGACAGGAGAGGCCAAGGCTGGGTCTGTTGAGGTTGATACATCTTTGGGAGCTACAACTTTAGCTCGTCTGGGTGCTAGAGGAAGTGTCCAATGGTTACCACCACAGTCTGCTACAGACATCTCTAGCAACAGCCCTGTGGCTCTCTTCTGATATCCCAGAGGAAAAGGGAACCTGGCTGTATAAAAAGGACAGGGCCATAGGGATGGGACCTTCTCAGGGTTCCTGAGCTTCTCCCAAATGCTCATCTCCATGAAATGACATGACAGTAGGCACTCAAAATGCTTGAGTTTGTTTAGCGTTTCCATCCCTCAGCCCAGAAGACTTCAGACCATGTCCTAGGTTGATGCCAATAAGCTCATTCTTTCAGTATCGCTGAGAGCAACCGAGAGGCTGTTTCCATCATAATAAACCAGAAGATTTTTACAAAACAGAGAGATGCCCTCCCCTGCCCCACGCTGTAGGGTTTGAACGCCTGTTAATCCCAGGAAGCAGGCCCCTGGCTTTAGACTGATAATGACTCTTAGCAGCCAAATAATTGATCTAGCTGGTGTTCTGGCTTTAAGGGAAAGTGAACTGGCCTCTTCAGAAATGTTGGCAGCCGGGGCTGGTCCATTAGTAAGACTGAAAAATCAAAACACTGTCCGGAAGAAGCCATATGACTGGGCTCAGCAGAAGCCATCAATAGATGACATCATCTCAGAAGTCAGCAAGCCAAAGTCATGAGGCCCCCAGAGCAGGGTCAGCTCACCCTTCCTGGCTCCCAGATACTGAGTCAGCCAGGGGACACAGGGGCCAGATTAGGGTTTGCTTCATTTGACCACGCCCCCAAACTCCCTTTTACTGTTGCTCAGCCAAGTCTAGAGGGTTGAAAGCCACTTGCAAAGCTGGTGACATGTGGCATGTCCTTAAGAAAGAACCTCAGTCCTGCCATGGGCACACCCCTCATTTGCCTACCTTGCTGGCCATTTTATAAACACAGAAGCCTCCCCCCCCCCCCACTGCCCCAGCTCCTATGCCTCTTTCTCACCTAGGCTTTGAGAGACAGCTGGGAGCTGTCTCAACTCAAGCTCAGGCCCTGCCTCCCTAACCTCATCCTCAGGAGGTACCAGGCAGCTTCTAACTAAGCTCAGGGCTCACCCATCATGGGTTCCTATCACAGCTGCTATTGTTAGCTCTGCTGTACAGGAGGCGGGGGGGGGGGGGAACTGAGGAGACAGGCCGGGTCTTAGTGCTCTGCCATGCTGCAACCAAGTCCCCAGGACCCACCCCTAATTATGATGGGGTCTCCCAGCTTCTCGGCATTCTATCCCTGTGTAGTAACTGCCCACTAGGCTCTTGGTGAGCCACCCTCCCCACCCTTTCACCCCCACACCTGTACTCCTGGGGTCCTCATCACAGATCAGGTGCCCCAGATCGCCCCTGAACTTCCTTTTCCTCCGGCTAGAGGGCTTCCCGGGAGAACCCAGCTCTCTGCCCTCCAGCGCCACTAAAGACCATCCTGTCCACTAAGGTCGCTTCTCAAGGTCGCACTGAGCACTGAGCGGGTAACAGAGCCGGGGCTGGAGAAAGTGTCTGGACTCCAGGCCATTCCCCTTCATGGCTTAGAGCTGACACAGCCTGTGTTCTGAGGTTAAGCGTCAGGCAGCAAAGAGCCCTGCCCAAGAAGGGGAGAAGGTGTGAGACTCTGATAAGGTGGGCTGGGTTATTTTTAGAAGACTCTAACTTCCCACCCGAGGGCCAATGGCTGTCTAAATGGAGAACTGTGAGACTAGCCCATTAGAGATAAGATGCCAGAGTGACAGGCTCCTTGTCTTCGCTCTGTCTGTTGGTTGTGAGGTTTGAAGTCGGTGGGAACCTTCCTATCGGGCTTGAATCCCCTTTTACTCACTTATCGGTTTTAGAGACGAGAAAGGCAGGCAGACTGCAGTGGGGTTTGCATGACCTTGAGCAAAGGTTCTGAAGCCCTTACCCAGGCAACCATGGGACCTAGGGAGAAAGATCAACCCTCGGGGCGGGAGTTCCCACTAAGACCCCAGAATCTGGGTTTACAGTCTGGTTTTGTTGCCGCCAGGTCTTCAGGAATCTCAAAGGGGAAGGAGAACATCAGGCTGAGAGGTAACTAAGCAGAGAGCTGGGGAGCTTCACGGTTAAGGGGGTATCACAGGTGCCACGTAGGGAACTGAATCCCGAGCCTGTCCAGTTTATTTGGTCACTTGTTTTGCCAAGGAGCAGCTAGTCACTCAGCCTAGAGATCCTGCAAAGCACTCCCAGGCTATTCCGAGGGCCCCAGTGGGTCCTAGGTCAGGACCTGAGTTCCAAGAGCCACCAAAGTCTCCGACTTCTGCAGCTGAGTCCCCAGCATCTCTAGCCCGAAACTGGAGAACAGGTGCGGGGGAGGGGCGGGGGGGAGGGTAGGAGTGTGAGCAGTTGAGAGCATTCCCGGCCACTCTCGTGGTCTGGGATACCATCCCCTTGAAGGACCCTAACTTCACCTTCCAAATGGTCAAACAAGGTCCAGAGAAGGAAGGAGGACTGCCTAGTTTCCCCCAACCTACCCCCCCCCCCCACCGCGCACCCGGAGTTAGACAGCCGGTGGCTCCCGCCTCTGGGCTCTTTCTCGTCCTACCTGGCTGCGCAATGCAAGTGCAGCTGGTGCCTTAAACCTCGTTAGTTCCAGCAGTTTGGGAAACTTTTCCGGCGCGGGCCAGAACGGTGCTCTGCGGACTCCGCGTCCCCCGAGCGTGGACCCCCTTCCTCCCCAGATTCCCAGGAGGGCTCGTGCCCAGCTCGCAATGTGCTGATGCCCGCGGGGGCACCCCGGTTGGCTCCCAAGGTCCCTAGGCGACCAGGACTAGAGCCCCGAACGCCCTAACTAAGGGTGGCGTGCGTCAGGCTGCGCGGACGCTCAGCGCCGGCGACCGGATCTTCAGGCTGGGGAACCGGACCCCGAGCCCCGAAGGCCACCCGAGGCGGCGGCTATTTATAGAGGGAACCGTGCTCAGTCCCTTCTCAGCGGCGGCGACAGCTGAATATTTTGCCCAGATATGGCTGCGCCCCGGCGCGGCGGCAGGGAGCCCCGCGAGGCCGAGGGGGACCTAGGACGGGCGGGTGGGGGGTCTTACCGGGATGCGGCGCGGCGCGAGCGCGGGCGGCGGCAACGAGCGGAACGCGGGGCTAGGCGAGTTCCCTGGCGGCCGCGGGTGGGAAGCCGGGGGCGGGCCCTGCTCGGTTGTCACCGCGCCCCGCCCCACCCCGCCGCCCTCCCCGCCCTCCTGCTCCACCCGGGGCGCCTGGGTGCTGCGCGCTCTGGGGAGGGACGCTCTCTAGGAGGATCTAGGGCCACGCTGAGCCCAGGTGAATGTGTGGTTCCCTACCTTGTTCTCAGTTTCCCCAACTTGTCTCGGGAAGATTTTAATATCTGGACAAGGACCTTTATTCTCGTCTAGAATGTTCCAGTAAAGTCAGCCCTGCTACACCTTGCTTGAAGAGGCAACCTGGCCTCACCCCCCACCCACGCTCCCCCTTTTCCCAGTGGGCGGGCCAGGACTGGCACGCGCCCAGGGCTTAATAACCGTGGACGCGCAGTTCCAACGCAGAATTGAGCACCTCCCTACACAGCACTGAGATAATGGAGCGTCCGAAATCACTACTTAAAATAATCGGAACGAAAGTTCCTTTTTCTTAAAAGGCTAATGTGTTCTCTCCAGAACCACCATTTAAACCCAAACCGAAGCCCTAAGTGTTTCAATAAACAAATGGCTCTTACTAAAGAATCCAAACAGACGCAGGGGAACGTCTAAGTTGGGTTATCCTAACTTTTTTTTTTTTTTTTTTTTTTTTTTTTTTTTTTTTTTGGTGAGGGAAACCTTAGTTCTGCTGTAGATGCCTAAGGAGAAACGCTGGAAAGTACTGAAAGTATTTTCCTAATTCATCACTGTATTATAAAACCCTCACCCTATTAAGACTACCCTGTTCAAGGGAGAAGTGGGGTGTATTTTTAAACAAAGCAGGGAATTACCATTCCCAATGACTTATTTTTAAGCATTTTTGTTGTGGGTGTAAATACCTTTTAGTGTGTAGCTTCCTACATTTTTACAGTAAGAACACCTGTGCAAGCCAACCAGCAGCCTGTCTTTCCCCCACACCTCCCACCCAACACCCACTTCTCCCTCTCAAGTCGCCGGCTTTTTGGATCCTTCCAGAAGTCTTGCCCTTACTGTCAGGTCGGTGCCTTTTGCTCAGTGCTGAGGTTAATTTGTGATGTACCGTTCGTTTTTCCCCGGCTGTTCAACGTATAGGTTTCATCCCCAGCGAATTTACCCTATGAACATAATAATATGGTATTTCTGCATGAATGCATCCTATCTTAAAAGGCTACTTTGCTGTTAGTGTGGCTCAGGCCACTCCCAGTGTCTGCAGGAAGCTGAATGCCCAAGCTGAGCCCTAGGAGAGCCAAGCACTGGATTAATGCTACTTAATGGTTTCCACTTAGCTTTACCAAAACTGCCACATTGTAGCTATGCTGGAAGGACTCAATGGCACCCATTAATCCCTTGAGGTTCTGATCCACAATGCCAGTGCCCTGTGTCCACATTTGCTGACACCTTTCTGTTTATTGGCCAATTGGATTTTCTTCTTGTTAAGTGTTTGTTCAAACTTCTTGGCCATTTTTACCGAACATATCTAATATATCATCACAGTATGGTCACATACCAAATGCCACACATATATGTAATATACAACAGTGTGTGCTCTTCCCGTGCGCCCTTCCTCTTCTTCCAGGCTTTTGAGAACAGCTGTCCCTGGCCCCCGGGTGCTCTCCCAGCTCTGTGTCTGGTACTTTGCTACCTGAGGCTCACACACAGGCCTCTGGTCCATCTGGAACTGACTTCAATACAGGGCAGTGGCCAAATTCATGTGTGTGAAGCGACCTCACATCACATTATTTTTATCCTTACATCAACAAACATAAATGCTTTAAGAATGGAAATGTTTCTTATGTCAATGAAATAGGAAAGTCTTCCTTTGGCTGTGTACAATTCAAGGATCTGTGACTCTTCTGTTGTTGAAAGAGATCCCTATAAAAACTGTAACACTGTCTTAACTCAAACATGTATGTTCTCGAAAAAAAATTATTTCATCATAAATAATTACTTTAACCACTGACATAATCATTCTTAAATCTTGCTATTTTGGAAGAATTTTTATTTCATAATAAACAAGTATTTTAGTTAGTGGCATACATGTTCATGACTATTTTAAAATACGTTTTTAAAAGCCAGAATAATTTTTACACGTTTAAGATGAAAAGCTTTTAAAAACCTGGTCTTTTCTTTTCCTATTATTGTGTCCCCCACCCCCCCCCCCCCCAAAAAAAAAAGACTTTAAGAAAGTTTGTCTCTGGAGTCTGACACAGCTGTCTCTTGAGAGGCTCTGCCAGAGCCTGACAAACACAGAGGCGGATGCTCACAGCCAGTAAACTGAGAACAGGGTCCCCAGTGGAGGGGGTAGAGAAAGGACTGAAGGAGCTGAAGGGGTTTGCAACCCCGTAACAAGAAGAAGAAGAAGCTTGGTTTTCTCCTTGAAGCCCACTACTTCGGATTTCCACCTGCCTTTGAGCATCTTCCCAGGAGTGTACCAGCTCACACGACCAGCTCACACGGTGTGCTGTCTGCAAACACTCAGCTTCCACTCAGCCGAAGTATGGGCTTTGCTCCCATGCCTCCTGCACCCATGCTGTCTGTTGCTATATTTTAATCAAGAGCTTCAAGATGTCTTCAGTGTGCTTATTCTAGTCTGGGGCTCCTCCACCTTATCCTAACCACAGCTAAAGCTTACAACCCATCCACTTGCCCATCTGTCCATCTACCAGTAAGCCAGCACACGCTGAACTGTCCACACTGCCTTTCTGTCTATGTGGATGCCACAGGAAGTAATCACATGGCAGTTACAAACTGTCCTCTTCCTGGTCACATGATGCAATGACATCACACAGTTAGCCAGGTATCAGCAAGGGAGGGAGTGTGGACTGTATGCATGCTGTAGGGCAGCACAATTCAAGGCTTGTCTGTTCATGAGGAGGTATCCATGCCATGCTACTGGATAAAGAGATGGCTAGAATTTGTCCCAAGGGGCAGTCATACTTGAGATGACCAAGACAGACAATGAACTAGCTAGCTGCCTACTCTTAAGGTACAGTGACACCAGGACATTGGAGAGGCATGCTCACACCGTGTTGGAGAGCTAGGCCTGGTATAATCCCAGCACCATAGAAGCAGGAGAGTCTCCGGTTTGAAACCAGCCTGGACTGCATAGCAAAAAGTCTTTATTTTTTTCCCTGAGAGAAAAACAAACAAACAAACAAAACCCAAGAACAAGGTGCAGTGGAGAAGAAGGGCACAAGGGGAGGTTTCATGGCCGTCCCAGGTCAGAAAGGGAAGACCAGAAAATCTGCTATAGGCACAATGAACCAGGAAAACAAACAAACAAAGGAACAAGTCTGATTCAGAGGGGCTCGATTCTGTGAAATGTCAGTAGTTCTGGATGGAGAAAAGTGTGTTTAGGCTCCAGATAAAGGTCCACGTGGATGGACACTGGTGGAGAAGACAGGGCTGGGGAGAGGGCTGCTGCGATGGATAGGCAGAGAAGGCACTTGTTGGCAAACTGATGTTTAGTTCTTGAACACGATGAAAGAATCATAACCAACCAGCTTCCAAAGCTTCCCTGACTTCTGTCAATCCATCTGACATGAAATAAGAGACACACATACATGCTAAATAAACGATTTTTTTTTTTTTAAATTGGGGGTAAGGAGCACAGTGTTGTGAGTGGCTCCTCCTTTAGCAACACTGGTGTGCCAGACACTAAGAGTAAATCTTCTGCTTTGGATCATTTGCTACATCGCTACCCCAGAGTGGATCAAAGTTAAGTAATTACATTCTTGATTTACTGGAGATGACCTCAACAATGCAATGCAGACATCAGTGGAAATTAAAGCTTTCACCTTAGGATCAGAATGCCTAGAGGCTATACAGTTAGCACATCGACTTGGCCCAATTATGGTCATCTGAGAGGGGCCTCAAGTTAAAAAATGTGTGCATCAGACTGGCCCATAGTCCTGATTAAGGACTGACGCGAAAGGGCCCAGCCCACTGTGGACAGGAACACCCCTGGGTGTGTGGTCCTGGGTGGTATGAGAAAGCAGACTAGGCAAGCCCGGGGGAACAAGCCAGGAAGCAGCACCCTCCATGGCCTCTGCCTCTGTTCCTGCCTCCGGGTTCCTGCTTGAGTTCCTGCCTTGGTTTCCTGTGGAGATGGTTTTCCTCTGCAGTTTCATTTTGGCCATGGTGTTTAAAACAACAGAAAGCAAAACTAAGACACCAGGGTTTACATTGCTAAACATTTTATTCTAATATTATATTAATAATTCAAGTGCAATTTTTCTTTGAAAAGTCAACTGCGTTAAACAAAACTTGTTAAATATCTTTCATCAAACAAAGCATATTCTTTTCAATCCTCCACAACAGTCGGAGCCATGTAGTAAAATAAGATGTTTTAAGACCCTACCACACATTTTGTGTTATTGCTTAGAGAACAATCTGCATTAGCCGACAAGGTCTCAAGCAGTGGTTAATTAACTTTTGAAAGCTCTACCAGGTACTGTGACATAAAGTCATGAATCCAGGTGTCAGTGTCTGGCAGCGATGTGTCTACTAGGTAGACCACTACTTTCCGGTCCCAGGGGTTAGTGTGCTCAATAACTGTCTGCACCAACGCCACCAGCGGTTTCTTCTCCACGTGATTTCGAAACACCATCGAAGCCTCTTCCGACCACTGGCTGCACTTCACTCCTAGGAGACAGACAGGGAGTGAGGTGGGCAGTGAGTGGCCACCCTTGCCTTCTATGAGCCACTGGGAGGGAGAACTGTTTAGTCACCTACAGAGTACCTCAGGTATTCCAGGTTAGACCTGCCTATGCCAGAAAACAGCTGCTCAGCACTCCTTTTCTCACAGCCCTTCCATCATGAACAATAAAGGTACGACTTTACCTGTAGACATGGTTCCTTTGAGAAGACCGGCCATGCTGTTTATGAGGGGAGTGATGACCACTCCTATTCCTATACTTAAACCGTGAATTGTTAGAACTGAGACAGCCAAAAGGAAAAACACCAGAACCAATACTAAATTAACAGAAAGACTGGCTATATGATCTATGTGAACTGTCATTTCTTACAACAAAGAGAGTCACAGAAAGAGCAGTGTTTCATCTAAGCCATAGATCTGAGGAATGCTCAGGTCTTACACAGGCTCCCTCTTACCTACAGCCATCCTGCTCCTCTTGAGAGGGGTTCCTGGGAGGAAGTAAAGTTCACAGTCTGGGGGCACAGGCTCACCCAAGACTCATGGTGGTACCTGATTATGGGACTATAGACACCCCAGTCCAACCCTCCTCCCCCCACTCCACCACTGAGGGCCTGTACAAAACTGCTTTTTACCAGTGCATCATGTTCACTTCCACCAAAACAAGTGATTCTAAAGGCCACGCCCACAGTCTGAAGAGACTGAACAACCATCAGAATCACTCAGATATGGCAGGAATGCTGGAGTGACCAGGAAGGAATTTAAAGTAACCATGAGTGACAATTGAGGGTTTCAGTGGAGAGGACAGGCTACACAGAAGAACAGAGGGGTGGTGGGGGCTCCTGCCCAGTGGGAAAGTGTTTGCTTAGCATGTGTGGGGCCCAGGGTCTGTGCTTGGCACCAAAAAGAAAAATGCATGATTTAAAAATATATGAAAATGTTTAGAAAAGTGGAAAGAAAAAATTTAAAATGCCAGAAACAAAAACAACAAAAGAGAAAACTCTGCTAAGCTCACTGGTGGGTAGACAGGGCCAAGGGAAGACTGATCTCAGGAATGTGACAAGAGAAGCTCCTGAAACTGAAGAGAAGGCGGAAAGGAGAGTCAGAACTGGACGACCAGGAAGTGTGGGGGTCAGTGTAGTGGGAACCCGCAGAACGGAGGCAATAGGACACCAAACACAGCATGGAAAACGGTGTCTGCACAGCACTCCGACTTCAGTCACGCTAAAATCAGTGAACGGTGTGAAAGAAGCCAAGAAGGGAAAGCAGCTCAGGTACAGCAGGACAGACTCACAGACTTACAGCCGCGCCAGAGCACACAGGAGCGAGGAAAGTGAAGTGCTCCGAGAAATAGCAGCTCACACTCTACCCGTGTCCAAGAATCCCTCAGGCAGGGGCCCAGGGCCTCCCAGGCGCATGGTGCAGGTTCAGTCTGGAGAGGTGGGATGTAGAGGGACAGGAGAAAGGAAAAATAAAAGAGGAGAAGGAGAAACAGGTTCTAGGACAAATAAAAAAAAAATGGTGGAGTCTGCTGAGTAGGCTTGCCTCGGAAGGGATGAGAATAGACCTTCAGGGGAAAAAGAGAAACCTTGGGTCTAAGTAAAGGAAGAGAACTCACCAGAGAGTGAGTAACAGAGGCAAAAATCATACCGTTTGCTTTTGAGGCTCAATTATGTCTCACTATGTAGCCCAAGTTGGCTTCAGACTCACAATCCTCTTGCCTCAATCTCCCTAGTGTTAGAGTTACAGGCTTGTGCCTGGCTATCTGTGTGTTGATATCTAGCAGTTGATAACAGTGCATTCAAATTACTAGCACCAAAGTAGTTGTTATGCAAACTAGTATACCTGGTGGCTGCAGTAAGAGTCATTCTGGAGGGGGAAGGAGGAAGTAACTATTTCCCCCCAAGGATTAACTTGTTTTATAAAGTTGATGAGGTACCGTCAGTAACTTTGATGGACAAATTATCCTCAAAGGCTTGGACGCCTCTCAGTTGGTAAAGCACCTACCGCACATGCATGAGTTTGCACCCCCAGCACTGAAGTGGAAGCCAGATGTAGTGCTGAGCTCTTACAGCTCCACACTGAGGAGACACATGCAGGTTGACAAAGCCCTGGAGCTGGCCGGCCAGCCCGCCTAGCACAACACTCAGATCCAGGTGGGCTGTGGTTGAGGAAGACACCTGACATTGTGCTCTGATCCAATCCAGTGACACCCCGACTCCAGAAACTACACTTAGACCAAAACAGGAGAATGCCTGACATTGACCTCTGTTTTCAACACGAATAGGAACAGGTATGGACACTAGCAGCTGCTCTGCCTGCACACACACACACACACACACACACACACACACACACACACACACACACACACACACGGTAGGGTTATAGCTCCAACAGGGCACACTGAACTCAACACTGTAATCTATGGATGTTACATCTATAGGCTATTTCATCCAGTGACAGCAGATTATAGTTTTCTCAGGTTTTCATGGCCTCCCATCCTGGGATATAAAGCACACCCGAACACACTCAAACCAGCAGAAACCACACTGTCTGCTCAACCTGCAATGGACTTACACTGGAGAGTCACCCCGAGGCATCAAGAAGGAATAATCAATGCTAACTAACATACAGGCCAATAAGAAACCCCAAAGGGATTTAAAAATATTCTGAGCCAATGAAAATGAAAACACAGCAAGCACATCAGAAAGTGTGGTGCAAGGAAAGAGAGTGCTCAGGGGGAAATCGACAGCAGCGTGGACCAGAACACAAGAAAACCTCCGTGTGTGTGTGTGTGTGTGTGTGTGTGTGTGTGTGTGTGTGTGTGTGTATGTGTGTGTGTGTATGTGTGTGTGTATGTGTGTGTATGTGTGTGTGTGCGTGTGTGTGAAACAGAAGTGACAGTAGGCACCCATCCCCGAGGACCCTCTACACTTGGCATTCAAAGTGAAAATGAAGAAAACGCAAGCATTAAATCTGAAGAGACTACCCAATCGCAGGCTGACTAGTGACCATGCCACACACAAAGTGCCGTGTAAGTGCTGTGTTTGCTTTACATATAACCGTCGTGGGAAGCTGCTTTGCATCCTAGCAGAAAGGCACGGAAAGAAGGGCAAGGGTCTCAGAATGAGACACTGCCTGCCTCCCACTAGAGGTTGGGCAGCCAGCAGAGAATTCACATCTGCCTTGTCTACACTGCTCCCCTGACTGCTCCCTGTCTGGGGTGCAAAGGCCAAGCCTGAGGCAGCAGCAAAGGAGTCAAGTGGCTCCTTGTGGCAGGGCCGCACTATTCCCGCACGCACGCAGGGCACAGGGACTGAGGAAGACAGGCGCTCTGAGGCCTCCACGCCTTCTGCTCAAACCGAGGGCCCAGCGGCCACTCACAGGGGAGCCACATCTGAGGTGTCTCTCAAAAGAGCAAAGGAAGATCTCATGAGCCAACACTGCAAAGCAGTGTCGTGTAGAGTCATTAAATAAGCATGTCACATGTCAGTGCGTGTGAAGTCACACATTTATAAGCTGTGTTGTGATGCAAACAGGAAACTTACTTGCCTTCATGTTTTGTGTAGCAGTTACTAAGTTTAGAATTAAAAATAATTTATGCTCACTGGTTATTTTTTAGGCTGAAAGTTTCCATTGCCGTTTGCTTGTTTGTGTTACTGTCCAACAGCAGGGAAACACTGAGTGTATGAACAGTTCACACCGTCACAACCATCGGCAGGCTGAGGGGTGTAGTCCAGCTACGCTGAGCATCCACGCAAATGAGAGGCACGGCTCAGTCTGCGGTTCCTGGGAAAAGATGACAACTAGCTCACAGGACAATATAGCCCCAGACAGGGAAGGCGTGAATGAGGAAAACCAAGACGCAGCATCTATCCATCTCAGGATGGAAGCTTCGGAAATGTATCAGCATGCAACCCGAGTGAAAAGCAAAGTCTTCCGGACAGGTGTGTTAGCACTGAAAAGCCGAAGCAACACGCAGCAGGCTGACTAGTGATCCTGCACTCGCTAAAAACCTAGTGCCGAGTAAACCCCACTGCGCGGAGCCCCACTGCACACATTACCTGCAAGTTGAGCAGTGACCGCCTGGAACGGCAGCTTTCGGAACACGTCCACTAGGGGCTGCACCTTCCTTATGTTGACCAGCTCGTGCTTGCCGTAGTCCAGCTCGTACACAGACACCAGCCCGTTGGTCAGGATTCCTTTTAGAAGCACCCTGTACCACCTAGAAACACATTGGATTAAACAGAGAAAAAAAAAAAACAGGCAAAGTCAACACCCACTCCAAAGGGAAAGGAGCATCACATGATACGCAGTCGTGGGAGTTTGGAAGCAACCTTAACATGGCTGCTTTCTTCAGGGGTCACACCGCCTGCTGCGCCCCTGGATCCTCTGCACTCTGCTCACTCTGGAGTTTCCAGGCCTCATGGCTCTTGTACTGCCACCCTCTTTAGGCTGAAACAGCAGCCATGGGGGTGGTCAGGACAAGGCAAGGGATCCCTCTCCCTGTGGTCTGTGTCTGCAAAATGGAAAGAGAGACGCAGGAAGGAGGGGAAGCCAGGGAGCTGCTTAAGAGCAGAGAAAAGCTGAGAGGACATTTTAGCTTAAGGCTGAAAGGACATGATGATTGAAGCAGATCCAGGGAGGCCAGAATAAGGACTCATGAGGGCACAGAGGACTTGGTGGCTGTTTGGGGAGAGATGGAAAGTTATGAACAAACAATATTTTAGGGTATCCTCCCTTGGAGCCCCTCCCATTCTCAGTTCTCTCTTCTCCTGAACAAATGCGCCCCCCCCCCCCAGTTTAAAATGAACTGGACCTCAGACGGCAGGACGGGGCATTCCCTACAGTGGGTTTATCAGCCAGAAACCTGCAGCAAGCCCAGGGTGAAATAGCCAATAGCTTACAATGAGGCTAGTTTTAATCTCTGTGTGTGACCGAGGGCTTCTAAGGGGTACAGAAACCTTGGGGGCAGGCTTATGATGAGTGCAGGTGGCTCACAGAAAAGATTCATAATACCTGGGGGTTGGAAGCCATGCACACCTGAGTGGGAATCGCCCCTGGCCCATAGTCCTGTGGTGTCACTCTGGCCTGAGCCTCACGTCTCATGCATAATGTTTTACTTTTTGGTTCCAAGTGTCTAGCTCGAGACTTGTCATTACAATAGGTACTTAACAAGTGCCAGCCATCATCTGCAGATAAACTAAGTGCAAACTCCAGCCCAGACTGGAGAGGATTTATGTGAGAGACGAAAGGGAGCACAATAAATACATTTGGTGTCTACCCACAGCACCCTCAGTGAGCGACAGGGGACAAGTGATGGTGGCCAGTGTTTCCAGTCCACTGGGTACTGTGTGACAGTAAGAGTTCTGCAGAAGACAGGTGTACTTCTCGGATGAATTTCTGACCAGGTAAGGATTACAGAGGCTCAGAGTGGATGAGATAAGATTCCAGAGCAATCATGACCCAGAGTGTTAAAAAACCACAGACGCTGGGCCTTTCCTCAATGCTTAGACTCAGGGGCTGGGCAAGAAAGGAGAATGGGGCTTTTAATACGTTTCCAAGTGCTTCTCATTAAGAGATTTTGAAGAGCATCAATTTAAAAATGTGTCCAGTTCCTATGTGTTAGCTTGCCATAGCTGGGCATAAAGTTCAACAGTGGAGACTCTTAAGGAAGCTCTTTAAACACTCAACGCTGGTTAACTCATGAAACTTTAAAAAGTTCATCAATATATTCTTATCAATCCATGAACAACTGTGTGATTAAAGCTGAAACATGAGGGTTCAGAGCTTCCCTGTGGTGTGCTGGATCAGGACCAGTCATCACTCTCCCGCCCTCTGATGACGGTCTGCATGAGAATAAGTTACCCGCTGAAGACTTACTAAGACAGACTTAGACAAACCGGACCAACCCCACTTATGCTTCATTGTAATTAATAAAATGACAATACATTTTACAGATGAAAAGCTTATGACACAGGCTTATGATTTTCAAAGTGAATACTATTATTCCTTTTCACGTTTTAAAAGTTAAAAATTATTTTTTCTCTCATTAAAATGACACTTTATATGCATATGTTGACTTTTTTAAAAAGTTCTTTTTTTTAAATTTTATATATGCGAGTTCACTGTAGCTGTCCTCAGACACACTAGAAGAGAACATCATATCCCATTACAGATGCAATCATGTGGTAGCTGGGAATTGAACTCGGAACCTCTGGAAGGGCAGTGCTCTTACCGCTGAGCCTTCTCTCCAGCCTATATGTTGACTAGTTTAAGAAAGAAAAAAGTATTTTGTGTAAAAGAAAATTATCAGTGTGACCTTTTTTAAACTGTGTGTGTGTGTGGGGGGGGAAGACGTGATGAACAGGGTGGACGATTTTTGTGTTCAACATTAAGAAGCTTGTCTTCCCAAGGATGGCTCTCCATCTCCTAAGACTCACGGGCATGCGTGAGAAGAGCAGAGTTGCCTTCCCTTGGGGCAGGGGAAGGAGGTGTGGATCCAAACAGGCTGCAGGAGAGCGCAGGTGCAGAGACACAAACGATGCATGACATTTCCAAAACTGCGCTTGGCTGGCAGGCAGCAGGCCACAGTGTGGGCTGGGAATCTGTGCCTCTTTCAGCCAGTAATTCCCTCCCAGCACTCTTATTGGATAACCATAGGTAGACACATGGTTTATCATAGTAACGGCTATTGTTATTTACAATGTCTGAAAGACTTGGGAGAATCTACCTAACTAAAGAAAATGATAATTATGCTTTCCCCACGAGACAGATAATTACTCAGCCATAAACTGCTTCTGAGGAACTTTTAGCACAGACTATTAGAGTTTTGGAAAAGCAAGTACAACTTTGTAACAGCCTATCAATGATACAAATACATAGACCAAACTGGAAAGATTACAGAAGGGGATAAAAAAATGTTATGTCTGGGAAGCTAGTTTTAGTTACTTATGCTTTTTTTCTCCTCTAGGTTTTCCACAATAAACATTTAATTTAAAACAAAAACTTCATTTTATATATGAAAAACTAATTTTTAACATAAAAAACGGTTAGTACATTTTTACCTGTTATTACTTTAAACATCAGAAAATTTGCACAATTTGCCAAATCCATTTTTCACTCAAAATTCTCATTTGCTCGGGCCACATCTCCCTGGAGACCGGGCCCCTTAGAACGAGCTCTGCCCAGGACCTACTTGTTCTCCACTTTGGCTGCGTACACTTGGTCTCTCTCCACCGCTAGGTGGCGCTCCTCAGACACGCTGTAGTACAGGATCATCTCTTCCATCAGCACTTCCAGCTTATGTATCTCCTGCCAAGGCTGGATGACAAAATGGCCTGGGTGACAGGCCACGGGCACATACACATCCATGTGTTCCCCTGACTTTGACAGGTGGACAGGAGGGGGCAGTTCCTCCAAGGAGAAAGAGCTGGTGTGGTCCAGAACAGACTTTCTGATGACCTCTGGGTAGCTCTTTCTGAGACTCTCTGCGGGGCTGCCTGGAGCAGGGGTGCCGCGGGAGCTGGCTGCAGGGGACGCAGCGCTCAGAAACACATCCTTCTGGTGCTTCCACAGGTCTGCATTTGTGATCTGCCGGTTGATGCTGCGGTGGGGATCCGGGAAGTTCTTGGGGGTGAATAAGTACACATAGGCAACACCCCTGGCCTCGTCCAATTTTGTAACCTTGGGAATGGAAAGGAACATTTACAAATTCCACATTGATGCTGGATTCTGAGAAGCAGAATTCATATTAACCTCAAATATCAAAGCAGAGTACTTTGCAAAATCACTATTCATGGTAAGATAGATTATCTCACCTAAGCCTAACAGGCCCTGTGCCAAAACAGCAGCAAATCCTATGGAAACAAAAACTGAAAACAAAATCCTGTAATGTGTAAGAAGTGGCTCCTGCAGATCAAACCTTTGGGAAGGTACTGCTTGAGGGATTTCACCCGTGTTTATATGTAACAACACTGTGTGCATGGGTTTCTGAGCTAAAAGGAGTGTCTAATGTTCTTTACAAATGAGCAACAAGATAAGAAGCCTCAGAATAAATGGGCAAACACCAGGTTAGCAGTGGATGACTTGTTTATAATCCACTCCAATCTAGAAAACCTTACTGTCTTAAAACACGTATCCAGAGATACGCTCACTGATTGCAGTCAGTTTAATTATGCCTTAGCATACCTGAAGCACTAAGTTCCTCTGCACTTTATCATAACAGGAGAAGGGGGTTGTGAGTAATACAGGAGATGGGGGGCAACTCTTTATATAGAAACGAACCATAAAATACCTACAGCACATGTATAATTCATCTCTCGGAAGTAAGGATGTGTCAGTTTATGACAGTGTGAGCCCTGAGCTCTGGCTCTTTGCAGACATCCAGGAGCAGTAAGATTACTAACCTTGATACTACAGTCTGAGCAGTTCAAAACAGAGTCTCTTAGCCAAAGAACAGCATCTGGTGTCCACATGCCAATGGACTGTGGAAGATCAGCCAAACAGCACTTTATAGCCTGGAAAAACAAGCAAACAAAACATAACATGGTATGCAGCAAACACACTGTCTTAAAACAGGCCCAACATCTGTTTCCCTAAAGCCGGACACTGCAACAGAGAACAGCAGTCACAGCCTGAGGTGTCACCTGCTTATGCCACTACGTCACCCCACAATCCTGGCCCAACATATGCTGTGCAGCATTTTATAGATGATGAAACGCGTTGAGAGAGCAGCCTGTGGCAGGTCACAGAACTGAACACATGGGACACCTGGAACAAGCCTCACCCACGACACCAAAGGGTGCTGAGCACTAGTGCTCACTTACTTCCTGAAGGAGGCAGAGATGAGAACTAGAGAGGACAAAACCTTAAACCCTTGGGCACTCAAATATCTCTGTCTCTGTCTGTCTGTCTGTCTGTCTGTCTGTCTGTCTGTCTCTCTCTCTCTCTCTCTCTCTCTCTCTCTCTCTCTCTCTCTCTCACACACACACACACACACACACCAAGCTGCTGCAGAATGCCACAAGAGGGAGAGTGACTTCTGGGATTCCTTCAGCCATGTGTGACTGTTGAACTAAGGGAGGAAATCTGTGACCAGTGTGAAAGCTCCCCTACATCCTTCTCTGTGCTCTAAGCACCCCATCATGCCCACTCTCCCTCTGAGCTCTGAGTCTCTTTCTCCCTGGAAAAGCTGCAGGTGATGACCAGGCCACTCAGAATAGAGAGAACACTTTTCAGAGGGTAGATAGCGGGCACACATCCCCAGGGGTTGGTACACAGCTAAGTACAGGCTCTGATAGGAAGGGCCATAGACTTTAGCTATATCACGAAAAAAGAGCATTTAACATAATCAGGTTTTCTAGAATGCTACAGTAAGCTCTTTAGTGAGAGAAAAATATTGTTGTTTTAAAACCCAGCAGCCTATTCTCATGTTTCAAATATCTTAAAATCAAGAGCTGAAACATACAGCCTTTCTGGGTTTGCTCGCTACTCAGACCTCGGGGGAGATGTGAGCCAGAGGCTGGCAGGCTGGCTGTTAGGGCTGCAGTAAATAGTGATCACACTTACGAAATAAGGAGTCTAACCAAGGTTAACAGTCCATAAAAGGTGTCTAATGTCTGTTATAAACAACACTGCAGCATAAAGAAGGGACTACTAGGTGACTTCCAGAGACTGTAGTGGGCATGAAGCCCTTTCTGTAGCCAGGGAACCTTGTTCGTAGGATACAGGCCCTAAGTGGCCACGGCCATGAGGAGCTGTGGAGGCAGAGCAGTGTCAGAGAACTGTAGCACGTAAAGGACCACAGGCTAAGAGACAGTATGAAAACAGGCTTACACGGGAGCTAAACTCTCTATAATTTAGAATTATGTTACTGTGTCAGAAAAAGCAGTGGAGGGAATGCTAAAAGCCACATTAGTCATAGCAAGCCATGCTTCATGTTAGTCCTGTTGCTGACAGGAGTCTTCTGGAAAAGTCAAGGGACATTATGGAATCCATTTTTGTATGCTGTTTTTTTGAGATCAGGTCTTATGGAATCAGGCTAACCTTAAACTCACTACATAGCGAAGGATGACCATGAACCCTTGAAGAATTTTGCCTTTAACTCCTAGTACTGGGATTATAAAAGTGTGCCACTATGTCTGGTACAAATGACTATTAAATAGAACATAATAATTAATGATAATCAAATATGATATATAAGATTTTAATAGAATATAATAATTGATATATTGTTTACATAGTATATATTTCCATATTTAATAGAATATACCAATTAAATTATATGCATGTATATATACATATAGGTATATCTTACATATATATGTATATGTAAAAATCCTCTATTTCCTTTAAAGATAGTAAGTGCTACTTTTTAAAAGTTTTATTTATTTATTTATTTATTTATTTATTTATTTATTTATTTATTTATTGTATATGAGTACACTGTCACTGTCTTCAGACACACCAGAAAAGGGCATCAGATTCCATTACAGATGGTTGTGAGCCACCATGTGGTTGCTGGGAATTGAACTCAGGACCTCTGGAAGAGCAGCCAGTGCTCTAACCGCTGAGCCATCTCTCCAGCCCAGCAAGTGCTTCTTAACAACAATACCAAAAGGTTTATAGTGATTCACACTGTCATCTGAATGCTTCTTAAGAGGACAGGCTACGGTTAATGACATCACTCCCATTTCTTACATGGGAGAAAATCTTACAGAAAAATGAGAACATACACACCAAAAGAATGGTGAGCCAAATAAAGCCACAGGTCCAGGAAATGATGACATATGGAATGTCCTGGAAGAGTGTGGAGCTGGCTAGTTAGTGTCAGTACTGCCATTACTATAATGGAGTTCCCACTTCTTGTCTAAGTCAGCCGAATCCACTTCTGAAAGCCACTGAGCAGTGACACCTGGGCACTCTCTGGGCACTCTCCGGTCCCTTTACACTGAGACACTGCCCATGGTCAGCTGGCACCGACGCTCAGCAGGCCTGAAGCTCTTCCGCGGATCTCCAGGCCTGGGCAGGTCATACCTGAGGGGGTATGGCAAGCATTTCCTGCAGGAACCGAGGTGGGATTTCTCTGAGTTCTGACACTTTGACGGATGTTGAATTGCCAGAGTCCAGGAACTGAACGTCGAGTGCACGGCTGCTGTGAACGTTCGTGATCTGCAACGACATGGGTACTGGCTTACTGCCACGGTGGGAGACAGACACACTGCCTCCAGCACAGCCAAGCTCCCGGGTTTCCTTGTTTAAAGGGATCCATCAAATACTCTTGGACTAACACAGCCCTTTTTCTAAGCCACCTGACGGTGAGGAAAAGTACTGCACAGCAAGCCTCCCACCGTAAGGACAGCAGCATCTACTAGTTCTTTAATTCTCCAAATACTGCTAGCTAGACAATGTGCTTTTAAAATATTAAAATGTGGAGGAAACTTCTTATATCCTAGTAAAAAATAAAGAACACCAATAATTCAAGATATAATTTTTTGAAATCATAACACACTTTACATTTTTACTATAAAACCCAGTCACTTTTATCATTTCTGCCATATGAAAAAATCTGAAGCTCAAAAAGTTAGAGGGATAAAATGAAGTCTGAAGTAATGTTCAGTAATGCGTAAACTACATGAGCAATTCCTGTATACTGTAAAGAATAAAGATATCACTTAAACAATCTAATAGCAATAAAATAATACCATATATTAATTCTAAATATTTGCACATGTGCTAATAAGCACTTTTGTCCAAAACACCTAGCAGAAATTTAAATATGAATCTAAACTGATTGAGAATTTACAGAATGGCCTTACACCTTAGAGTCATAGAAAGGAAGGCCAGCTAGCAGTGTTTCCGGAGCGTTAGGAGAGACCTGTCAGGTACCCAGAGAAGGACACAGTGGGGCAAACTGAGAAACGACTAATGCCGTCAGTTACTGTATCAATGCTGACTTCCTGGTTTGGTAATTAGAGACACAAACGCTAACAGGGTAAGTGGAGGCTCTTCACATTACTTTTGTAACTTTTCAGAGTCTTGAGTTACATTTCAAATTAAAAGCAGTTTTGTACATTTAAATATTATTGACTAAACAACAGAGTGTTAAGAGTTCAGGTGACACACTCTAGACCTTAGCCCTCTGAGAACTGTCCTACTGAAAACAGTGACCACGGCAGAACTGCGGCTTTCAGTTAGGGACAGCTGAGTCTTACCATAATTAACATGCTAAAGCATTTTAGACAGCAATCAAAGGAGGTTTGTCTTCTGGGCGTGGTTTCCTTGTGGTTCTTAGGAACGCTGGACACAGCAAGGGTCCCAGTGGCAGCACCAACTGTCAACACTCATGGGAGGAGTGCAGTGCTGGGCTGCCACGTTCCACAGCAGTGAAAACACACTACCAGAGCAGCAGACCTGATGCTCACACAAGGACTGGAAGCCACGCTGGCCTTGACATCTTCTGTCAAAGTGCACTGACACTTAGTTACGTAAAAATGTAGAGAAATTGTTTATTTAATCACTCACGTGTGTGTATACGACATATGCATAAGAGCACACAAACACGTGCTCGGTGTTTTAATATTTAACTTGACTGTTGAGTCCTCTTCAGCGTCCTGGGCTATTAGGACAAATGAATCCTCCCCAGTTAGCCTCAAGGGGGGGTCTGCTACTTCCCCAAACTCACCTAGCAAATGAAGCTTTATGTGCACACACACACATATACTCACCTAGCAAATGAAGCTTTATGTGCACACACACACATATACTCACCTAGCAAATGAAGCTTTATGTGCACACACACACATATACTCACCTAGCAAATGAAGCTTTATGTGCACACACACACACATACTCACCTAGCAAATGAAGCTTTATGTGCACACACACGCATATACTCACCTAGCAAATGAAGCTTTATGTGCACACACACACATGTAGAGACAAGATGTCAATGAGAACAGTCTTCAATCACTGTCTACCTTACTTTTCAAACAGGATCTTTCAATGACTCCAAAGCTCACTCATTGAAGCTTATCAGCTCAGCAAGGCTGCCCCCAGTATTCCTCCCTCCCAGAGCTCAATTTACAGCATCTGCTGCTGTGCCTGTTTCTTTTCTGGGGACTCACATTTGGGTCCTAATGGCTGTGCAGCAAGCACTTTACTGAGGCATCTCCCTAGTCCTATTTTTTAACTATGCATATTCTAAATACAATTCATCTCTGTAATTCTAGAATAAAGATTCTATTATATACAATGCACAGCAAAGCTATATGTACAGTCAGAAATACACCACGAGCATGAAGAAATCCAGCTGTTAGTCTCCTCAGGGCAGAGGAAGGGAGATAAGAGCGGGAGCCTGGCTGACAGAAACTGGTGATGGGTTCAAGCAAGCTTATTGTTCTGAGAAAACTGTTCGTACATATGAAATTCTTAGCAACGATCTCCACAAGTCAAGAGGCTGGTTTTACCTCCACTCGTAGCCATTTTCCTTTGCAATGGAAGAGGCAGATCTTCCCACAGAAGGGTATCGAGATGAAGTACTCAGAGGTCATGTGCTATGAAACAGAAAATCAAGAAACAACTTTTACTCTCAGCAAACATTACAGCACTGGGAACAACACGGAGTCAGGGACTGTTTACCCTTCATCCCCAGGAACAGCTGCAGCAGACACGTAAGACCACTCACCATGGTGCTTCTGCTGTCGCTCACCCGGCACACACATGGCACACACATTGTAAAATGTCTACAATGTCAGCTAGGCCAGTGGGGTTCTGTGGGCTCTGGGTCTATCAGTTCCACAGGAAAAGGATGCTGGCTATGAGCAGACCAGAGAGCAGATGGATGAAGGCAGGAGGCTGAGTCGGCCATGAAGGTCCCTTCCCTCCACCTTTTAACATTTTCCTTCACCGTTTAACTTCAAACTAAGACGCGTTATCAACACAGACATAAGTGCCAGTGAGTCGCTAACAAATGACAGGGTTCTTCTCTGCCACTCTTCTGCCTGGGCTTGCTGTTCTGCTGACTGTCACTAGTGTCTATGCACAA
The DNA here is from genome assembly GCF_963924665.1 of Micromys minutus. Classification (NCBI taxonomy): domain Eukaryota; kingdom Metazoa; phylum Chordata; class Mammalia; order Rodentia; family Muridae; genus Micromys; species Micromys minutus. The sequence goes on from NC_137963.1 coordinate 37,008,796, forward strand.
GGACTCCCCTGGGGTGGCACAGCACAGGAAATGCTGAGTCCTCTTCAGCACCCTGGGTTATTAGGACAAATCCTTACCAAGTTAGACTCTCTGAGAGTCTCCTATACCCCAAACTCAACTAGCAAATGGTACTTTACATACATACATACATATCACACACACACACACACACACACACACACACACACACACACACACACACACAAACCCTCTATAACAAAAAGGCATAAAGCTATATATTTGGTGTCTCCACTCCAGACAATATAAGAGATTTCAACACATATTTTAGACTATACAGTCTACATATGAAACTAAGTAAGGAACATAAAAAAAAAAAAACAAAGAAATTGTCTCTACCTAAGGCAGAAGAGTAGCCAAATAGCCAAAATATAAAGCTGAACAAATAACTTGAAGTGCTAGACATTTCTTGCAGGTAAAAGGAAAGGGAATGGTTTCCGTCCTGGGTGAGAGGTCGGGGTTGAAGCAGCTCAAATCTGTTTACTTGGAAACCATAGCACATTCTGGATTATGATTATGTCATACTGAGGTTAGGAAACCAGATTAGTGACTTAAAACCTCTATGTCCTGGGTGAAGATGAAAGGAAGAGGAGGCAGAAGGAAAGCAGGAGAGACGGAGCTCACACAGGAGCTAGAGGGTGATGCCTGACAAGCTGGCTCCTGTGGACACGTGCTCAGTGCACATCTGTCACCTGCCCCAGTGACCAACTATTCCCTGCTGACTACTTCCCACATGCCAAGCACTGTTCTAGGCAATACTGAGGCTCTGTGATATTTCATTGGAACAAACTGCTACAGAGTGGGAGCTTTCCCCAAAGCTCTAAAATCTGGGTTTTCTACTCTCCATGTTGAGAAGTCAGCCTCTAACTGCCAAACAGTCGTTTTCCTTGCAGCCTGAGGCTGAGCTCAGGAGACAGGCCTCCATACCTTGCAGTGGAAGTAGTCCTCTGTCTTGTGCAGGAGGTCGTTGAGTTTCTTCAGACCCTTGCACGGCACCTGGCAGTAGAGTGTTCCGTCAGAGCAAATGTTGGTCACCTTGACATTTGTGTACATGGCATCCACCTGGAACAAGCAAGGACACATGGAGACTGTTACCCTACAGCCCGTCACACCTACACACCGGTGACGGTTAGCACTGTCCAGTCTCTCAGCATGTGTATTAGAGGAGGTTTCTACAGGACGAAACTGAACGAATATCTAGCCTCAATGTGGTGACATCATCCCATGGGCTGCAGTCCCACATAACGGACGACATGGGTTTTTAATTCAAGGCATCTTTATTTGCAGATTACCTGATAGAATGCATTTGTGCCCTATTAATCCTACAAGGAGAGCACTGCAGCTGATAAGGTGGAGCAGAGTAGCAGGTTACAAAGTACAAAGCACCTAGCTTTGACTGAAGACTGTACGGTCTGTGGTGTGACACAAGTCTGAGTGCAGGAGGGGCGGGCGCTGCTGCTGCTGCTGCTAAGGCTTTTAAGCATTTTATTGATTTTCAGTGGGTTTCATATCACACTCCAAGTCACACTCATCTCCCTGACCCTTCACATCCACCCTCTGCCCTTGAAACCCTCCCGAAAGAAAACAAACTGACAAAGCACAGGAACATCTCATTGTGGAGTCTGTAGTATGGCCCCCAGTATACCCCGTGGCCACACATCTTTACTTGCAAATGTTCATTGCAATGAGTCCATGGTCTGGTTCCAGGCCTCTGGCTCCTGCTACATCAATACTGGATGCTCACTGGGACTCCTCTGGGTTATTCTGCTGTTGCATTGTATCATGGAGATCCTGCAGCTTTGGATCTGCAGGACCGGGCCTTTCACATTCTTCAGTGGCTCACAGATGGGGTAGATTTAAGGGTGGACCAATTCAAAGTTCTGGATCTGGCCTTGATGGTTGCTGAGTTGGTCGGTTAACAGCTCTCCAATACCCTCGCTACCGGGGCAAACTTCCTAGCACTGCCACAGCTAGCTCACCCACTGCTGCAGCCGACAGGGGCAGAGGCAGCTGCAGCTCACCTGCACCCACACCTCCAGAGCCAGCTCTACTGCGCTGCCCAGTCAAGGTATGGGCTTCGCTCTCCTGAGTGCTGCAGCTGGTAAAGGGCCAGCTCTCCAGCTGTCACATCCTTGGGGCCTGGCTCACCCATCAGGGCCAGCTCTCCAGCTGTCACTACTGTGTTGCCTACTGAGTGCAGGGCTTGTTCTCCTGAGTGCTCCAGCCAGTGTGGGGCAGGAAGGTAACTGTCCCCCTCTGATGACCTCAGGGCGGTGAGAGGTGGAACATCACCCCTGCTCATGCCGTTCTCCGCAGGGGAAGGGCTGGGCCATCTCCTGAGCCCCTGGCACCGGGGCCCTTTCTACTGTGCTGCTCTGTGAGGTGCAGGGCCTCTCCTGCCTGCTGCAGGTGGTGAGGGGCAAGGGGGGACTGTATGAATATTAATGCTTTTCAAAAACTACAATTGGCATAAAAGACTTTAATCACAGCCATTTTTTGGGCCAAATTACAGTATTTTTTTTTAAATCATAGTTTCATTTGTTAACAGCCTCTTTTATCAAGTCTTTAAAATGGTAAGCCTGTTTTTTTAGCATCTATTCAATTGTTCCAGTTGAATATTTTATAATTTAATTTATTATGTCCTAAAGATTTAAAGAATGTTCAGACTAACATTTTTATGGCTGAAATTTTTCCTCACGTTTTTTAATCTTTATAAGAAAATTTCATATAACAATTAAGACATTTAACTCCCAAGAAATAACTACTATTTTGTCATTTCCCACTTTCTTGCTCTCCTTGCTTTTCCACAGTAAGGTGACGTCATTTCCCGGCTGCATCCCCTCCTTGTTTTTCCAGTCAGATAACATCAATTATTCGCCTAAAATCTATAACTTTCTTTTTATATGATTTTCTTCTCATCTCCCCTCACTCTCTTCTTTTTCCTTTTTTGTGCATGTAAGTACATGTGTTCCTGCATGTATGTATTCATATGGAGACCAGAGGTGGATGACAGGTATTTTCCACCTTCTAAGAAAGGGCTTTTGTTGAATGGAGGTCACTAACTTGCCTGCTGAGTCCTGCATCACCCTGTCTTTGATCCCAAAGAGCGGGGATCTGGACACAGGCCACTGGCGCCGAGGTTTTGTCTTGCTGTTTTGTAATATGTGGGTGGTAGGGTGGGGCTCAGATTCTCCTGCTTGTAAGACAGACACTTGTATGGTAAATACTTTAACTGAGGAGCCATGTGGAGGCATGTAGGCATGTAATCCTTGTGCTCACGGACGAGAACTAGGAAAAGCAGGAGTGTGAAACCCACTGGGCGTCTCCCACAGGAAGATGTAACCAGGCTCTGCCCAAGGCTGGAGCAGAGGTGGCCGATAGCGTGGTAACCTCTTTGCTATCTAAATGGCCACACTGGCTCCCTCACACCTTTATCCTGCGCCCATTTCTCTCAGTCAACCCACAGAGCTACGTCCACCAGACCCTTATGCGTATTTTGCTTTGAGTCTGCTCCTCAGTTATTCTATAGAACCATCTTATGGAAGATGCCACTTAGACTTTATCAGACTTTCCGTGTAATCTTGTCTTAAGCTTTGCTGTACACATGAGACTTTTTGCCAAATTGTGCTATGATTAAATATGCCTAAAAATAAACTACCTGGGATCAAAATCTTGAAGTTTGAACCAATACCAACTACTTAGTTGTGTTGAACTGAGTTTCTTTCTCGCCATCCCTGGATAGACAACATAGTGTTTACATAGCCACCCCCCACACTCACACTCACACTCACACTGAACAGCAACCACAGTGGTACCTGGAGATGAACTTCTAGAGATCTGTCACATATGGCCTTCAGGCAGGTGGCATTGATGTTGACGTCATCCTCTCCTGAAGTGTCATACAGCACCACCAGAGGGATATCTGACTTGTCCAGTATCTCCACAGCAAAGATCTTCCCGCATGTTAATGATTCCACCACCTTCACGAGGTTGGGATCATCGTTCAGAATCTCCAGCCCTGAAAACAGCCACTGCTTTCATTTCTACTTAGCACAGAAGCATCACGGCTGCACGACATCACTATTTTGACCCCTCACAGGATGATGAACCTACTTCAGAATTACAATGCTTTTCATGGAAGTTTTGTTTTAAAATCCTTTTTACCCTCAAGGGCTTGTTGAGCTTATCTCAGAGTCAGGCCCTTCAGAGACGTAGAGATTAGTCCTTGCTGATGGGGACACTAATCTACCTACCTACCTACCTACCTACCTACCTACCTACCTACCTATCACCTATCTATCTATCTACCTACCTACCTACCTACCTACCTACCTACCTACCTACCTATCACCTATCTATCTATCTACCTACCTACCTACCTACCTACCTATCTATCACCTATCTATCTATCTATCTAATCTATCTATCTACCTACCTACCTACCTACCTACCTACCTACCTACCTACCTACCTATCTATCACCTATCTATCTATCTACCTACCTACCTACCTACCTATCTATCTATCTACCTACCTACCTATCTACCTATCTATCTATCTACCTACCTACCTATCTATCTATCACCTATCTATCTATCTATCTAATCTATCTATCTATCTATCTATCGATCGATCTATCTACCTATCTCTCTATCTATCTATCTACCTATCTATCATCTATCTATTTATCTATCAATCATCTATCTATCTATCTATCTATCTATCTATCTATCTATCTACCTATCTATCGATCTATCTACCTATCTATCTCTCTATCTATCTACCTATCTATCATCTATCTATTTATCTATCAATCATCTATCTATCTATCTATCTATCTATCTATCTATCTATCTATCTATCTATCATTCATTCATTCATTCATTCAGACAAGGTCTCACTCTATAAGCCCACAATGGCCTGGAACTGACAATGTAGCCCAGGCTGGCCTCCAATTCGTCATCTTATACTCTGAAATGCTGAAATCACGGGTGTGAGTTGCCATACTCAACTTAAAGGGAAATTTCCACAGAGGGCTCTCGGGGCTGGAGAGATGACTTAGTGTTACCAATGCTCTCCACCCTTCTAGAGGTCTGAAGTTTGCTTCCCAGCACCCAAGTTAGGAAGCTCACAACCACCTGAAACTCCAGCTACAGAGTATTTGATGCCTCTGGCTTCCACAGGCACCTGTGTTCATGGAGCATACATACATTGTGTGTGTGTGTGTGTGTGTGTGTGTGTGTGTGTGTGTGTTGTGTATAATAAAAGAGAGACATAAAATTTAGGAAAAGTCTAATACCTTTGGAGTTATGTATAAGCCTGTTTTCATTAGCCTCACTGTGCCCTCCCTAGCTTCTCCCCACTGTCACGCACAGGTCCTACGCTTCTGTAAAGCACAAAGGCACAAGAACCAGCAGAGCCCACAGTGCCACTTGTTTAGGTACACAGGGGTTTGCTAGCAGAGTGTATCTGCATAGTCTGTCTCCATGGGGATGGTCCTAACCCTGAAGGGACAGGATCCAGCACAGTGAGTCCCGTGCTATAAGGTCATATGGGCTCTTACTACAAAACAAAATAAACACAAGCCATTCGAATGGTTAAACTTTTATAATAAGATACAGTGAGCTATGCTCTACATAAGCATGTGACAACAAGCCCCGTTACACTCTCATCATTCCTGCGTCTTACACAGACCACCATGTGAAGTCATCCACTGAACCTTTCAAGAAAAACACACGATTAATTGGGTGTGACAGCCCATGCCTATAGTCTCAGCACTGAGGAAGTGAGGTAGAAAAGTAAGTTCAAGGCCAGCATGGCCTACTTAGTGAGACTTCACCTAAAACAAAACAAACAGAAGGGAAACAAAGAGAGAAACCAAGAAGAGCAGAAGAAACTGTAATACTTGCACCAAGAGTGTTACAAACTAACCAGTGAAGTACACTGCCCACAAGGGCTTTCTAAGAAGCCCCCTTACCTGCTAGCTTGCACTTTGTAGCTTGAAAGGACAGAGAGCAGAAGCATGGGTTCAGTCTGTAGGCTTTGCTCTTCTCAATATTTTCACAAAAGCCATAGTCAACATAGCACACCTAAGGGGTGGAGCAAAACCAATCATGTCTACACTCAAAAGTCCTTGTGCTTACTTTAAAACGTTAATACATTCAATTGAATTCATCTTATTCCACAATCAGCAAGTGGTACCTCAGCTCTTGCCCACAGCCAGAGGAAAGGCTCCCTAATGTTTCCTAGAAGATGACAATGGGCTGAGCCTCGGGGTCCCATATTCCAGGCCCTTGTCTGTTACCTTACCCCTTAGTCAACAGGAATAATAAGGCCAAAGCAGAACGGGCTCTGAGGCCCTGCCAAGGTCCCCAATGCTGCTGTGTGGCCTCTCTCTCCTCATCTTTATCCAATGCTGTACCACCAGTCCTTTCTGCTAGGAGTCTTCCCCAGTCTGCAGGGCAGCAGCTGTTTCCAGAGAGCCCATCGGTGCTGTGATATTGGCCAGAGACTAGAATCCCAAAATGGCGCCTGTGACAGCCTGCTCCCTCGGCCACTGTGGTACTAGGGGATGAAATGCTTCGGTCAGGCAGGGACAACAGTGACATCAGTCTGGACAACACAGAATTCTGCTTTTTAAAAAAGGGGCAAATCCAATTTTTTTCTCCAAGTTCACAAAGCTAGATTTTATCTTCATTGAGCTGGATTGGGATACTCTTCACTGTGACGGCTAGTCTGTCACCTGGGCATAACCTGCAGTCGTCTGGGAAGTGTCCCAGTGAGTTTGGGTCAGGGTAGATGCTACAGCCTATATGATATCTGTGGGGGACTATATTAACGGCCTGGTTTTGGGCCCTGGACTGTATAGCAGTAGAGGCAGACACTGAGCAGCAAGCAGGGGTGCGTTCATTCCTCCCTGTTCTTGCTGCAGATGGGACTGAGTGCTGTCAGCTCTGGTCTCAACTCTCTTGCAGTGAAGAAGTGCGTCCCGAGTCGCCTCTTTTCCGGATACTTTATTATAGAAATGAGACGTGAACAGGGCACTGACACGGGGATGACCACTGCAGCACACCAAGACCTAAAGACCACAAAGCCTCCCATCTCTCTCTACGACAGGGCTCATTATGTAGGAGGTTGGAGGTCTGCCTGCCTCTGCTTCCCAAGCTATAAAAGCTTTCTTTCCCCCTTGGTAACTAGAAATATTACGCTTTATTATCCTAGATTTTCAATAACCAAGAATCTGAGACTATTGGAAACCTAAACCACAAAGCAAACAACAAAAGGCAGGCAGAGCTGGCTAGAAAATACCAGTCAGCAGAGGCGGCTCCCTGTGCCTTTTGAAGAAAATGAGGCACAGGCACCAGAAGAAATGAGATAAATCCCTCCACTGGAGTCTGAGAAGAGAGGCCGAGAGCCCTCCAGCCCCCGACACGTGTTGAGTGCCTGGCTTCAACCATGGGGACTCGCTCTTGACAACACAGGACCCAGATAGCTAGCCGTCCGAGGGCCAGCTGTCGGCCATGCCAGGGTACGAGTCCACCGTTTCCACACTTCGTTTCTTCCCCTCTCACAGGCCTCAGCAAACTTCAACGTCGGGCTGCCATGTGTGAGATTCAGACTCCAGAGGAGGCGAGGCCACAGTGTTAGCCCCGCAACAGGCTATGGTAGGACCACTCTCAAGTCTTCACAGGGCTTATGTCTGCACATAGCTTTTTTAGTGACTTGATTTCTGCATCTATTTCTATGGTAGTGGTGAATTTTTGTTTGTTCTGTAGCACTGGAGATTGAACTAAAATCTCATATACGCTAGACAAGTGCTTTACTACTACTAAGCTACACACTGTGACTTTCTGAAACAGGTTCCAACTAAGCTGTTGCCCAAGCAGGCCTTGAAGCTGTGCTCCCCCTGCCTCTGCCTCCCTAGTAGGTGGGTTACAGAGCTGCAGCACCAAGCCCAGATGATAACATGTGGTGGTCACAATTCACAAGCCACAAATCTGGGATGTGCTCTTTGCTTTGGGAGAGCAGAGCAAGCATCTCATGCTGGGATAGCTGTCAGTAAGCAGGCACTTGGTGCTTCCATTTCTGGTTCTCTGGCACCATCAAGTGACCTCAGGTCTCAGTGTCACCTGAGAACCTGCACACTCCTCCTAGCTGCCAGGTATATCATAAGAGAGCAAGAAGACGAGCAGCTTCAAACAGGCTTTCCCCGAGGAAGCAGCCTCAGCAGAGAGTCGCCGTTCTCTCTCTGTCGTAGCCCGAGCTGGGCTGCTCCCAGACTTACCCTTAACCCTCCCGGGCTGTCCCACCTGCAGGCCCCAGGACTGTGGGCACACCCACAGGTGACCAGCCTATGCTCCTTTAATCCACACCCTCCATGTCAAAAGATAGTGCCTCCTCTGCCTGGGAGACAGGCAGGATTGTCACAGGCATGCCTGCTTCCAACAAGGAAGTGACCTAGCCAGGTGGCCACCAAGCCAGCAGCCCATCATGGCTCAGCAACTTCTCTCCTACTCTGGGGAGTTTCAAGGCTTCAAAGGGCGTAACTCTCAAGGAAACTGAGCCTGTAGGCAGTCCTGACTCCTGGGCTCCTCATGGAAGGTACAAAGCGAAGGAGCAGAGGCTGATGACAAGGACAGGATGTCACCAAGAGTACCAGAGCCTGCTGATGTGTGAGCCTGCTTAGGCTAAGGCTGGGGAAGAAGGGCAGCTCTCTGCTATGGCTGCTTCCTCAGAGAAGGCCTGCTTGCGGCTGCGCAGAGCGGCTCAGTGCCTCGAGTGGGGAAACACCCTTCTGATAAGACCTGGGTCTGCCCCTCACAGAGGACTTCATTTACTCTGTGACTTTAGAAAACAGATGTCACAACTACCACTGGTGTCAGAGCTGACAGGAATAGTCTTTCACGGACACTAGCTTGGAGTTTCTGGTGAAAGTCACAATGGATTTGAAAGAACAACAAGAAACAACAATCACATGTGAAAACTGGTAACGTATCTACCTCATGCTAACAAAACTGAGCTTGCCTTTATCTTGTTCTCGTCCGTGGAGATGATCTGTGCTCGTAACCAGGCATCCTCTTCTGCATTGACTGCCAGCAGCTGCCCCACATGCACAGACTGGATTGGTGTGACTCTGGGGTTCTTACTGTAGTATTCCTTCATCTCATCCTCCATCAGTTCCTGAGCAGCTGAGTAGTCTTTGCCTACATACCTGGATTGGTGAGAGGACCAACAGCTCAGGGTAAGTGAACCGCAGGGCTCGCTGGTGCTCCTGTTGCCCCCGCAATCCTGATTTCTGTCTCACAGCAGCCTGTCCCAGCAGGAGAAGGAACTGTGCTCAGGGAACATCATTCTCAGCGCAGGAACACAGGGCTATGGTGCCCACTGCCCAGTGTGTCAATGTGTGGCAGCCCTGAGAACAGCAGAGTAGAAGCAGGTTGCAAGAGACCCCAGGACAGGAGAGAGAAGGGATGTGGAGACACCACAGGAGGTCATTTGAGCCCTTCAGAAATCGAATGAGGCTGCTGAGATCTGGTAGATGGTTTTACCCTGTCAAGGCTGAATCTTAGAATCCTTAATCTTTGAAAAGCAGAGAAACTACCAAGAAGAAGGAAGTGAGGCCTAGGACTTGGGGTGTATGCAACAGACAATTCCCCAGCCTTTGCCAGGCCCTAGGCTCCATCTCCACCCTGCAAGACAAACACAGCAGTGAAATCCCCTCCCCAAAACTTACTTAACAAACGTGAGCAAATTACAACTGTGCTGGACTACAGTCTAGAAGTGATGTGTTCTAGCTGAGCACCTCTAAACCGTACATCCTGCCAAGTATTACTGTTAAGCATTCCCCAGCCATTTCTACGTTTAACGTACAGCCCTTTGATCCAGTGTGTCTTTCAAAATACATTCCTCATCTGCCATGAGTAGGCTGCCTTCCTGCCTTCCCTACAGGCCTCATTCCAGATGTTAGATCTGGAAAACCAAGTCTGGCTCATGAAATGAGAACACTTCTGCTAGAGGACGAAGCTTGCAGCTGGAAGAATCCTCAAATCACCAGGTCACGGAGCTGAGGAGGCAGAAGGGCCCTGATCCTTATATTGCTCTAGTTTTTACCCAGGGCCTCTGCTGAGTTGAGGAAACTCTAAGAAACTGCTCCATATGGTCTTGGTCACTATCTGCAGGACAGAAGATGGCCTAACCAGCCTACCTGTTACTAGAAAGAAGGGGAAGCTACAAAGACGCTTTACACGCAATGCAAAGAGTGATTCTTTCGAAACTAGCTGTTTCAGATGTGTTGTCTTTCTCCCTGAATGGCTTAAGAGACCCCGAAAAGCCCCATCATTACACTTGCTGAGTGCGGCAGGTGTTCAGGAGGGGCTGGAGTCAGACTGAGGTCCAGTCTTGGAGGCAGGGGACTTGGGGGTGAACTCAATGAGAAGTGGAGGGCAGCCAGGAGCCGGAGGTGCGCCTGCTCTCAGCAGCAGAGAAGGATGGCCACACTGGCGGGTGAGGAAGGGCTGGTGCTGTGGCTGGTGAGAGCAGGCGGTACCCAGTGTAGGCTCACACGTCTCCAAAGTACCCGAGCGAAGGGGCAGGGAGTTTGTACAGACCTCAGTGACCAATACAAAACAAAGCTTGACCTGCATCTCAGACCCCATGCTCGTCAAGTCCCTCTAAAGATCCTTCTTGGTGCAGAGCAGACTAGGCAGGCATCACTGTCCCTCAGTGTCAGCTGGGCCACCACCTGCTTAAATGATATCAAGTTCTTCCTTCTGGAAGGATCTAATTTGGGCATTCTCTGGGCTTTTCTGGTTCAGCTATAGGTCTTGGGAAGCACAAACTAGAAGGCTATTTGGAGGGAAGGGGCCTGGATGCTTTTTGCTTCGATGTCCCCCCACCCCCGCCCCAGCTCCACACTAGACAGTGACCCGGTGCTTCAGTGAGACACGGGTCGCACTGCAGAAAGCAGCAGGCTGCAGTCTTGCTACATCCCCTATGTGCGTCACGGTTTTCTAAAAGTCTAATGTTTTCAATCCAGCCTGTCATTAGGCACTTAGGTGACAGCTACTTATCTCTCAGAATGGCATCTAAAGGCTCAGCTCAGCAGCATGGCATCAGCAGGGCAGCTCTAGGTCCACTGGCTAATGTGAGGTGTACGATGACATTAGCTACTCTGACATTTTAGGGCTGCCACACAGCCCAGGCTCGATCTCATGACACCACCTGGTCTGAAGGGGCCAGGCTTTTACAGGCTGGAGAGAAATGGAATGTTCTTGACATGGTTGCCATGATGCTTATGACACAATTTTTGCCAAGCTCATATTATCATTCCTGGTTAAAACTATGGCCACACTACTACACTTCACTGTGACTCCTGAGGACGGTTCTTCCTGCCTTTCCTCCTCCACAGCATCCATGCCAGGAATGGCCACGTGACAAAGCCGCACAGCTCTTGACAACTAGAAATGCCAACTTGCCTGATTACCACATCATTTGTGTTGCTCAGCTCAACCACCAACACAGATGGGGAGGCCTCGGTAGGAATTACCAGAGGTGGCACAGTTATGTCCTCCACAAAGTCACCAGCACTCTCAGCCATGTTTTTTTCTATCTGCAAATACTCTTGTTCAATCATCGACTTGATGTCAAAATCTCCTTGTGCCTGCCCGTCATCCTTTAAGATCTTGTCGCTGGGCAATGGGAGTTTTGCATACAGAATTGCCTTCTGGGTATTTCCAGAAATGTAGTTTATGGTGCACACATCAGAGAGTGAAGCAAGGTTTTTTAAGGCATCCTCAGGGAACTTGACTTTGTACATGTCCTCAAACGCTCTGGGGAGTGCACTTGCCCAAAGGCCAGCTGAGTATTTCCCCAGCAGCTCTGCCACCTTCTCCTTGACATCTGGCATCACTGCTGGGCAGCTCCCTGATGGCACCTCCTGCTTGGGAGCAGGCGGTGGAGGTGGAAGCTCCTTCTCAGGGTCCTGGTCACTTCTCAAGGGCTGCTCTCTCTTGGCAGGATAAAGAAGTAAATCTTGACCACCACCACAAGGTTTTTCCACCTGAAATTTTAAACAGAGCCAATGACAGACATTTCAGTGGGTAAGGAAAACCTAAAAACACAGAAATTGTTTTATATTTGAGAGGACTGTTTTCAATTTCATAGTGCAAAAAAAAAGTGTACATGCTATTCTTCTTAACTACAGAGATTCATCACCTGACAGACGACACCAGCAAGAGTCCCGAGACAGTCAGGGTAGAAAAGGCCTTCATTTCACTCAAGACAGTCAAGACTCAAAACTGCCCAGGGAATCATGAGGCTTCTGTCCTGTCAACATTTCTCTGCTAAATCCAGAACACAGTTTGCAAACTGCAGGGAGCCAGGGTGAGACGGAGAAATGTCAGGAATACATACCGCCCCGGGGAGGAGCAGCAGGAATGTTTAAGCACTACAGCATCCTGAGAAACAGCTTTCAATGTGCGCATCTTTAGAAAAGATGCCCCAGAGGTAAGGCAGTGTGAGCAATCGCCACGGCAGACACATAACTGAAAACACCGCCATCTTAATGAGCTACCCAGCACCAGCTGCTGTCCAGTCTCTGCCTTTACATGCCTGAGAGGAGTCTGAGGAACTGGTGACACTGCTGTCCTCCTGACAGAAGAGGATCTGCACTGCCAGCCTCCTGCCTATGCAGCTTAGACCTAGGAGCCTAGAGCCACTTCTGCAGTTTAAATGGCTGACCAACCAGAAGAGCCATTTCACACGTGACCATCCTATGGGACTAGATGTGCATCTAGCCTCCCTGGCCTATGTAACCCAGGGCTGCTTTGCTGTGAGCCAGGCCAGTCCAGGTGACAGTCATGCAGCTCTGCAACATTTCTGAACTCCCCAAGCCTAGTCACCCACTATCTTCACCCTTAGCCTGGGTTCAGACTTCAGGGTCTGCTTTCTGGAACAATCCTTTTTATTAGTCCCATTTGGCTATTCCTTAGCTACAACTGTAATTCTTAGGAGAATCTACTACGATGGTAAGTTTACAGAAAACTAGCCAAGACAACTGACTGCCTCCTGTTTTGTTGCTGTTTGATTCTTGCATTTTGTTTGCCGTCCAGGCTGGCCTTCAAGTCCTTATTTAGCACAAACTGGCTTTGAACTCCGGATCTCCCCAACCCTCTCTTTTGATACAGGGTCTTTCCAGCTGTACTGGAACTTTGTAGACCAGGCTGGCCTCAAATTTACAGAGATCTGCCTGCTTCTGCCTCTCTAGTGCTGGGATTAAAGGTGTGCATCACCACATATTACTGGCCCCGACCCTGTCTCCTAAGAGTTGGAGTCACAGGCATGAGCCACCATGCCAGGAACAACCAGAGCACTTATGCTGACTGGTCAGCTTACTAATGAAGAACACTGCTTCATTTACCTCACAGTATTTAGGAAGGCAGACCATAGGTGCTCATGTACAAGGGAAGACCTCTAATAAGTCGAAAGACAAGGTCACTATAACATTAAAGATTCCATTAGGAGCTGGGCACTGTAGCATACATGTCTGATCTCAGCACTTTGGAGGTGGTGGTGGGAAGATTAAGATTCAGTCATCCCCATCTACATAAGTTTATAAGGATAGCCCGGGCTACTCAGAAAACAAAACAAGCAAAACAAACAAACAAACAAACAAACAAACAAACAAAAACCCAGGAATCCTTTCAGTCTGACTACATATTCTTCACGATACTCAAGAAGCAGGAGACACTGATCAAGTGTAACGCCTGGTTTTCTTTTTCACTCTTCCACCAATGTGTCCTAAGTGTAACGCCTGGTTTTCTTTTTCACTCTTCCACCAATGTGTCCTAAGTGTAACGCCTGGTTTTCTTTTTCACTCTTCCACCAATGTGTCCTAAGTGTCAAGGACTCAGGAGACATTTGAGACTTTGAAAAGCCTGAGATCCCCCAGAGTGATGTGTACCAGCTAAGTTGCAGTGACATAAATACCTGGGGTATCCCTTCTCTCCATGGCTCCTTAGGTTCTTAAATTCTTTAATTTTGTAAGGTTTCTCTCCAGTGCTAGGAAATGATTCAGAGCAAGGATCCTATCACTAAGCAACATTTACAGCCCCTCTCTGCTCAGAGGTAGGGTCTTGCTATGTAACCTGAGCTGGCCTTGCATTAGCCTTTGTCCTGCCTCAGCCTCTGAAGTACAGATTACATCATGCTTGGCTTTAAATCTGCAGCTGAAAAATGCCAGTCACTGCTGTGCTTTAGCACACTGGATACGGCCTCAGAATTAAGCCAAGTATCCACGCAGGGCTGGAAAATGTGTTTTCCAGTGCTGTGAGTGGTTCCCATGTGTATGACTCCAGTTGACATAACTTCACACTGAGACACGCAGCCTTCCACATCCAAAGCCAGGGAAGACTGCAGGGCCTGCCTTCAAACTGTTCCCACATTCACCTCCTGACCTTCTCAACGCCGTCTCTAGAGCATGGTGGAGGCTAGTTCAGCAGAGAAAAGGATTTAAGTCTCGGACCACAACTGCATGTGTCAATCCCTAAAAGGATACACTTTTCAGCTTTATACCTTTCTTTCCAAAGAGGATACCTGAAAATATAGGGCACTTCGGTGTCTATCTGCCCACCCACCCAGTGCTAAGCCTCCACCTCCGCCTGTGTGCTAGTATGACGAGGAGCGACGGTCACACTAACTCCCAAGGATCTGTGACAGCCTTGCACACCGTCAGTGCTGTGGGCTCTTCTGAGCAGGGAACACTGCTTCCAACAGAAGTTATGGACAGCTCACCCACGTAGTACAGGTGACCTAAGCCAAAAGCACAGTCCTATTTTTTTCTATTCTATATTCAATATCCTCTGCCTTTCAGACAAGACCTTGTGTAGCCCAGGCTGGCCTCAGACTTACCAAACATCTGACTGATGATCTAGAACTCCTGATCGTAGCTTTCCTTCTCGGGTGATAAGATTGTGGGTGTGCACCTCTATGTTCAGCTAGTTCCAGAACAATCTTAAAGGTTCTCCAGAAGTAGTGTGTTTACAAATCTGGCTAAGCATCTAAGCCCAACTTTGCCTATAAACAGCAAGGATTTCCCCAGAGTCCAAGCAGCAGTCAGGGAGAGCCCTAACCGAAGACCTCCCTCCACAGCCTGTGCTTTTCCTCCTCCAGTGAAACTGTAGTGACCTTTTCCATCTTAGATAAGAGAAGGTGAGTGAGGGCTATGCCTGTAGACTGCTTTCTTATTTCAGAAGGGAAGTTGAATGCCTGAACTTGTCAGTCCTGCCTGCTGACTAAGATTAAACACTCACCTAACTCTAGGAACAAAGCCTGGCCTGGCTGCAGTTAATTCAGACAGCATTCAACATTTCAGCCAAATTTATTCCCTGGTAAGTTTAGTGACACAGAAAACAGGCTTGGATATTAACTAACCTTTGGAGAATGATTTAAGGAGGTGGTTCTCAGTCTACCTAATGTTAAGACTTCATGTTGTGGGGACCCCAACCATAAAAATAACTTTTTTGCTGATTCATAACTATAATTTTTCCACTGTCTTAAATCATAATGTACCTGGTTTTTGATGTCTAGATGACCCCTGTGAAAGGGTTGCTCCACCCTCAAAGGGGTAGAGACCTACAAGTTGAGGACCACTGGCTTAAGGGTTTCTTAGTTCAAATGGAAATATACAAGGAAGGCACTGTTTAGACCTAAAAAATTAAAACAAATATAATTTTTAGCTCATTTCTTTTAAAATTTCCTATTGATGGAAAGCCACTTTTCCTGAAACTCTCTGGTGGCTGCTGGCTTAGGTTAGGACATTGCCAGTTCTCTCTCCAGCTACACTCCAGCTCCCAAAGCTAAAGAACTGTGATCATGGGTGTCTGATTTTGCTCCTTCCTGTGCTCTGGCCCATCTCACAGGGTTTAAGATTAACACATGGGCTCCTGCCTCATTTCCCAACATAAAAACAAGGCTCTTATATTTCCTGCATGTGACATCCAGGAAGCCACTTCAGACAGGAGAGGACTTTTATAACTTCCAGTTCCTCTAGCTCCCTGATTCATGTACATAACTGGGACAGAATCAGACCCTCCCCCTGCTGCTGCCCACGCACAGTGTGAGCGCAGACTCAGCATCCTAACCATGCTCTCATCATCTTTTTGTTTTGTAGCTTTGACTCTTGATATTCACTCCTCAAATCGTCAGTCTAGGGGCAGACCCAGTGATGGCCCAACCTCCACCGCCTACAGGAGAGACCAGTGATGCAAGCCAGTAGCATCGCATAGCACAGAGATAACCCACCTTCTGCAGTGACCATCAGAAGATTCTATATCAAATATGCCTTAGGTTTGCTAGGCTCCCACGTTTCCTCAACTCGGCTTGATTTGGATTGATTCTGCCTCATTTGGAATCTCACACCTCACCAGGTTCTGTAAGCTTCCAGGAGACACATCAGATTTGGTAGGTACAGATTGAAAGAAAACACGTCAACTTCTTTGGACAGCTGCGTTCTTACAGGTGAGGATTCAGCCTGTGTACTGTTTAGCCAGGAGAAGTCTTTTGTTCTAGTTTTGCCTGTAAACTTAGTGTCTGACGGCTCACCTGCCAAGAGCACAGCAGAAGCCTCTGAGGTTATGTTTACTGTTTCTATGGAATTAGAATTTTCTTTAGGGTTCTAGAAGAATCCAGTAACATCCAATTAAATTGAGACTTTCCAAACTATCTACGTGAGTACAGCTCTGCTTTCATGGAGTAGCAACTTTATGTTAAGGCTCTAAATAATGTTTCAAATCTTATTTTACATGTCTATCATTCCGTTGACATCCAAAATGGTATAATAAATGCCTTTATTCACCTACATATCTACATTCTGGCCCTCCACACATGTAGCAATGCTAACAAAAAGAAACCTACGTAAAAAACGCAAACTCCAACCTAGCAGTGAAGGAAAGACTTCCAGATCCCTTTCCTCAACAATGACCATTTCTATCACTGTTTACAAGCCTGCACACTATGAGCACTCGCTTCATAGGAAAACCGGTCAATTGTTTCCTTAGACAGCCTCTCCATGCTAAAGGTAAGAATGGCTAGACGTCAGAGCCGAGAGAGATGAAGAAAGGGCCACTGGCATCACCAAGCACAGTTAGACAGACAGACAGACTGGTGCAAACTGGAGCACGTGATGCTGTGGGATGAAGGATGTACTGTGTTCACAGAAGACAGCAGCTGACCAGCCCCACATCGCCCACCTCACACATCTCTGCAGCCGCGCTCAACACCAACGGCCACAAGCGAGGAGCTGAGAGGAGCACCTTTCCAGTGGGTTCTGTGTAAGAAGCATGGCTTGTGGCACATCCCACAGGGACTTAAGGTGAGACAAGGAGGTCTATGTTGCGGTCACCTCTGGCCGCTCACAAGGCATCAACCCAGAGAACCTTCCTCCCTGGCTCTGAAGGGGCCGGAGATGCAGAGCCTCCCTCCCTGCCGACTCTCACCTGCTTGTCTACCTAATTCTTCTTGCCAATGCTGTCTCTAGACACACACAGGCACCACTTCAACACAGACAAGCTGTCTCTAGGCACACGCGGACAAATTCTTATCTTGGCCCAAACTGAAGCCATTAGCTCACACATTTGGAAGACAATGGAGTCTTCCAGTTACATCTACAGATCTTCCTGGAATGCTTCTGGCTGGGAGCTGGAGCTCGCTCTATGCACTAGGCTTTCCTTCCCCTTGCTCTTGTTACCTGTGGCCGGGGTGAGGAAAGGAGAGAGCTCTTCCCAGGTGCCACCTATGTGCATATTAGAGCTGCAGTCCTTGCAGGTCACTGCTTCTTCATCTGAAACCTTCTCCTCTTAATAGCATCCCCGCCCACTGAAGTAACTCCCTCTGTAGGACTCACTGGGCACCCCCCCTTCAGCAAAGGCTTTGTCTGCTGTAAGGCTGGACGGTGCTTTCTGACGCTGTGCTAGCAGCTGCTTCACGTGTCTTATCTCATTTAATTCTACTACAGCCCTACGACTTGTGCAGCATGTTATCTGGTAGGTAGATCAGGGCTCTAAGAGGGTGGTATGGAGGCCAGAAGTTATACAGCTAATAAATGACACCCTTAAAGGAGCTGCAGAGGTCTCAGCGTTCACTGTCTCTATGGAGTTAGAATTTTCTCTAGATTCTGTAAGAAAGTAGTATCCAATCAAATCAAGAGACTTTCCAAAGCATTGGTATGGGCTGTTTCCATGGGCAGCAGTTCTGTATTGAAGCTTAAAATCAAATTCCAGCTCAGTTGTGATCTAAGCTGTTCGGCATCCTTCAGGCCTGAGTGCTCAGACAGTCAGACACAGACGGTACAGTCTCTCAGCTCCTCCTGACTCTCCCATACGCCAGCTCAGCTGTCATCTACTCAACTGCTCACCAGGATTTCTGTTCGGTGACGAAACACTGGGAACCAGAGTGCCCATACGCATGAGGGAACTGTTGCTTTTCGGACGGGCTCTACTGGCGTGCACGTTGTAGGAATGGGTCTGGGGTACTGCAACGCTAGCTTAAAACCCAGTGATTTCTGTGGGTTACAGAATTATACCCAATAGAAATGCATGTAAGCACAACCATCCTTGTGGAAACTATTAATAATTAGTGTCACCAGGCATTTCCAACTACTCAGGGCATCTTACATACAGCAATATTATCCTGCCACTCATAGTGATCACTTTCTACAACAAAGGCCTGCTGTGCCATACACACGGAATGCTTCTCTGGTGGTTCCATAGCTGTCTTTGAGCAAACACTGTGGCTGTGGTAGAAACTCTTCTCAGCTAAGTGCATCAGACCTGGCTCAAGAGCTTAGGCTCTCAGCTCTCCGAGCCGCTTTGGGCAGGAGCCTGACAGACACGTTTGCTGACACAGGGATAGAGAGGCTGCTGTCCACCCAGGTCTCACAGGCCTCAGTCTCCGCTGTTCAACAGTCCCTGCTGTAAGATCTGCAGCTCGGTCAGAGGCCAGGATCGTGGCGACCTGAGGACAGAGATACACACTTCCATCCAGTGATGACTCTTTATGAAGCTAGTTGCCTTCTGCTCCATTCTTTAGCTTCCTTTTGAGCTCTTCTCGTCTTAAATTTCCTAAACATGCATGGCTCGCGTCTCTGACTTTGGCATGAACTGCTCCTCTGGCCTATGCTATGCAGTGTTTGCTTCCCATTTAACAGCCACTTGCTCTGACTGCTTTCTTCACTTGCTGCCCAAATGTGCCCTGTTTATCCCCTACCTGCCAGGTCCTCAGCACAGTTGGAGGCCTACAGCATTTTCAAATGATGATTTTCTTTACTGCACAGGAAGTTTCACAAGGGCAAGACCATGTCTGTCCTGTTTACTGTTTTATCCTTAGCACCTGGGTCAGTAGCTGGCACACACAAGTATTTAACTGACTCCTAGTCAGTTCTAACTGTTAAAGAGGGCATCCTTTCTACAGCGGTCAGGAGCAGTAACTGCACTTCTCCTAGGCCCTAGCAGGGACTCTCCACAGATAAGACAAGGTTCTCTACCATCTCTATTTCCTTTATAGCTACCAAAAACTACAAACCTAGCCATCACTGTGGCTCGACAGTCTCTCCAGCTTTCTAGTACACCCTCTGCTGCCTAAGTGACCCAAAAGGTTAAATGTAGTGCAGCCTGGGTCAGGCAGATTACAGAGTAACACCTGTAACCCTGGCACCCGAGGAGCCGAGGCAGAAGGACTACTGTGAGCTCAAGGCCAACCTGGGCTACAAAATGATGGCAATATCCTGTCTAGGAATAAAACCTCCCAGTGTCCTCTGGTATTTTATGACATGGCTTACTGCACACCCTGATCTGAAGCTCCAGCAAGGTAAAACTTCACAGCTGCTATTTGGTCCCTGAAGCTGAGGCTGCCTCTGACAGGCATATGGAAGTTGCCCTCTGACAGGCATATGGAAGTTGCCCTCTGACAGGCATATGGAAGTTGCCCTCTGACAGGCATATGGAAGTTGCCCTCTGACAGGCATATGGAAGTTGCCCTCTGACAGGCATATGGAAGTTGCCCTCTGACAGGCATATGGAAGTTGCCCTCTGACAGGCATGGAAAGCCCCACAAGCACATGTCTTTGGGTGGCAGGACTACAGGATATTTCTATGTTTATGACTGGATTTTTAATTGTTTTCATATGGAATATTCGATACAGTTGGAGAAATTCTTTTTAAAGAAATATAACACACTTAGATTTCTTCTTCAGTAGTGATAGGTCACAGAATGGGCCCGTTTCTATTACCAGACTTTCTGTGATACCTTTCAGTCTGTCTGATGTTGGTTTTGGTGGAGGTTGGAACACAGGGAAGAAAGGGACAATAACCATGGTGCAATTGTTTAAAGCCAGGGAGAAATGACCAAGAAATAACTCAAACAACTACGAATACTCAGAAGTTAGAAAACAGCTGTGGAAATGTTCAACAGACTCAGATGACAGGCAGTGTGGGGTAAACTAGGCACATTGCCTTCCACCAGCACCTTGCACTGACAGTCTGACTCAGTCTAGATAGTCTTACCCAAAGCCAAGAGGGACACTGGTAAGTAATGAACTCTCTGGTCCTGCTTAAAGCTCAACATTCCTGACTGGGCACAAAATGGTCATGAGGTACAGATAAATTGAAGTGCTAAAAATGTAACAAAAAAGTTGGTTGCGTCTGTACTTTAATGTAAGAGGAAACCATCCATTTTAGGTAACATTCTAACATCAGCAGGACAAACTCTTGCCACTAAAGTGTTCTGGGACTCTAGAGCCATCCAGAGCAGCAAAGATGAAAATTTCTCTAGAAGTACTAAATTGAGCTTCACAGATGCTACTAATTATAAAATAAGTATAAAGCAACAAAAAGGCAACAGTTTACTCTTTAAACTTGTGTTCTAAAGAACTCCTTATCCAAACCTAGCAGCAAGCTAGTTTTGTATCATAATCATAAAAAGCTCCAAGGCCATTAAACCTTTAAAGCTTGCACCTATCAATGGAATTTTAAAATTAAGGGATGGTATGCATTTAATCTGAGCTGACACTCTGGCCAACAAACTCCTAACAAGCTCCCTTAGGAGTAAGGTGGCTGAGGGGACATCAACATGCTGTATCTGGGAGGGAATCTTCCCCAAATAAAGGAACACAGAATTCCCATCTTGGGAACAAGCTTTACACTTTAAACAGCACAGACAACATTTTGCAGGACGTGTATTATTCTGCACTTACAGTGTCTCCAGAGGTCTTGTTCTTGTTTCCCTACTTGCTATGAAGCACTCTAACACTGGCCTCATAGACAGACTTCATCTCTGCTTTCGGCACTCGGCAGTGACCGGCAGGGTCACTGCACTGTGAGTGGGTGTATGGAAGGATGACTTCTGCCTGGAACTGGGCTTGAGACAGAGGAACTAGAGTCTATGGGGAAATAGTGCCAAAACACATGCTCTTCTTAGGCCAGAGCCACAGATGAGACTACCTGTCCTCTCGCCCAATAGTTGTAGGAGCCAAAATGTCTGTTAAAGAATGCCCTCTTTCAAAACACACACACTCCAAGAAGTTGTTTCTACAAATGCAGAAGCACCAAACAGGCGTTAATGTTGTCATTTAGGACAATTACACTTTACAAACAGATTCTATATTGCTAATTTAAAGACATCCAGAAAGTATTTGGGTGTAAGAATCCAGCTGTCTCTGTCTCTGGCTAGACTAAAACTTCGAATAGACTGTTCTAACCACCATCTTATAGTCATCAGCTCTGAGCTTTCACTCTAAAGCCACTATCATGAGGACAACCCACATGGGTCTTAGAAAGGACTTTACTATACGATTACAGTTCCGGAACAAATCAAGTTCCACGTAAAAACAATTCGCACCCATAACAAATTTGTGCCAGCTGAAAAGTCTTGAAAAACTGCTGGAGCATAAGCATACATAAACCAGGATCAATACAAACTGTGACCAGTGAATACTAAAATGGCAGCACAGATGGTCAATCAACACAAAACAGCACATAGTGCATATTACCAACTACTAAATGCATCTTAACATTTGGACAAAACAGGTAATAACACTTCCAACCTTGACGTCTGTTTCGTAGGAGTAAAGAAGCCGGGCGTGTTAATCTTAAAGACAGATTAGTAGGAAGCACATGGGAAGCCCCTCCTGTGACTACTGACTTGGGACCTGTGAGCTGGGCAGGGAGGGGGCATAGGGGGAAGAAGAAGGAAACACGTACCGTGCAAATGTGAGGCCAGTGTTCAAACTGCTGTAAAACTCCTTGGTTAAGGTCTTCTTTATAAAACTCTTTGTAAAAATGTGGAAGCTTAGAGATCCAAATGCCATTGTTATGCTTGTCTAATATGTCCTTTATGCGGGTTTGAACCTCATCCATCTTATCAGTGTAAGAGGCAGGAGGCGTGACATTTGGTTTCTCAACAGTCTGATTTAAATTATCTTTAAATTAAAAGAACGATAGAATTAATAGATCATCCCATGACCTAGCATTAGTGTCTCTGACTTTGCTATGCTGTAGGCTCTGGGGTCCTGGATGTAGGAGAACGTGGGACTAAGCTGAGCACCACTGAGGACCACCTCACCTATGATCCCTGAATTCCATCAGCAGAGCCAAGACACCTCCAATGAGGGAACTTATCCCTTCACTTTGAAAGGATTCTTTATAGTTTGCTTTGAGCATTACGACAATCTTGATAGGTAAAAAATAAGTTTTACTATTTAACTAATGTTTTTCTAACTGCAACTAATGGAGACAACGTGTTAGATAATATAAATATATGTGCAGTGCTCAACTTAAGCTATAATCCATGAGGCACAAAGATAATGCCTTAGTAGGAAAAGTGCTTTTATAAAAGATAAAAAGATGTCCAGGTTTTCCCACTATGGTAAACTTTCTCTTTAATTAAGGAAAACAATTTAGCAATTCGAAGGAGCCTGAAATCTACAAAAACTGAACACAGCTAGCTTATGGACATCAACCACAGGTCTAGCTTCTATTTCTCCAATATTTATCTTTCATAAAGTTTTAGCTGGCTTCTTCCACTCCTGTTTATTTTTTTAAATTTAAAATTCAGAGTGTCTGAGTTTACATATTAAGCAAGAGAAACTTGTGTGTTGCTGTGACCACTCTGGTATTTTAACTATGGAAATAATGTCAAACCTATATAGAATTCTACCAGGATATACATATACATATATATATATATATATATATATATACATATATATATATATACACATCAAAGTATTAAATCTAACACCTACATGAAAAATTTATTTACAATTTAATCAGATATCCTTTTTATTTTCTTTTTGATTTAGTCTAGTCTTGGGACACTGGTCTCTAAGATTTTTCCTTGAGCATCCTTAGAGATCCTCCTCTCTTCTCACTAGATGACACAATGATGTGCCTCTTCCACCCTTAGACTGGCACAGAGAGAAGGGTCCAGGTTACCATAGCATTTCCTATTAAGGAAATAACGTATTCTATCTTAAAGTCTTAAATAGGCATACAACTTCACTGAGTAGTCATGATTTAGAAAATTCTTATGTAAAAATAGTTCTTCATCCTGAGTGAGATAACCCAGTCACAAAAGAACAGACATAATATGCAGTCACTGATAGTGGGATGCTAACCCCAGAGGCTTGCACTCCCCCAGAAACAACTCACAGACTGTATGAAGTCCAAGAAATAAAGAAAACAAAAAAATATACATATATTTACAAAACAAAAAGACTTTGACTATTTCCATGTTGCGTTTTGTTTTGCATGTACTTTACGCTTATTGTAACTATTAGGTTTTCAATGCATACTGTCAAGCCCTTGAAAAAAATCAAGTACTGACTAAAAAAATATATTCACATGGTTTTATGTAAAAATTATTTTAATGTCTGAAAAAACAGTACTGACAAAAATGTATAATTTTAAGCAAAAAATGTTTAAAATCTGTACATTTATCTTTGTTTTGTAAAATAAAGTCGTTTTAAAAAAATAAAAAAAATAGTTCTTATATACAAAAGTCATACTATTCATTTTCATAATCAATACTGTAAGAACACTCCTGTGGAAAAGGAATTTGAACTCAATAAGAGACATACTGCAAGCAACAAATCCTGCCTAGTCATTTCACGGAGCACAGAGGCAGCCCTCTGTAAAGCTGCTCTTGGTGATTCACACACCACTTGCACAAGACAAGTCACAAGTGGTGCACACCTTAACCACCCATTATTTCCTTAATGGCCCTTCCATCTCATAACCAATGATCACTTAGACCTAGCTGTCACCTCACAGTTTAAAAATCATTTTTAATTAATTTTTTGAATACATTTTTAAGGTTGTAATTAAGTATTTGTGGGTACATATACATACACATATGTATATATGTAACAATAATATAGGAAAAGAGGCTATTAATTTGAGGGGATAGGAGAGAGACTAGGAGGGGCTGTAGGGAGGAAAGGGGGATGTGATACAGTTCTATTTTAATTAAAATATATTCTTTTTTTTTGGTTGAACTTCACACAGTCTGTGGGTTGTTTCTGGGGTGTTCAGAGCTTTCTGGGGTTAGTATCCCATTATCAGTGACTGCATATTATGTCTGTTCTTTGTAACTAGGTTATCTCACTCAGAATGATATTCTCTAGAAGCATCCATTTTCTTTAAAAATCATTTTAATCTTTATTTTTATCTTATGTGCATGAATGTTTTGACTACATGTATGCCGGTGTACCTCCACATATATGCAGTGCCTGCAGAAGTAAGAAGAGGGTTTCAGATATTCTGGAACAGGAACCATGTTGGTTTTGCGGAATCAAACCTAGATTCTTTGGAAGAGTAGCCAGTACTCTTAACTGTGAGTTATTCCTCCAGGCCCCACACCTCACAGCTTATAGTGCCGACTTTAACCAGCACAGCATCTTAAGTCTCTCTTATGAGTTCAAGCCCCACATTTAGGACCTTGAGACGGCAGTAGGTGAGGAAAACAGGTGCCTGACTGTACAGGGACCCGTGGGCAGGGAGCAGAATGAGTCTGCTGTGAGGAAGGCCTCAATTCACTGACAATATCACCGCAAGCATTATTTTCTCTAAAGATCACTTCAATCCATGAGTTTACAGTTATAAATGGAGTGAGGGAGACAAATCTCATGCAGGAGAAGGTGAGAGCACACGTCAAAAGCCACCATTCGATTATTTCTGTTGGGGCCCAAGACTCATGCCACATCTGGAAAACATACCATTCACTTCCTTGGGGCAGGTCCTTGAGATGTGAGCCTGGAAAGGCGCTGGCAAGGATGACTTTGGACTGAACCTAAGGTGTGAAAAAAGCACGTTTTAAACAATCTACTTTTTATTTAAAGCCCCATGTCACTGACCAACAAAATAACTTATAAAAATATTCCAAAATATGAAAACAAATTTAGCATCATAATTTTTACTTGGAGAAAAGTATGTTAAAAGCTAAATTTAAAGTAGGTTTTTGAAAATCTCTTTCAGAACCTGGAGTCAGAGTCTCAACTAATCATCTTTAAAGGGATAAGTAAATAAAAGCACATGAAAAATAAACAAAGAATATTTTGGAACGTAACCCTGCACTAAAGATTAACAGCAGCAGAGAGTGGTACAGTCATGACCTTTAAACCGGGCGGTGCCGGGAGGCAGGAGCACAGACCCTACAAGCATTAGCCTTAGCTTGGCTATAATGAAACAGTTCAAAGGAGGCAGACAGAGAACAGAGACACAGGCGCCTGCCTACCCCCTAGCCTTTCCAACATAAGTTACCATCAACTACTGGACTTACATAGGAAGATGTTTCCAAATACAAGTATGAACAAACCACACCCCACACATACATGCACATACACCCACACACACAATACACATAGGCATGCAACCCACACCGCAACACACATCCATGTGCTTCTCCACATGCACCCCACATCAACACCCCACATTCACAATCATATTTACCCCCCTCCTTCACTAGTGTCCCAGGCTCTTGAGTGATCTTAGTTCTAGCATGGGAGAGAGAGCGTTGTAAGACCTGCTGAATGAACCATGATCAAAGGAAACACTGACCACAGTTTTGTCATTAGGGGAGGCAGTCACAATCTTGAGCAGCACAAAAGATTTAAACAGTAAAGTGTTTCAAATAAAGCATATGTCCTAATGGTATTTTAACTGTAAAAGAAGTACTCAGTCTGTCAACTGCTAATCAGGGCTTTTAGCACACACCACTGCTGGCATCCCACACCTCTGCACTCGTTTCTGCCAAACTATTTTTAAATTATTTTCCTAAATATTTTAGTGTCTGGATAAAAAGCTTCTGAGGAAAAATTGATCTTAATCCCAAATAGACACTAAAGAATGTGATATCACAAATTTACAAAAAGGCACAACTTTCAACTTGGAAAGAAGATGGGAAACTGATTTATCTCTATCAGAGCTCAGCATGTGCTTCCTGTCAGGAGGCCAAGGGCACAGATTTCAGGCTCTGCACAACCCCGCAGCTCTGCCACTGCAGCACAAAGGAGCACAGGCCATACTCGGGCAGGATGTGGCCACGCTCCTGTAAAACTAATTTACAAAAGAGACGGTGAGGTTTTGCGATGTAGCCCATACCCGGTAGCTTGCTAGCCTCTGACTGACTTCCTAAAACCGTAACATTTAGAAACAGAAAGAAGCCGTCTGACAGTTACTTGCATGCTTTCACTGGACAAGAGAAGAGTCACACACAACAGAACAGGAGCTTACTGTTAGCTGGCTCATGCATGGCCACGCCCCAGCTGAGGCGTGGAGCGCCTTGGCAGCCCAGTTCCAAGGCACAGACATCCCGGATGCCAGTGCACCAAGATTAAATGCTACTGCCTGACTGCGGTAATTACCAGAGCAAAGATGAATGACCATGCAGCTAAATGAGATTTTACCTGAAACTTACTAATTGTAAGAACAATTTTTAGAAAAATTTGAAAATTACACATCAAAGCATCTTAGAAGAACTTAGTGCGTAGAGCCCACTGGACAAGGAGAGATGGCAACAGCAGGGGGACTGTCCAGGGCCCTCAGGGGATGCCATCAGGCTGTAAGAGGACTCACAGTGATGCGGGTATCACAAGGACAACACCTGTCCACACTTATAAAGCCTGGGTACCTGTTGGCAGACATGCTCACATGCCTCTGCACTGGAATGCCCGGGTAAGGTGGCATGTCCACATCAGCTTTAAATCCGAAGTTGCTTCCTTTGTCTCTTAACAGCGCTGGATTAGGTTTCTTGCTGACAGAATAATCTGAGGCAAATCCTGGTTGTCTGAGGGTTGCCTTTGGTTTCCCTATAAATTAGGCAGGTACAACAGAATCAGCTGGTCTCCTCAAACTAGTCTCATTATGTTGCTCCAGATGTTTCTGTGGGTTACACTTCTCAGAACAATTTGAAAGAACACAAGAAGGGGTCCCTGGCAGGTGTTGAGTAGGGCACAAGGCTGGGGAGCTCTTGCCTGCCTCATTAGCCAGTGCTTCCCTCTGCTCACTATGTGAGCATTTCCAAGGAGCTCCCAGCCGGCTTGAAGCCAGCAGGACCCTCCTGCTTTCTCAGTCCACACATTCTTCCTGCATCCCAAGTCTCCCATCATCAGGAAGCCCAACCTTCTCACTCAGTGATGGCTGCCTTGTCTACAATGCTTCTGCCATGGAATCATCTAATACTTCACATCACTGGTGAGACACGGCTTGAGAATTTGGTTTTAGAATTTATTATAACTTCCTAGAGATAGGCAGTCAGGAGATGCAGCTGTTTATCATTCTTTCAGGCCATGTCATTCATATTTCTCTGAAAATAAATGTCTTAAAACCAAAACACACATCTGCTAAGTATGGAGCCATACCACAGGTTCTTGGCTCATCCACATTCTGGATGAGGGTTCTTGTCAAATAACCTAAAAGGTCAAGACTATACTTAGCTGTCACCAGTTAGCCAGCTGCATTATTCTGCACTGTGTGTGACCACTGGATTGTGTAAGCCACATTCATCTTCATCACTTCAACAGAAATCCCAGTTGCAGGAATTTTCTCCTGACGTAGATATCAGTAAAGTTTTCAATGAATACTTTATCAGGAACATAGACAATATCTCTATAAGCCCTTATGATAATCTACTCAGGAGCAGACTTACCTTCTAGGAAGAATGGCATGGTTTTCTTCACTCTCATCTGACAATTAATTTGTCGCCCGGTTTTCCTTTTCGAGGTCCTCTGCCGAGCCACAAGCTGAGCGATCCTTGCAGTTTCTGTGCAGGCTACAGCATAGCAGACAATCTGTGAGCAGCAGAGAGGGCAGGACATTCTGAGAGCCCGTGTGTAAGGCTGGTCCAGGGAGCCCGTACACCCCACAGCAAGATGTACACAACTCCAAGTGGCCCTTCCCAATGTCCAGAACCAAAATTGTATTTAACACAAAAGGAATCATGCATGAGCTAGGACTTTCTCCAACTTGAGATTTTCACTTATTTTTTTAAACAGATACTTATTAAGCACATACAATAAAGTAGGTATTGGGGGATTAGCAAATGAGCCAGAGGCAGCCTATGCTCCCCATACACCGGCTCAGAGATGCGGTACATCTTTCTGCCACGTACACAGGAAAAGCGGTGAGTGCTCGGGAAGCTGAGCTCCAGGCTCACATACCGAGGCTGTCTCTCTGAGGCTAAAGGATGTTATTTTGTTTTAAATTACATTTGTTTGTGTATATATTACTCTAAGTTTAAATCAAGAACGACACAGCTTTACTCAACAGCTAAATTTTATCAGTACTCTTTTGGCCAGTGTGTCTATTCTTAAAAATACAAAAAGGAAAAAAAAAGCTACCTGCCTCAGTATGTTCAGTAGGGGATATTGTAATAGTCAAAACTTGGAAACATTTTTAAATGCTCAAAATAGGGGTGGGGGGAAGGTTCAAAGTAAAACGTAATTCAAAACTTATGAAGCACTGCTAGTTCATTCATTTCATTTGGACATTTGAGCTTTCAAGCATTCAGCACATTTATGAGGTGCTGATTATGAAGAGAGAAAAAACAAATATCTCACTCTCAGAATGTTTGTTTTAGAGAGAAAAGAAGTTGAAAACTCTGTGATGAGTGCTGTGAGCAGCAGGAGCTGAAGGCTTAGACCTGGGAGGCTGTGGGAAGCCAGCACATGCTTACTACTGATACCCACGGGTACCTAACTGCTCTTCCCGTACACACACTCTTACAAACGAGCTTCCCTCCAACTGTTCTCTTGACCCTGGCTCCCCTTTCTTCTCTACCAACCTCCCTTCAGATCCTCCCCCACCCCGCCAAGACACTGGCATTGGATAACTGTCCGGAATACTCTGGGACATACATCACACGAGACACGAGAATGTGGGCTGTACCTGGGGTGTGCGCATTATGGATCTAAGAGACTCAATGCGTGCTTTCGCTTATACCATAGGCATGAAATCAAAGCACCAGGCAGGTGACTTTGACTCAGTGTGGGGATTCTGACAGGCCAGATGTCATCTTACCTCTCCAGATCTACCAGCCTCTATCCTGACAACCGCCGGCACACTTCTCAGATAGGCCTCTAGAGTAGGATAGCCCAGCTGCTTGAAGGGGATCCAGTCTCCAGTCAAAGATCGGTATTCTCCTTGGAGCCGGGGCAACACTATCCCGTTCTTATGAGACTGTAGGACCGCCCTTAGCATCTTTGAAACCAGATCTGCCTCCAGCATCTTTGCCTATAAAACACAGAAGAAGGTTATTATTATGGCAACCTGTGAATGTAAATATATTTCAGAGCTGAAGCTTTTTAGATTATGCCACAAATGAGTGCTTAAGGTCTCCTGCGGGATAACAATGCAAAGGAATGTACACCTTGACATCAAAGGAGGGACTACCATGGGGATGCGGGGGAAGTCAGAAAGGTGCAAGAGCCTGTGTGGATTTCTGACAGGCAAAGGAGGAAAACAGGGCTGTGGGGCTAGAGAGAATGCAAAGGCAGAGGTGGGGAGAAGGGCATGGGGGGGGTGCTATGGGAACCTTAGGGAGCCTTGTGACTGACAGGACTGCAGGGGGAGATGACCACAGTATGCTAATGGCTGCATTTGCTAACAGGAATGTATTGCTGAAGGGAGAGAGCAAATGAGGGAAACGAAGTGTCCAGCTCTCATTGCTCAGCTTGGGAAAGCTGACTTGGGAAGCCCCCTTGATCTCTCAGACACTGAGTCACCAACCAGGCAGCATACACTAGCAGGTACAAGGCCCCTCCTTGTACATACACAGAAGAGGAGTGGTTAGTCTGGCCTCAGTGAGAGAAGACACACCTAATCCTAGAGAGAATTGAGGCCCCAGGGAGGCCTGGCAGGGAGGGGTAGGGGGATTGTGGGGTATGGGGATGGGGACATCCTCTTGGAGACAGGAATGGGATAAGGAACTGTCTGGAGGATAGACTGGGAGAAGGATAAAGACTGGACTGTAAAAAAATAAAAGTAATTAAAAATAATAATAAAAACAAACTTTTGTAAAAGGAAGGGTTTCCCTCATGTATCCCAGGCTATCCTGGAATTCACCATGTAGTCCCTGATACACTTGAATGTGTGGTCTGCCTGCCTTAGACTCCTCAGAGCTGAAATGATGGGTCTGGGCCACCACACTCCACTAAGGAAAACATTTTATGTATGTGCTGTCCACGTGGGAGCCACTTGCCACGTGTGGTTTTGTGCATCCAAACTGTACTAGGATGACGGAGAAGTGAGCAGATTTAAATATGGCTGGTGCTAGGATGACGGAGAAGTGAGCAGATTTAAATATGGCTGGTGCTAGGATGACGGAGAAGTGAGCAGATTTAAATATGACTGGTACTAGGATGACGGAGAAGTGAGCAGATTTAAATATGGCTGGTGCTAGGATGACGGAGAAGTGAGCAGATTTAAATATGGCCGGTGGTTACCACGTTTGACAGAGTTCTACACAAGCAGTCTTTAGAAACAGAAGAGCAAAGTCAATAGAAATCCCCTCATTTGACCATTTAAAAAGCCAGCTCCTGGGGCAGGTCTTACAGTTGTGTATGCCTCTTACACTCATACAGTAAATGAACACCTATGTCTTCCTTATATATTTCCCTCTGCACAACATGACCTCCCGAGACCGTCACAACAAGAATACGCAATGCCAAGTGTTTTTCAACACAGATGCTAGGAAAATTCACAATGGGGAAAATTCAACAACCAATCATCCCTTCACACACAAGAAATGAACCTTCACATCATATGAGAAAAGTAACTTGAAATAGATTATCTATATCTAAAGTGAAAAGTTGTAAAACATTCAGAAACGGAACAAAACAAAATCCACTAGAGTAAATCTATTTGACCTTGGGTTATAACAAGATTTTATTTTCTGACTGAAGAATAAGCTGACAAATTGAATTACATTAAAATGTAAGTTTCTGGTCTTCAAAAGACAATGTCTGACTAAATACTTTCTTAGTGCAGCCAGTGACAGGTTGGTACTCAGCTGGATGTGGCAGCCCAAACCCTCAATCCCAGTACTCAGGAGGCAGACGCAAGAGGATCTCTGCCAGCTCATGAGTAGACTAGTCTACATAGTGAGTTCCAGAACCTGTATCAAAAACAAAACAATACAAACAAACCGAAAAGTGAGCTCGTAGTTTATATAAAGACTCAAAACTCAATGGAGAATCCATTTGAAATATGCAAACAACCTGAAAAAATACTTCAGTAGAGACACACATGTTAAAAAACAAACACTTTGTAAAAATCATTATATCATTTCCCCTTTCCCTTTCCTTCCTCCAAACCTTCCCAGCACAGAGACAACATATCCCCCCCCCCCCCCAACAATTATTTAACAGGTTGGAGAGAAGTCTCAGTGGGTAACGTGCTTATGTGATAGTCTGTATATGCTTGGCCCAGGGAATGTCACTATTAGGAGGTGAGGCCTGTTTGCCTCTGCTACTCCTGCACCATGCCTGCCTGGATGCTGCCATGCTCCTGCCTTGATGATAATGGACTGAACCTCTGAACCTGTAAGTCAGCTTCAATTAAATATTGTCCTTATCAGAGTTGCCTTGGTCATGGTGTCCGTTCACAGTAGCAAAACCCTAAGATAGCTTCCTATACAAACATGAAGACATGAATTTGGATTCCTAGCATTCACATGAAAAGCTAAGACAATAGATATTTGTAGCACGGTCACTGGAAGGAACAGACAGTATACAAAAAGAACAGCAAATTTATTGAGACCCTGGCTCAAAACAGCGTGTGTGTGTGTGTGTGTGTGTGTGTGTGTGTGTGTGTGTGTGTGTACGTATGTATGTATAGAGCACTAGAGTAAATACCCAACATCAAGCTCTAGCCTCCAACACACACACACACACACACACACACACACACACACACACACACACACACACACACGTGAGCACACCCATACAAGCATTCATGCCTCAAACATACACACATACACAGATGATCACTTCTGCATACACCACCACACACTCTTTAAAAAATTGACAACACCAAATGTGTAACCAGAAATAACATTCATTTTTGGTGGGTGTTCAAAATAATTCTCTGAAAAAAATAGTTTAGCAATCTCTTAGGAGTGAACTCAGCAACCCCACTCCCAAGTAACTGCCCAAGAGAAATGGCATAAAGCCTGTACATCCATGCCTTACTTATGGGGCAAACCTCTGACAGAGGTGTTTCAATGACTATCAGAAAGACATTTACCAACATCGATACAAACAGTTTGAAAGATCAGGCCTCCTCAATCCTGCAAGCTCACCAGAAGTGAGTTTTGTGGCTGCCCCAAACAAGCCTGCTTCCTCTTCCTCCCTAGGATAGTCTTCCCCTCTTGTCCAGGAAAGGTGCCCTCTTCATCTTCCTTTTTTTTTTTTTTTTTTTTTTTCCTGCTTTGAAAGAGAGGCCGATAGCAGTTTCCCAAGCAGGTCCTTTATACTAGAAAGGGAAGGGAGATGGTGAAGGCCATACACCCCACTCAGGACTGTCACTGGAAAGCAGGGTTCAAGGCTTCCTTCTCTAAATCCTACCCCCTTTCAAGGTTCTCCCTTCTCTCAGGCCATAGACTTCCCAGACACAGAAGGTGTCACACAGTCACTGCTTGCCCTTCTACCACAGTACTTAGGCATCATTTGTGCAGACGCTCGGAGGCTTCAATGACAGTGCTCACCTCTGTGGATCCGAGTGCACACCTCAGTTTTCCCTTCCCACCCCATCTACCTGCATGGTCCAAGGCTCCTCCTTGGCAGCTGTTTTCACTAAGCAATGTTTTGAGTTGCTCTGGTGAAGTCTCATGCCACACATACACCCGTTATTGGCCCTCTCTCTTTAACATACAGATTATTTTTAAAAGTCCATATTTTAGTATGTATTTCCACAGCAAAGCTGCTAGCAAACAGGTAATATATTTTGATTTCATTTGAATTGGAGGATGGGGGCCTGCAGAAAACTGTATCTGGGTCCGCTTTGGTCTATGTGTCCAGATTCAATGCCAGAATGCAAAGAGCACACCTATTCTTCCTGGCACAAGCTCCTTCTCCTAGGCCCAGCCTGAATGATTCCCGACCAGCAGATTTCATTCCTTCTACCCCAAGCAAAGTCACCAAGCAACGGATAAAGATGAATGACTGAATGTACCACTCCCCATCACCTCCATGAGGCTGCCTTAGTCCATGCCAGCAACATCTTTGCCTCTTGGCTTCCATTTTACCTTTTAGAATCTGTTCTGCACAGCAGAGATATCAGAGCAGATGCTCCACGTTAAACCCCACCATGTCATTCTTCTAGTCAAAACCTTCTCCACCTGTCTTACTCAGCTGAGAAATCCAAACTGTCTTTGTCTGCCCCACTTCTCCAGCCTCAAGCCTTCTCTTCTTCTCCACTCTCGTCTTGGGATCCCTGGCTTTCCTGGACTGTGCTTGGGACAGCCCCACCTCATGACCTTTGTGCTTGCTAGTCCCACGCTGTAAACTCCTTGCCCCAAAGGTCAATACTGCTCACTTCCAGTAAACACCTCCCATGTCATTCTCAGCAATGCCTTCCCCGGCCACCACAATACTGAAAGTCTGAGCCAGTGTGCCAGCTTTGTGCTCCTGTGCCTTACTGTCACCTTGGCTTTTCACTCAATATTCATTATGTTGCTGTCTCCTTACTGCAGGACTTGTGTCTGCTCCTGCAGACACTCTAGTGTCTGGTCCACAAGAGCTCAATAAATACATGTTCAATGAAGGAGAGATCTCCATCTAAATATCCGCTCTTTCCTTCTACTCACTAAAACACAATACATGTAAAATAAAATACAACGTATGTGAGCTACTGCATACGCATGAAGCCAATTTGTTATTAACTGTCCTCAAGTTACACTGATTCTAAAGAAGACAATCACTCTGTCACCAGCTGAAAGCATCTGTTAGATTATTGCTGAGCATTTCACACTGAGTTCACCATAGGCGGGAACTGGTCAGGGCCACCGCCATGGCAATACTGTCAGGCTTCCTCAATCCTAGGGCGATGCAAGTGTTGCTTCAAAGCCCAAATGCTGCAAACTTAGATGTTTCTAGCGCTGGGACTCGCCAACACAGACTGCCACTCATCCTAAGCATTTGACCGTTGTCTAGTTCATCAGCTAACATATACTGGAAGTGCAATAAGTACTCGGGTTTGGGAAGAGTGGAAATCCATGCCTATGCAGATGGCTGCAGTCTGTAAACTAAGGTGTGCTTGTCTCCCCCACCCCACCACCATGCATCAATGTCTTCTTAAAGCGCTCTGTCTGTATGGCACATTAGCTCTCTAGACCTGAGAGACGGTTAAGTACGGAAGCACTGGAAGGCACAAAGGCTTCTCTCATAGGTGTCTTTAGAATGCTGCACTTTATGACATTTTTGTTTATCTGTTTAGAATTTCTACAGATGGCAATTACACTCTTCAGGTATACAAGAATACTGTCCTCTTAAAAAAAATCAAGAGTTTTTGTTTGTTTGTTTGTTTGTCTGTTTGTTTTTTAAATCTTGGGAGTCATTCATTACAAGCACAACAGTAAAACTTATCACAGGAATTTTAACTTTTCAGAGACCAAAGGCAAAGTTTTAGGTATTCTGCCTCAAGCCCTTCCCTTATTTCCAATCTCTAAACATGGTGTAGCAGATGCAAATTTGAGTTTCATTGAATTTAAGTAAATGTAAGGCTTTTACCTTGTGAGTCTTAAGTATCCTTCAAGCCCAGGTGCCATGAGGCTAGGCAGAGAGAATGGAGGGGGCAGATCCTCAGAGGCCCAGGTCGAATTGAGCTAAGTAAGGCTCCTAAGCAGGAAAGCCAACTAGAAATGGGTATGGGGAGGTATTAGTCACTGAGTCAGCTGGCAAAGACCTGTCAATGAGGAAGAACCCCTGACCAACCATGCACTTCCTCTTCCTCTTCCTTGATCATGTCCAACAGAAGCATCAACTAGCACCACATGTATTTTAGCACAATACACAAATTCAGCAGCTACTCGGGAAATGTTTGCAGAAGCATGCTATGCAACTTTAACCTTTTTTAAACCTATTTTAAATGATGGTTAATAAATGCTTTAACCTCCCTTCTAGCCAACCACCCACCAGAGGGGTAGAAAAAAAAAAAGATTTAGGAGAAGTGGACCTGTTTAGAAATGATTCTTTAGAGCAAATGCTATCTGTGTTTCTCTCTATGGAGTCTCAACAACTGGAGCTCAAGTATGCAATGGAAGGCGGACCAACACATGGGTGTCGTTAGCCAAGAATCCTTCATCACATGTCCTTTCACGTGTCTGCTTTAGCCAAACGTCCTCTCTCCTGGGTCTGCTCCAGTTCCTCCACATGCCTGCCCCAACAAAACAACCATCCAACACAAATGACTTCCAAAGAACCCTTACGTTTCCACTTCAGTGCTGTGTATGAGAAGTGACCATGGATAAAATATACTGGTTGAAAACAGAAAACAAGTCGGAGAAATTTCTAGTTTTATATTTAACTCAAAACATCGGGAATCGTCTTGATTCTCTTACTTGCCTCATAAGCACATGTGTCAACTGACAAGTCTTGTGGGCAAGCCAGTGGATCTCCGTGACTTCTCTCCTAGTAAGTAGGTGATAGTCACCAACAGCTTTGGCAACTGGTCTAGGAGCAAGATGCTATCCCCCAGACCCAGCTGTCTGAGGACAGTGGAGGCCACGGACCTAACCACAGAAAAGGGATCAGGGAATAGCACAGAATGGTAGCAGGCCGTTCTGTGACAGTTTATCCAAGACTGAAGCATTCCATCCTGTAGGGAAGCTCCTTAAAACAAGAAGGTAAACAACTCAATAGAGCTTCAGGAAGTCCCCAAAGTGACCAGATTCACTCAGCCTCCCCGCCCCCAGTAAACAGTGAGAGCTGAAAGTCCCTCAGACAAGCACAGCTAGACAGACTCAGGTGACTGAGCCACCTAGAAGAGGTGTAGAGCCCGAGTCACCTAGAAGGGACACTTTTCAACCCACTGAGCTGCCTGTAGGCTGTGCAGTGCGCTCTAGGCTTCCAGCTTTGAGAGCTGTCATCCTGCTGGGGTAGGACTTGGTGTGCACTTGTGTGAGTACTTTCTGCTCCCATTCAGTTAACTCCTGTTAAGTAACCCCAATAAAACTCATTAAGCTGGACTTTGGTGAGATCTGTACTTTGGTCCGTCATGGGCTCCCTATCTGGGGTGAAGAGACGTGTGGGTGTAGCATCGCCCCAGGAAAAGTTTGTCATACAACGAAGGCACCTTAATATCACCTCTTTTAAACCATTAAGCTAAGAGCTTGGGGGTGGCTTAGTTGGTCAAGTGCTTGCTGCACAAGCATGATCACCAGAGGTCAGAACTCCAGCACCATGTAAAGACTGGACACAGTGGCTTGCCTCTGTAAACCTAATGGAGGAGGGTGGAGACTGGGGGTCAGTGAACAGTACGTGTAGCGAAGTCAGCACGCTCCAGGACCGGTGTGAGACTGGTAAAAAACTAAGATCGAGAATGACTGACTAAGATGACCAGTGTTGACCTCTGGCCTCCGTACTCTTGCACACCTGTGTGCACATCTGTGCACTAACACAAATGAACACTACATCTTTACACATATACAAAGGAAGAAACTGGGGGTTTAGGGGTGGCTCTGAGGTCAGGAGTACTTTCTGCTCTTGCAGCGGACCTGGGTTCTGTTCTCAGCATCCACATGACAACTCATACCTGCCTATAACTCCAGTTCCAGGGGAAGCAATGATCTTTTGACGTCCATAGGCAACTGGCATGCATGCATGCATACATACATACATACATACATACACACATACATACATATATAATGCAAGTAAAACACTCATCACATAAAATAAAAATAAATAAATCTTTAAAAATATAATTTGAAAAGTAAAGGAACTGAGGCCCATGGTGAAGTCTTCTACCTCTTACCTATCTCAGGGCCAGAATAAAAACCTCTGGTCTCTTGACTTCCAGTCTAGGCTTTTCTTCTGAGAACACTACCAATCTACATACATGCTTAGTGACAAACTCAGGACTAGAAACAGAGATGTGTCTAAATCCAGGAGAATGTTCCATGTTACAAATACTGAGTGGTGAGCCTGGCTGCTTCTCAGATCTGTCATCCTTCCCTCTTCCTCCGCCACACACTTCACTTGTGTGTGTGTGTGTGTGTGTGTGTGTGTGTGTGTGTGTGTGTGTGTGTGTACGCGCTGTGGTAGACACAGAACCCTTCTACCACCAAGATGCACTGCCAAACACAAATTTAAACAATTTACACGATTTAAAACATTCTTCAAAACTACCTTGTGTGAAATTGTCCTTTTGCTTTAATATACCAGAAAATGACTCCAAAGGTCTTATGGTGAAGAATTTGTGGAGTTTTTGTTGGTTGCTTGAGATTGGCTCACACTATGTTCAGGCTGGTCTCCAACTTCAGAGTCTCCTGCCTCTGCCTTCTCACAACTGCGGCTCAGATGGGCACCCCCCCCCCACACACACACACAGCCTGAGGTCTGACTCTGCTGCGGTAAGTATTTAAGAGTGGCTTGCCCTTTCACCCGCCCCTTCAGTCTCACTCTGTGGACACTGCTCTAGTGTGGAGCCAAGCACACACTTTCAGTCCCCACACCACTCTCTCTCGGCTGTCTCTCTTTTCGTCTAGAACTCTGGCTACCAGTTCCCGAGAGGCCGTCTGGCACTACTGGGATCTCTAACGTGGTGGCCTTACGCAGCCTCTACGAATTCTGTCGAGGTTTACCCTACCGCCCCTGCTGCTTCTGTCCTGAGTGAATACGACCACCCTGGCGTGTTGCTTTCACTCCCTTCCCCTTGGCATGTTGTTGCCAAACCTTAGGGACAAAGATGGAGGCAGATGTTTATGTTTCTCTCGGTGCATGTCTTCATAAATAGGGTTGTTATGAATGTTTTATAAGGGATGAAGTTGTAATAGATCATTTGACTTATAAAGGTTAGCAAATTATATCTATTGGATCAGAGTAGTTTGGTGTGTTCTTTGACGTGACTAAACTGAGTTTAAAGGGTGTAGTGGCGGAATGCATAAAACCTGCCACAGAGTTGGGATGTGTGTGTCTAAGGCTTGGCAACAACACGCCAAGGGGAAGTGAGTGAAAACACACCAGGGTGGTCATATCCACCCCGGGCAGAAGCATCAGGGGCGGTAGGGTAAACCGCACAGAGTTCATAGAGTCGGCCTGGAGCACCAAGTGGTCTGGGAACTCCATAGAGCATACTCAGCTCCGCACTAGGGCCGTGTCCGAGGAGTGAGACCTCGGGGGCCAATAATGGTTAAGCCATCCTTTTAATATTTACCGCAACATGATGCATCTGAAACAGATGTTTTCTGATGCTGTCCTTTGTGGGCTGAGTACCCCACAGGTGGGCATCTATATGCCTCTTGTGTCCCATGGTGACAGGGTCCACCGACTGACCACTGGGACATTAGTCTGGCTCTCCTCTGTGGGTTTTCTGCTGTTAAGCTTCTCTTTTCAACTATTTCTAACTGTATCACTATCTTTCCCACAACATTTTTCAGATCACAAATTCTAATTTCTCAAATGAACCCAAAGGACTATTAGGGTAAACTCTCCTAGCTTCTCAGCTACTGGCCCAATGTTGAAACATCTGAACATCATCTTACAGCAATGGCTTTCAACCTGTGCCTCTTGACTCTGTAACAGTTGCAAAACTACAGTTGTGAAGTAGCAATGAAAGTTATTTTATGGTTGTGGATGCGTCACCACACCATGAGGAATACATCAGGAAGGTTGAGAACCACTGTCCTAAAGTGTATACTCCAGGAAACTGCTGCTCTCTCTGTAAGACATGATCTTTACAAGTCGGGGATCTAAAAGCCCCAGAATGTGTGCTGAAAGTTTTAGATACCACTTAGGCTAGCTCAAGCCTTTCATCTTACAAGCAATAAACAGCCTCAGAGAGGGGAGGAATTTATCTAAAATCCTTACCCAGAAATTTCTCATATTACAAGGTGTGTGGCGGTGTTTTCGTTTTTAATTTTAGAGACAAAGTCTCCCTCTGTAGCCTTCCACGTCTTTCAGAGTTCTGGGATTGTAGGTTTGCAGCACCACACCCAGTGTGCAAAAGCTTATGGTGCTGTCTTCCTTCCAATTACAGTCTACGTGTTAAACCTAAGTAAGTCTACCTACAACCAGCTTTTAAAGTATTATCTTCCCTACAAGTATTTAGAAAGCAATTTTTCTTTTTCTTTTCATTATTTAAAATTATTTATTTTGGCCACTACATAGATACCTAACTAACTAGTTTCTATACATCTACATATTATGATGATTAAGTAGTCTGGTGAAGAATCTGGGTCTCCCTCTGACTAAGCACCGGTGCCTTTCTGAGCAATTCATTTTGGTCCCTTTTTTATGTGCAGGATAATAAATGTGGGCAGAGCCACTGGTGTAGCTGGACTTTTACTACTACGTGGGTTCCTTTTCCTTCACACGTCCCTACCCCTATTCTACCCTCCCAACCCCCAACAATGGGTAGGAGAGAAGGAAGGCTAGAAAGGGGGTGCCGATATCATTAGATTACTTCTTGCTGATTGGGGCATCAATCTTTGCTGTCAGGATATCCAATTTCTTCTTCTGGTCTCTTGGCACAGGACCACTTGACAAACTGCAGCAGC
This sequence comes from Micromys minutus, assembly GCF_963924665.1. Classification (NCBI taxonomy): domain Eukaryota; kingdom Metazoa; phylum Chordata; class Mammalia; order Rodentia; family Muridae; genus Micromys; species Micromys minutus. Next base: position 37,049,077 of record NC_137963.1, read on the forward strand.
AGCAGCAACAACAGGAGAAAGAGGTGGAGGAAGAGAAGGAGCAGCAGCAGGAGGAGGAAGAAGAGAGAGAGGAGGAAGGAGAGAAGGAACCAGAGGAGCAGAGGCAGCAACAGAAGGAGCAGCAGTGGCCACGGCAGCTGGCTTTCGTGTCTTTCTCCAGACTTTAGGAGTTATAGACCCTTTCGAGAGTCCCCAGGATTCCAAATGTCATGTTTGTCACACCCCTGCTATAGCAGGAGGCAAATCGGCTGCTGTGACAGTCTACAGCAGTCCCACTATTGCACTGATTAAAACAAAAACATATTCCTGTAATGTTTCTGTGTGTGTGTGGGGGGGGTGTTGGTTGATTTTTTGTTTGTTTGTTTTCCAGAGAAAGCAAAATTCTGACTACATACTGGTTCTCTGCTCTCTTCCAATCCTTTAAAGAGGTATGGACTCCAGAGTTCTGAAGGACAGTATGGGTTTGCTTGCTCATGACAAAGGTACACAGACTAAACTACTAAGGCGCCTGGAAATCACACTGGATTAACTTGGTTGTGCAGAAGCTCTGATTGATACATACTTCCACTAAAAATGACAAAATGGACTCCTTTTTATTTGTTTGAAAGGACATCTTTGGACTCATGGGGAACTCAGGAAAACAAGGAAGCACAGAGATGGGGTGAAGGGAGAACAAAGCAAGTTTGGCACAGATTCATAGAAATAAGAAAGCCAAATTCATTCCAAGCAACAAGAAACGCATGACCCACAAAAGCATCCAGACATTTTTCTCTACGTCAGAGCTCTGTTTTTTGCTTCTCATACTTCATCAAACATAAACCAGGCAGGCACTCTGGACTGAGTTACAGAGTGTATTTTCTTTACATTTCTATCACACATCCATCTATATTAGAAAACTTAAAAGGAGCGATCCTTCTAGGAGTTTTAAACTCTTGCTGCAACACAATGGCTCAGCCAGCCCTGCTCACGTGGCACATTTAAAAGGGTATTAGCAGGGATTACATTCCACTTCCAATCCACAGGAGCTCAAATCTTAGGGCCTCGCTGTCTCAGCAAAGAGACAACGTACCACAGAGAAGGGCTGAGGAGCTGTGGACTCAACAGCCAGCAGGGTACTCTGCCTGTAACTAAAGCTCAACCATGATAGCTAGGTCTACACCACGTGCCAACTTATCCTACATAAAGATTTGCATGTATGTCCCTGTCCTCAAAAACCTTGAAATCCCAACCTGTAAAATACGAGCAGTTTGGAGAAAGAAAAAGCCACTGTGAATGATTATCATTATGAGCTAAAGATTTATCTTGTCTTGAAAACACTCAGAAGGGTAAGTCAGCTTTTCCCATTTGGCACACGAGCAGGCTCCGGGATCGGAGGTGCAACCGATTCCCGACCTCACATTTAAGCTTTGAAGCTCAGATTCCAATACATATCCGCAAAGGCCGCGCCGTAGAATGCCACATTTTCATCCGCATCGTGGGGGCTGGGAAGAGATGGGGATTTAGTTCTAAATTACATTTCTGCCATTAAAGGCGTTTCCAGTCCCAAGAACACTTCTCTGCAAACGTCCACCTGCAGAGCAGAGGTGGGCACCAACACGAATAGTGGTTTTTCTTGGGTTAGTTTGTGGTGATGGTATCAGAATCCTTTGGGTTGGGTCTTAACATCTATACACACCTCTCTTCCCTGCTCCCCAAAATGACTCGGGAGTGGTAGCCCTGGATATTAACAGAAATGTACCCTCAAGCGGATAGGAGCAGACAAGCTGTCAGCTCCGACTTTCCAAGACAACTTCTCCGTGAATGCTTGTTTCCTCCCCAGCGCTCACGGTTGACAGGAACGGCTACGTGTAGGTCCTGCCTGATGTGCGCGGCCTGCACCGGCCGGTCTCGAGGGCGGAGGCCGCCGCAGTGTGGCCCGCGGGGCTGGCACAACTGCGCAGAGCTCGGGTCCCGCTGCCCAGCACGGGCGGCCGGTTGCTCCTGACCCCGGAGCCAGTTCCTGCTCGGATCTTCGCGCCGCCCACGCCCCCCTCTGCATCTCCCGCTGCACCGCGGCCGGCTGGGTGGACGCCCGGCCCACGTCCCGGGGCGTCACGCACGACGCTCTGGAACCCCGCCGCGGCGGGGACCAGGCCCGGGCCTGAGGAACCGCGCCCAGCCGCTGTCCTGCCCGTGCCCTGCGGCCCCGCAGCCCGCCCCGCGTCGCCCGCACCTGTCGAGCCCCGACCTGAGCTTACCTCGTCCCCGGGGCCCGCGGCCCACGCCCGCACCTCAGGGCCCGGCTCCCTCCGCTGCCTGGGCCAGGGCTCCCGACGCGGCCGCCGCCCACTTTCGGTTTCCCCGGCACGGCCTGAGCCGCGTCTTGGGAATCACCTAAAGCCCCGCCCTCCAGGCCACGCCCCGTCGCACCACGCTCCGCCCCTTAGCCGGCTGGCCCAGCTCTGCGCAGACGCTGGCGCTATGGCCACGGCCGCCCACTCCGAGGTCCGCGTGTGAGAGGGGAAACCGACGCCGCCTAGCGGTTTCTGCGCGTGCGCACGCCGAGCCGACGCTCAGGGTGTGGGCTTCGGTCTCTTTCCACAAAGTTTATTCTCTTCAGCATCTCAGTAGTTACTTTTCATTCTCCTAGACAGTCCATCTTTAGCTGTCTTCCAGGTCACTCTTTGGAGGAGGGTGACCTAAAATGCTTTGTCACATACCCTTCACGCCTGTATAGCAACCGCTGCTTTCATCCACTGCTCTGAAACTAAAACCGTCTGAGGGCAGGGATCCTAGGGCACTTGCCAGTATATACTTAACATGAAATACTTATCAGGTTCTTTAATTCATCCTTAAAATGTTGAGTAGCCGCTATTCATTCGCTCCTCGGTAATTCCACTAACATTTATTTAATGCCTGGTTTGCTTTAACCCAACACGAACACTTGGCGTCATTCTGTATCTTGTTTGCTGAGAGCCTGCTGCTTACTCAACCAGTATATTTTTTTTTTCCAGTTTGATGTATACTTGCCATACTATAAGCTGCACGATTCAAATGTACAATTTCATTTGAAATGTACAATTCAACTGAGAAACAATCACATATTAACGGAACGAGCATAGATAGCCACGCCCTCAAAGTTCTCTCTATGTTTGCCTTTTAGGAAACCCATGTCCCACCTTTTAGTCCTGTAAGTGCCTGTTTGCTTACTATAGAGCTGCTTACTTTTTCTGGGGTTTTATACAGATGTAATTACCCCCATACGAATTGTCATTAAGGGGGGGGGGTCTGGCTTTCTCCACTCATCAGAATTCTAATGAGGATTCTTCTGTGTTGTTGCAAACACTAGTAGTTTCTAACCTTTCTACTCCCAGATACTGACCCAAGAGAAAGGAAAGGGTTTATTCATCACAGACCTATGCAAGGATGTTTAAATTAGCATTGTTTGCAATACCTAAAGACAGAAAGAGCATAAATGTCCTTCAGTGATCAAGGTGACTGGTGTTATGGATTCAATACCTGCTGTCAAATAGCAATCGTGTACCTAGGGCCTGTAAGCCTTGCCCTTAAGGAACTTTCCATTCATTGAGAGCTACAGTAGGCGATGAATAGGCTGGAAGGAGGCTGTGAAAAGCCGGATATCCTGTGCTCAGAGGGCTCTGTCCTAAGGCTTTGACCAGGGGAGTTCTTTGAACACTGTTCTCTTTCATAATCTCACATCTGGTCCCTGCCTAAAGCTGCCGAAGTGTATCTGAAACAAGTCTCTACATTGCCTTTATTCTATTCCGGTCTGTTTCAGATGTCTTTCTCCCCGCCCTGTCCACTAAACTAAACGTGGCTTTCACAGACCTAGAATGCAGCCGGCTCTCTGTTTGAATTCTGCAATACTCTGACATGCCCTGGCTCCACATTCTGATGGGGGTAAGGGTAAAACAGCATCTACAAGCTGAGAGGGTGGTTGTGGGGGTAGAAGTTAAGCAACGCTGAATTCTATACATAAAGTAAATCATAATGATGTTCACGGACTTTGAGTCTGATGGTCCTTAACACTTATCCTGTTTGCAGTATTCTATGTACAAAGAAAAGTCATGCGCTGTGGCTAGATTTCCGTAACCAGCTTTATTCACCAGTAGCTGTCACGAGCAAATATTCTCAAGTGTGCAGTTTGGTGTGTTTTAACAAATGTATCCAACCATGCAGCCACCATCATAATCAAGATGCATAACTCATTTTATTTCCAAAGGTTCCCCTGTGCCTTCTCCCTACCCCTATTCCCTGCCTCCACCCACCACTGGCAGCTGGATGAGATTCCAGTCTCCTCAGCTTTGCTTTCTCAGAAGCACCATATGTGGGGACCACAGGATGTGTAGCCTTTTGTGCCTGGATTTTCACTTCGTGTTCTGCTTTCGTGACTCATTCCTGTCATACTTATCAATAGCTCCTTCCTGTTAATGTCTGTCACCGTATGGATGCCACATCCAGTTTATTACATTTAATGTGAATTTTTGTTGTTTCTCATCTGGGGGGCTGTTCTGGATCAAGCACCTCTAAATAACCGTTGTGTAGTCAAATGGTTTTCTCACATATGTACCTGGGAGTCAATGTAATGTCAGTATGTAGGATAAATGTATAGTTGATTGTACATATTTATGGATATGAGTATATGTTTATGTGTGTGCTTAAACATATATAATGTATAAGTATATGCGTAATTACTTGTAAATGTCAAAGTGCAATCTTAGGTGGCCACATCTTTTTGCACCCCCATTTTTATCCACAATTCCACCCCCTGCAAAGCATGAGTCTCACTCATCCCCAATACTTAGCATCATCAGTCTTTTTAGGGGGAGCAGTACCCGGGATGGATAGAGCATTACCGACATTGCCACTACGGCGCTGAGGGGAATAGTGCTGAGGCTGTAACCCACCTTCCCCCACAATGGTGTGGAGCCTCTTTTCCTGTACACCGGCTTTTATATTTGTTCTCAAAAAAAAAAAAAAAAAAAAAAGAATGGACAAATTTCCTGTTCTGTAGGTAGATTAACTGAAGGAAGGAAGTTGTATGATCTTGTTTTGTTGTTTGTTTTATAGCTAGAATTCAGGAAAAGGAAGAATTTTTTTTTTTTTCTTTTGAGACAGGAGATTGTTGTGGCTGAGACTGACATAGAACTCCCAAGGACTGGAATTACAGGAGTGTGCTGCCATTGCCCATTCAGACTGGCTACACTTTAGACTCAGGGTTCTTACTCCTTTATGGAATAATACGTCAGAACACGTGAGAGCAACACAGAGACACAGGATTTTACAGAGTCAAATCCCACACATTAAAATTTCACTTAGGGGAAACCTTAGAGCCAAAGAACAGCATTTCAAAATAGATAGAATGCAGTTCAAAGGTATTCTTCCCCCTAGGAAAAGGCCAACCTCATCCCAAGTCACTACAAGCGGAGGCAGGGAGCAGATGGGCCAGTCTGTTGCTATTCAGGAAAAGAACATATACACATTTCTCATTTCCAAGGCTACAGAGAGGTGCCCAGAGCCTGCTCAAGTGGCTTTTGCAAGGGGACAGCCTCCTGGTAGATCACCTGGGCCTTTGGAGACTGTACCAAAGGTAGTTTCTCATGGAAAGTACAAAGCAAGGACTAGGTGTAGGGAGGAAAGCTGACCCCTGTTGCCATCTTATCCCAGGCTAAAAAAGATGGAGCTATAAAAACCTCCACCAAGAATACTGATATATCTGTCGTGCAAATGTAAAGAAGCATAATTACATTGGAAATATGTCTTGTTTTTTCATTTTGTTTCTATTTATTTAGTCTATGTAAAAATCACTTAAAATACTATGTAACTCGTGCCTTGGCTTTCCCGGGTAATCCTTATTACTTGGACATGATCAATTTTTAAATTTTTCCTATTTATAGCATTGTACTTAGTTGATGCTAACAAGAAATCACATCTGAATAATAAAGAACGATAACTGAATTTCATTATATTTGAAGAAAGTAAAATTGAACAAAGTAAGACCTGAGTTTTAATCCAGTGTGCAAAATGCATATGCATGTCCCTTTCTTAATAAAGACAGTATGAGTTCTAAATTCCAATGTTGAATAATAAAATAGTAGGTATAATATAGTTATTATTTAATAGCATATAATGTCCATTTAAATTTTCAAAAGGTGTCTGAGACTTAAAATTCTATATTGTTATGATTACAGATAACAAAATATAAATTATATTTGATCTGAGAATAATTAACACTTGAGAATGTGGCCACTTAAACAGAAGAGATTCTAATTTAAAGATTTTACTTTGCAACATGTAAGGTATGAGATACTTTAATGAAGAGACATTAGCTAAATAAAGACTTTAGCAGATGCAATTGGCTATTCAAGTAGCCCTGCAGTTACTGTGTGACTCTTCATATCAAAATCTACAGAATCATTAGTCATAATAGCAAAGAAACAGAGTAAGGGCAAAACAACTCATAGCTAGTAAAAGCATCTGTGACCTACAAGCAGTACTGTTTGGGACAAAGAGTAAAACATTAAAAAAAAAAAAAAAAAAAAAACTCTCCACCAAGTTAAATGTGGTGGTACACACCCAGCATTTAGGAGGCAGAGGCAGGTGGATCTCTACGAGTTCACAGGCCGGCTTAGTCTACTTAGCAAGTTTCAGGACAGCCAGGGTTACATAGAGAGGCTTTGTCTTTAAAAAAACAAACAAACAAAATACTTCCACTAAAAGCCTTCTATATATGGTTTTGGTTGGTTGGTTGGTTCATCAGGCCAGCCTACTTGTTTAAATAGAGCCATGGTGAGGGAGGGGGCAGGACACCAAGCCAAGGCAGAAGGATGCAGGGCTCTTGGAGGAGTATTATATCTCCCCTCCCTTCTACAACTTCAGCCAGACCAGTAAGGGCCTAGTTTCAAGCATGTATCTATATAGCCTTTCCCATCTTATTTCACAAGTCTTTCTAGCACAACCCCCAAAACTACACATTCTTCATCTTCCACCTCACAGTCACTGGGAAGTGTTGCAAGTTCCCCCCTTCCAAGACTCAAGTGGCATTTGGAGACACTTCTATCTCACCTTCTATTTGAAATATGTTGCCTCTTTATATCACCCCCAAAGGGAAAACCCCTAAGACTACAGGACTCTGATTTCTATCACTTTCCACCCCATCAGTGAACTGCAGGGACCGGCTTGTGACATTTATTCAGTGTCATGGGTGGTACCTCTCTGAAAACCTCCCTCACATCCCGCACCAAAACCCAACTGTTCTCTTAACTAAGCTTCAAGATGGTGCTTTGTTCCTCAGACCTGGTCTCATGGAAGAGCAGCTGAGGACATAGCTTTTCATCCCCTTGTGCACAGCTTAGCTGCAAGTGACTTTTGCATGTGGTTGAGTGGCAGGCAGGAATGCTGAGCTGCTTCTGCCTCCAAGTGGAACTCAACTTCTCAGGTACTAGTTGCTTCCACACGGTCAGGAGAACTCGTAACAAAAGGAATCTCTGGATAGATCTATTTTTGATTAATCATTAACAACATCATCACTCCCAATCCAGCTACCCACCCCCCCCTTCCATGAACAAATGGAGAGAGATTTCTAGACAATTATGCTTGTTTTAACTGAGTAAGGAGAAAAGAGGGGGCAGGGGGAGCAAAAACAAAACGCAAAACAAAAGGGAGGGATTGCCAGAGCCCTGATGAAATCCTGGCCCTGGTGGAGCTCAGGCATGCTGATCAAGCAAAACCCCCCTAAGCTTTCCACAAAGGCCTCTAAGGTGAGTCAGCTGAAAGGCCCTAATCCCCTGGAGGGTGATCAGGGACAACTCAGAGGCCAGAGCCACCAATAGTGAATAAGGCAAGCTTTAATACAGTAGCTCTCAGCCTTCCTAATGCTTAAACCCTTTAACCCAGCCTCTCATATTGTGATGACCGCCAGACATAAAATTATTTTTTCTTGCTCTTTCATAACTGTAATTTTGCTACTTAATTAATTACATAATTGTAATGTAAATATCTGTTGTGCAGGATATCTGACTCCTGTGACTCTATTCTATAGAGAACCAGTAGGGTAGAGCACGCTGTCCAGAGACCATCTTCATCTTCCTGCTTCAAAGTGTGCACCATTTGTACAGTGTAAGCAGGCCCGGCGAGAGGATGGTGTCCACTAAGCACTATCAGGGAGCTGAGACAGATGCCCAGCTGTTTAGCAGGGCATGAGATTAGGTAACTGGTGCTTTAAGCAAGGCGATCGGTCACCAAGCTGAAATAATGAATAAAACTATCGGTACAAAAGTCATGCTGTAATAGTTGCTGGGAGAAAAGAAGGGGGACAGCAATGACAAGAAATGGCACAGGAACCTGACTCACAGATCAGTACGGAAGAACAGCTAGGATTCAGGAAAGGTGCCTCCTAGGCAGCAGTGCTCGCAGGCAGGACCTGTTGATTTGTTCACGGTCAAAGTCCAAGGTTACACTGAATTCCAAAGCCGTTTGGCTCTAGTTCTAGCTTGGACCCCTTCCACAACAGAGCTAATCCAGTTAAGTAGCAAAAGAGCTTCTCTTGCGGCTATTGGGTCAACACCTATTAATCAGTGGTCCATCAGAGGGAAGCTCCCCCTCCCAGGGCAGTCTAGACTCTCAGGAGGGTAATTTTAGTTGTCACAATGATAGAGTTTAGTCTGAGCCAGTCCCTAGAAGCTTGCTGTCTTGTTCACTTATTAAAGAACGGCCCGTGTTCCAGCCAAAGTGTGAATGAACGTCTTGCAGGCTCTTTGTGTAGATGACGAAAACCTCTTTAATATATGGGTTCGAATTACTTTCCCCACAACTTTATGATTTTAGAGTGATTCTTTTCAGAGTGGGGGGAGAGCTGTGAATTTTATGTCAGAAGTAAATGAGTAAGGAAAGCTTTAAAATGATTCTCATAAAATAAAGTTCGGGAGCTGTTTCCTCGGCCCTGTAGATTAAATACCGCTAGAAATTCCCCGACAACCAATCCCACCCAGAAACATGGACGGCAAGATGTTCCAGGTTACAGCAACAGACCCGGGGCGCACAGATGCGTCTTTATAGGACTTCTCCATCCTTCCCCACAGTACAGGATGCCTTAGTCCCCCTACCACTATACCTACTCGGGGACCTTATCTCCCAATTCTCCCTTCAACTTCCACATTCATTTGAAGCTGGAGCCTGTAATCTCCATGGAAGTTTCCTTAAAACAGGATGCTTTGTAATTTACGGCTGTAAAATTCTCTCCGGCAGGGTGGAGTCAGGGCTCCTGCCAAACTAGGACGCAGGTAAGACTCCTGCAGGAAGCTGGTGGTTACTCAGCGCTGAGTTCACTCCTCCTACAGCGCATGCTCCAGAACTTGGACTCTAAACTTGCTTTTAAACGTCCCGGAACTTGCTCCTTACAGAGCCTATTGTGTATTAGAGGTGAGTCCTGGATGATGTCACTGCATGCTCTAGCACCTGGCACACACAGGTGACATGAAAGAAGGGCACAAGTCCAACACTTACTGCGCTGCTAAGTGACCTGTCTGTAATCTAAATGATGGGGTAGGGGAGAGACCCTCCAAACAAAGGGCGTATATTAAAAGCATCAGAACAGCAAACCTTTACCTACTATAGATCTGTGAAGAGCTACAGATTTGTAAGCTAGCAAGCATATAGGCGTCAGATCTGGGTATCAGTTGCAGACTGATGGAACCTCAGTCATTTGGGGGCTGCTATGACAAAGCACTACCGATTGCGTGGCTTACAAAGGACAGAAATTTATTTCTCACGGTTTTGGAGGCTGGAAGTCCGAGATCCGAGTGCCAGCTCGATCCAGTTCTGCTGAGAAGCCTCCTCTGGGTTGCAGACTGCTGACTCCTCATTGTATCCTCCAGTGGGCTTCCTCTCTCCTCCTCACATAATAACAAGTGTGCACAGACCTCACTGAGATCTCTTTTTATAGAGGCAGTGGGTCCATCGATGAAGACTCCACCCTCATGACCTACATCATCTGACAAAGGCCCCACCTCCTAACAGCATCACACTGAGGGTTGGGATTCCAACCTGTTGATGTTGGTAAAGGGACACACAGAGTCCACGGAACCGACAGTTGTTCATACAGAGCCTTAATCCTGACTCTGTTACTCGATTGCCGCAGTTTCTCTCTTTAGATTTCTGCATCTCCCAACCGTCGGTCAGTTTATTCCAGAATTGCTTCCTTTCTGGAAAGGCGCCGGGCACTGTGTTCCTATAGGCACTTAGTATATCTTAGATGGTGAGGTAGAGGACAGACCAGAGGAATGTGACTTATCACTGAGGAATGTGACCACTCCAGATGCCTCTGACCTGTAGCCAATACACTGACCAGTGCACAGGCAGGAAAACTCACACCCCCCCCCCCGGGTGAGTCCGTGCTTGTGGGACAGGTACCTCTGAATGTCATGGTCCCATTTATACAACCCCACCCCCTGCTTAGAGTATATCCTTTGGATCCTAACTCAGAGGCTAGAGGAGAAATAATAATCTCCCTTTGGGGAGAGAGCTCACTTAGTGTTTGACTATGTTGCCAAATTTTCCTGTTTTCTTTGGGCTCCAGATCTTTCTTCCCCCCAGCAAACTCTGATTACCCAGTTTTCTTGAGCCTGGCACTCAGAGCTCCTCATTTCCTCGTTAGGCGATGGCTGGATGTCCAAAACCAGAAACTGGTAATGCTTTGTTGGAGACCCTCCCTTAGGACCAAAGGAAAGCAAGACTGTGGGTGGTACTCAGTCATTCTCTCTCAATCCTGACTCCACATTGAGTCTGGAAAAGCCAAACTGCATTTCTTGGAAACCCTGAGACTTACAGGTAGAGGCTTTGGTGTGCCACATGGGCAGTCACTACAAAGTGATTTTACAATTCTTGTGCCATGTCCACACATCCCTTAGCACCTGTCAGGATTGCAGTCCTGACAAGCTGGAAGCCAGGCCTCTGGTAGTCAACATAAAGCCCTTGGACTTGGTCTGAGGACTCCAAGAGTTCTCAATGAAGCTGTAAATGTATCTAACTAAGTAAAGACACGTTGCATTTTCTCCATGACTACGTAATGAAAAAGCATCAACACACTGCATTTGCTTTCCTATTGTTGATGGTGAGGCTACAACTTTTGCCCTGAGATACTGGCACTGCACTATTGATACACTAGGCACATGTCTGGCATGTTTGGGCTGGTTGCATCCTAATGTTGAGATTACAATAGTCTCTCAGCATCAGTGTTTGCTTGTGAACGAAGAACTATTATTGCACTGAAAATCAAGGAGCTTATCCACAGGGGAAAAAAGTCTTAAAAATGTAACGTATTAAATACTATAGACACCACAACTGAGTAAATGGTAGTCTACAAGGGTGCAGTAATTTATCATGACAAAGATTACATTTACACACACACACACTCACGTGCACACACTTACACACACATGGGGCACATGGACAGTGTCACCAGAGGAACTGACATGGACCCAGTGAGGTGGAGCATGCACAAATCTCAGGTATCTCAGAAACTGAGAGTAGAACCTCTTCCTGAGACCTGCAGGAGTAGCGCTAACTCCCTCCCTGTTTGTGTGCCTGCCTAGGAACAGGTAACCCAGAGACCGCCCTTCCCCTCAGGTGATCACAAGTGGTCAGTTACACAGCACCATGAATCCTTCCCTGTGCAAATGAGACATTTCAGTAGCCTCAGCCTTCAGCCAATGGCCTTTCTCCTTCCTGGATAGCCTCACATCTCTTCTTAAAACTACAAAACCAAACCCAAGAAAGAAAGAGGAACAAGCTAAGACCGACACAGAGAGCTGCTTTATTAGAGATTGTCAGAGAAAGCCTTCATCCAAAGGGGCCGTAACACCAAGATCCTTGGGGAAGACCCTTAACCTCCCGACACTCACTCCCAACCGGCCAAGGACCCCACTCAGCCAGACTATGCCTTGTCCTCTCCAGGTAGACTACAGACCCCACCTGTCCTAGACTTCATCCAGCCCTCTTGAAGCTGATGTGTTGGTGGTGTCCTGACACCCTTAAAGGGGAGACAGGACATAGAAACACACACACACACACACACACACACACACAAACACACACACACTTACATCTTGTTATTGTTTTTCAGACAAAAACACAGCTCTGGCTAACCTGCAACTCCCTATGTAAACCAGGCTATTCTAGAACTCACAGAGATCTACCTGCCTCTGCTTTCCAAGAGCTAGGATTAAAGGTGTACCCTGGCAGAATTAATATTTTTTTAAATTTAAAATAACTTGGGAAGTCGACCAGGGTGGCATGAGCTTTCAACCCCAGCACTTAGGAGTCAGAGACAGGTAGATCTCTGCAAGTTTGAGGACAACTGGGTCCTTATAATGAATTCCAGGATAGAAAGACCCTGTCTAAAACATTTTTATTACATTTTATTTGTGTATTTATTTTGTGTGTGTGCACCCACATTTCCTATAACGTGTGTGGAGATCAGAAGACAACGTGGGGGGTTGGTTTCTTCTTCTGCCGTGGCTCTGGGAATCCATCTTGAAACTTCAGGCTCAGTGGTGAGCACAGCTCAAAACTGTATGTGTTAGTTTCCTTGGTTTGCATTGTTTTTGCTTGTTTGGTGTGTTCTCTCTCTCTCTCTCTCTCTCTCTCTCTCTCTCTCTCTCTCTCTCTCTCTCTCTCTCACCCTCTCTCTCTCTCTCTCTCTCTCTGAGTGTGTGTTTGTGTGTGTCTGTTTGTCTCTCTGTCTCTCTGTCTCTCCATTTCTGTCTCTCTCTGTCTCTGTCTTGTGTGTGTGTGTGTGTGTGTGTGTGTGTGTGTGTGTGTGATATTTTTTATCTTTTTTTCCTTTTCAGTGTTGGGAACCAAACTTCCAGGGCCTTCCTCTCACTAGACAAGTGTTCTATCCCTGGGTTAAATCCCAAATCCTGCTTTTTAAAAAGCACTAATATATTAATGTGGCAGTTTCACCAAGTGAAGCTCAAACAATACCCTGGCCTATGATGCAAATGAAAATGTGAGGCCCCAGGGATAAGGATAATGGTGGAAACAATCAGATGATTTTTTTGAGAACATGGTCCGCTGACTATTCTAGTTCGGATCCTAGGTGACGGTAAACCCGCTCTCAGCTTTGCAAGTGTCTGCATCACACAGATTCTGTCCTCCACTGTTAATAAGCAAAGAATATTTAGCAACATCTCAGCAGTGTGCTTGGGCATTGGTTCCCCTTTAAAGATAATCAACCATTTGTTTAAAAGGCATTGCTGAAGGGGACACTTGGCTGCAACCACAGCAACCCAGGAGGGTTCAGAAAAGCCAAAGCCAAGTTAGGTGACAGGAGGTGAAAGGTGGCTGAGTTTCCTGGGTTTGTAAGTCTGTCTGTTTGGGGACCACACCAAGCTTTATATCTGTTGCTGTAATTCAATATCCTGATGCAGCCTCAGCACAAGTAACACCATATTCACACATGCACACCAACCTTTCACTTGTTTTCTCTTAGCATACCACCATCCAAAGCTTCCCACCCACCGTTTTCTCTCTGTTCCACACATCACCCTTGGGAGGAAAGCAAGGGGAAGCAAAACACCTCATCTAGTTCTTGAACTATGGAGAATCTCTGGAGCACAGAACTCGGAGTAGATAGCATGTAATGAATAGAATGATACATTGAATTTGTAAACTTCTTGAGACTTGTATAGGGACTACAAGTAGAAGGACTTTGAGTGTGTATTTAAGTAATATGCTAGAGATGAGCTATACCTTCACACTGAAACATGCACGTGGACGTTCATAGCAGTGTGATGTAAACAATGTAAAATGCAAGCAAGCAATTGTCCATTTAGTGATGCACAGATGAATGAAATGTAGTATATCCATACAACTGACCTATTCTCAGCCACTAAAGGTAATGATGGGGCGGAGTAATAAAGGTAATACAAGGGTCGGATGGATGGCTCAGTGGTTAAGGGCCCTTGCTGCCCTTGCAGAAGACCAGAGTTCAGTTCACAATACACACCTCAATGGCTAACAACTACCCAGGTGATCAGAAGTCTTTTTCTGGCCTTGTGAACACACACACATACAGACACACATGGACACACACACACATTCGCACGTACACACGCACATATATACATACACATGCACCCACACACATGAATAATAAAGTAAACCTTTAAAAATGCTAATGACATCATAAAGGAGGGTGATGTGACATTCCTCTACCTAAACAACTTTTGAACTGACACCAACTATCCAAACTACCTTCAACTTCTGGGGCTTAAAACAACAACATCTATGGCATCCTGGGTGACAGGGAGACTTGATGAAAAATATTTCGGTGAGTTTGAGCCTCTCTTCATACTGTGGCCGCAGCCTCCCACCTTTATCTCAGGGCAGCATCTCACATTCCTGGCATGACTTTCTGGAGGCCGAAGAGGTGATAAGGACTTTGTCTTCCAAATAAGGAGTCACGTGTTTGCTGTGACTACCGCCATGTTAAAACATGGACGGGCTGATTGTGTCTCTTCACAGCATCAGAATTTATAGAATAACAATCAGCTGATGAGCGTCATCAGTTTTATTGATTTCAGTTTAGCCAGCCACCTGGAAACCCCTCGAAAGCTCTGGCAAAAGTTGCCTGTTTGTTTGTTGTCTTATTTTTTTTTTCTTTCTCCAATCTCAATTACTAAAATTAATTCAGATCACACATCAGACTTCACATAATTGACAAAGAACTAAAGGAGTACCTCGAAATTGTATGTGACCAAATGGAAAGGCATCGGTACAGAACCAAATGGAAATAAAAATCTAACGTGAAAACTGCAGTTACTGGGAGGAACATTCCCCTGGAGACATTCAACTGTAGACTCAAGAAAATGCAACAGATCTGTGAACACAGACACAAGAAGACTGAAATTAGGCAGCCATACAGGAACTTATAACTGGTCAGAATGCTAAGAAAAACTGAAAGTAGGGTGTTCAACCCTAAATGAGATGTTTGCATTTGATCTCCCAAGGCTTAAGGAACACCACAGAACAAGGGGTGGGTATGTGAGAAGAGAGACTCGGAGTGCTGTGAAATGCTTCTAGACACGGTACAGCAATGAACACCCCTGAACTCAGTGCAGATATAGTTAGCTGCAGAAAACCTGTACAAAGACAACAAAACCAGTCCACATTCTACCAGGTAGCACTGATTAGGCTCGAGAAGAAGAGAAAAAGGAAGACGAGGAAGAGGAGCAGGAAAAAAAGCAAGAGCAGGAGCTGGAGGAGGACATTTTGGAAGATGGGTGAGAGAATTGGAGATGGCTTCAACGATCAAGATACGTTGTTGTGGTAATTTGAATGAGAATGGCACCCATGGGCTCATATATTTGAATGCCTGCACCACAACTAGTGGAACTGTTTGTGAAGGATCAGGGGGTGTGGCCGTGTTGAAGAAGTTGTGTTACTGGGTGTGGGTGGGCTTTGAGGTTTCAAAAGCCCATGCTATTCCCAGTTAGTATGCCTGTTTTTCTCTCTCCCTGTCCATCCCTTCCCTCCCCCACCCACCTCTGCTTTGTGACTGTTGTCTCAGACTGTAAGATCTCAGATGCTGCTCTGGCTCCATACCTGTCTGCCTGCTGCTATGCTTCCCACCGTGGTGGTCACGGATTCTAATCCCCTGGATCCATGAGCTCTCAAATTAAATGCTTTCTTTGATGTTACTTTGGTCATGGTGTCCTGTCACAGCAACAGAGAAGTAATGATCGCAATCGTGGACCAACCAGGGAATAAGTAAAAGTTACTCAGAAGAGGGAAAAAAGAAAATCAATACTATCCAGTTTTAACAAGCTGAGAGAAAAAGAAATGAGAAAAAGTGAATGAAGATTAAGGAGACTCCGAAATAGCAACTGGACCAACATGCACATTATGAGAATTCCAGAAAGAGAAAAGAGGAATAAAGGAAATTAGAAGAAACAATAACAACAGCAAACTTTCCAAATGAATGAAATAATCTACAGACCTGAAAAAACAAAAGCCCAACAGACTCCCACTAAGATATGTTCCACATAGACTGGCACAGAAAACGGATGGGTGGTAAGTGAACACGTGAGATGTTCAACAGCATATGTAGTGGGGACCTTCACTTGCATAACAATGAGATTCCCACCAAGCACTCATGAGAATGACTGAAATACAAAAAGCCAGCGACATCTAGTGCTGACAACCGTGGGGGCCACACTGCTGCTGGGAGTGCAAACTGGTAGATATCTTAAAGACAGAAGGAGCAATTTTAATAAACACAGTCTTGGGGTTTCTATTGCTGTGATATTACACCATGACCAAAAGCAACTTGGGGAGGAAAGAATTTATTTCTTCGCACAGCTCTCCACCGTGGGACAAACTCCATTCCACTCCATGTCAGGACTGAAGGACAGGGAAGCCGGGGACTCACACACTCATCAGCCCAAGACTGGTATGTACTGTGTGCCTTCAGAGTTCTTTTAATATGAGAAAGAAAATCTCTCTTGTGTCACTGCTATGAGGGTTATGGTAAAATCACACACTGTGTAAGGATGTCTAGGTCAGTAAGGGACCATATGGCTATAAGGTCCCATAAGCTTATATGGAGCTGGAAGATTCCTGTCTCCAGGGATGGCACAGCTGTGGTAATTACTGCCCTCATTCCACGCTTCATCCAGCGCTCTTCCTGCTCACCCTGCTGCCGGTATAAACTATTCTAGAGGTGCAATTATCTACAGTGGGTAACATTAATACAAGATGACTACTACTGGCTTATGGATTTACTGTACTGAACCTTGTATTATTATTTTGAAGTGTACTCCTGCTTATAAAAACAAGCAAGCAAGCAAGCACACCATAAAACAGTGTGCTGTGGTGGCAGTCACAACCTCTTCCACTCGTGTTTCTCTTAACTTCCTGTCTGTGCCAAGGAGTCAGCTGACTTGCCTATTCAACGTCTGCCATTCACATGACACAGTCATCTGATAATAGATGTCTCATAATATGTGCAGTGGTTTGGATAAGAATGTCCCCCACACGCTAATCTATTTGGATGTTTAGTTTAAGTGGGAGTTTTTGGTTGTGTCATGTGGTGTTTTGCTGAGGCAAGACCCATGGAAGGACATGGGATGTTTGGAGAGAGAGAAACAGACAGTGATGGTGTCCTTGCATAGCTAACTATGCAATGCTCCATTGGTCTCGAGTCACCCCTGACCTTCACTTCATTGAGAGAGGCACAGCACAGAACGTTTCCTGGTGTCCGGCTGGTTCTGGTCACTCCTGCTCTCTTGTGCCGATTCCGTGGAGGCCTGGCTCTTTCTGCTGGGTCTCGCCACCGATGTTGATTCATGTTTGGTGTCCTGACACTACTGAACTGGACCGCTGGCATCCTGACCGTGGAGATTGGAATTGCTTCAGAGAACTACTTCTAAACAGGCCCGCATCTCCTTGTTCTACCTGTAAACACTTCCCCCTTACCTTTGGATGATGGGCTAGCCTTGAGATCACACAGACAAACCCTGTGATATGTGCTATGGGGCTCTTACCTACCTGGCTGAAAAGGTGGGATTGGCCAACAGGGGTGGGCACTTTCCTGCATCAGTGATGTCCTTGGGTCACGATGAAGCCATGAAGAGTCTTGCAGCTGTCATCTGTCATTCTGGCCATCCTCCTGCCTCAGGTAAACTTGCATCTCATTTTATTATCACCACACCAAGAGTCTGAGCCGACCAGAATGGGAGCCTGGGAGGGTTCCACAGCCTTCCCTTTTACTTGGCAGCCATGCCCTTGGGACAGACCCACACCAGGCACACTGGTAGGCTCAACATGAGTTGCAGAAAATCAGCAGCTGGTCCTGGCTCCTTGGCTGAAGCACGGAGCATATACACAACCCAGACCTGGAAAATGCACTTGGTGGAAATGAGGGAAAATGAAGGAAACAGGGTGGGGCTGAGGATAAACAGGGCAGGGGGCAGTGGCCTCCCTGAAGTGACATTTACACTGTGAGCAGCTCAAGGCTGGGAACTGTGTACCAGCAGCAATGCTTGGCTGGGACAGAGGTTCAGACAGAATTGAGTCAGGCAGAGGAAGTTAGAAAGGCAGTCAGGGTAGGGGACTGTAGGGTCAGCTCCTGTGAACCCTGGCTCTTCTCATATCGCAAACACTGTTACCATGCCAACAGTTCATCTCTCACAGCTTCTGCGGACCAGGAATCTGGCTTCTCCAAGAGCCTCTGGTCCCTCCGGATGCTGGCAATGCCCTCTCCAGTGAGGCTACAGCTGGGAAAATCTATGGGTATCAGGTTAAAGCTCCTGTCAGTGGCCTGAGAGGTCTCCCTGTCTGATAGCTGGGTCTAAGCTCTCCTTGGCTCTTTCAACATAGACCTTTCACATGGAGTGACTCTGAATATGAGCCCCTGGGTCCCCAGCTAGAGGACTCTGGGAAATAGGGGGAGGAAAGGCAAGGCTGAGCTGGGGAGGAAAGAGGAAGAGGGCAGATGGGAGAAGTAGGGAAGGAGAGAGGATCCACACAGGAAGGTGAGAGAGTGGTGTTTTTGCTAGCTAAGCCTTGGGCGTTATAGTACAACTTATGCTGAATCCCAGTTCCCACAATGATGGCATTGGGAAATGGAACCTCAAGGAAGTAACTAAGTTATGAGAGTAAAGTTTTCACGAGAGGAACTAGTGCCCCTTTAAAAGACAGCCCAGAGAGCTCTCTCCTCACCCTTTCAGTCCTGTGAGAAATAACAGCAAGAAGGTGGTGCTCTAAAGCCTTGGAGCCAGACCTTAGGAAAGCTGGTCTGTATTGGCATGCTGGTATCGGACTTGCAGCCATCAGCTCCGAGTGAAACAAATGTCTGTTCTCTAGGGCACAGCCATGTGCTCATATAGTTCATGCCCATAGAGACAGGGGTAGCCTCCCACTGACCTTACCATATTACATTAGTGGACCACTAACCGCTCAGTGGTTACACAAGGACCAGTTCATCGGGAACATGCTTACCACTTAGGCTGGACAGGGCCCATGGTCTGATTCTGAGCCATCAGAAAACTCAAAGTATCCTCACCTCTGATAGAACCACGGGGTGTGGGATAGAAAGTTGTAGAGAGATGAGCAGGGGAGAGAAATAAGGACTTTATTTGAGGTTCAGATAAGGTTGGGTCGAGTATAGGTTCTGGATGGTGCTAAGGGAGCGCTTCCAGCTTTCCTTCCAGCGCCAGGACTCCAACAGCAGGGTCCTGAAGTGGTCCTGGATGCTCTTCAGTTCTTTGTCAAACAGTGCCAAGTATTTCTGCAGGGAAGCAAATGAAAAGCTTGGGGACTCTTGCCCTCACATACTTGGGAGCTCTGAGCTCTGGGGCCCACAGAAAGCACAGACCCCTGGCCCTCAGGAACACCCTAGACCTACAAGTTCCTCAGGAAGTCACCCTACAAGCTTCACACAGGTGAGGTTATCCTCTTACCTTACAATGGGAAGGCTGTGACTTATGCTCACCCAGCTCAGGAGAAGTTGAGCAGGACCAGAGACCCCTGTGTCTCTGGTTCTGGGACCTGAGCATTCTGACCATTGTCCTGCAGTAGAACTACCATATGGGTTCCTGGGTCTCCACCCTTCACTGAACTCAGCAGGTAGAGTCTTTTCCTCTGCCTGGGGCCTGGAGAAACACCTAGAGATACACCAACACTAGGCACTTCAGGCTTTCCCTGGGGACCAGTGGGTAAGACTTTGACAAAGGCGCTAAAAACATTCAATGGAAAAAGGACAGCCTCTTCAACAAATGGTGTTGGTTCAACTGGCAGTCAGCATGCAGAAGAATGAAAATCGATCCACTTTTATTTCCTTGTACAAAGCTCAAAGACCTCTACATAAAACCAGGTACACTGAAACTATTAGAAGAGAAAGTGGGGAAGAGCTTAGAACACATAGGCACAGGGGAAATTTTCCTGAACAGAGCATCAGTGGCTTATGCTCTAAGATCAAGAATCAACAAATGGGACCTCATGAAATTGCAAAGTTTCTGTAAGGCTAAGGGCACTGTCAAGAGGACAAAATGGCAGCCAACAGATTGGGAAAGGATCTTTACTAATCCTACAACTGATAAAGGGCTAATATAAAATATATACAAGGAACTCAAGAAATTAGACTCCAGAGAATCAAACAATCCTATTAAGAAATAGGGTACAGAGCTAAACAAAGAATTCTTAATGGAGGAATACCGAATGGTTGAGAAGCCCCTTAAGAAATGTTCAACATCCCTAGTTATCAGGGAAATGCAAATCAAACCAACCCTGAGATTCCACTTCATACCAGTCAGAATGGCTAAGATAAAAAAAAAAAAAAAAAAAAACTCAGATGACAGCAGATGCTGGTAAGGATATGGAGAAAGAGGAACACTCCTCCATTGTTGGTGGGGTTGTAGGCTGGTACGACCACTTTAGAAATCAGTCTGGTGGTTCCCCAGATAATTGGACTAATTGGACATAGTACTACCTGAAGACCCAGCTATGCTATTCCTAAGCATTTGCCCAAAAGACGCTCCAATATATAGCAAGCACACAAAGCTCCACAATGTTCATAGCAGCCTTATTAATAATAGCCACAAGCTAGAAAGAACCCAGATGTCCTTCAACAGAAGAATGGATACAGAAAATGTGGTACATTTACACAATGGAGTACTACTTAGAAACAACAACTTTATGAAATTCCTAGGCAAATAGATGGAACTAGAGACTATTATCCTGAGTGAGGTAACCCAGTTGTAAAAGAACACTCATGGTATGTACTCACTGATAAGTGGATACTAGCCCCAGAAAGCTCTGAATACCCAAGAAACAATTCACAGACCTTATGATACTTAAAAAGAAGGAAGGTCAGAATGTGGATGCCTCAGTCCTTCTCAGAAGGGAGAACAAAACATTCACGGGAGGAAATACAAGGTCTAATAGAGGAGTAGGGATTGAAGAAAAGATCATTCAGAGACTGCCTCACCTTGGGATCCACCCCATATGCAGCCACCAAACCCAAACACTATTGCTGATGCCAAGAAGTATTTACTGGCAGGAACCAGATAGGGATGCCTTCTCAGGGACTCTACCAGAGTCATATAGATACAGTTGAGGATGCTTGCAGCTAACCACTGGACTGAACACGGAGACTCCAATGAAGGTGCTAAAGAAAGTACTGAGGGAGCTGAAAGGGGTTGTAACTGCATGGGAAGAACAACATTATCAACCAACCAAACTCTCCATAACTCCCATGAACTAAAACACCAACCAATGAGCACACATGGAGAGACCCATGGCTCCAGGTGCATATGTAACAGAGGATGGCAGTGTTTAGCATCAATGAGAGAAGAGGCCTTTGGTCCGGTGAGGGTACGTTTTCCCAGCGTGGGGGAATGCCAAGGCACTGAAGTGGAGGGGGTGATTAGGAGAGGTTGCACCTTTGTGGAGACAAGTGGAGGGGGAGGGGGGATGGGAGCAGGGTGGGGGGAGGGTACAACATTTCAAATGTAAATACAGAGAGTATCTAATTAAAAAAAAAAGACTGGGTTTCTCTGTGGGCACCAGGACCAAGGATCTGTATATCTTCTGAGCTGGGAGATAGTTCAGGTGGCATTTGGGTGAAGCCTTATCAGGTCAGTCCCACAATCTGTCAGTAGGATCAAATCCCGGCCCTGCCATTCTGGAGTGGTGTGGAAAGGCAGGTGTCTTCAGCTGTTGTTGCCCTTGTTAGGGAAATGGGAGAGATCCTACGTCCCTCAGTGCGGTAGACCTCACGTCAATAATAGGAGGTACTGGTTAGCACCTGAAGGCTGTGGATGTCCCCTGCCATTGCACCCCAGTGTCCCCCTGCAGCTTTGGGCATTGCTATGCCTGTTTGTCTTGTGCCCAACTCTCCTGTCCCTCTGCAGAAGTCTTTTTTCATGACTACTAGCTGAGGTATGTCAGCTGGGTATAAAACAGGGTTCAGAGCTTAGTCATCAAACTGGTGCTGGGATGGACGTGACCCTTGGCATGTGTCCTTGAGTCTATAGAAGAGTTGAGACCTGCAGCTCTGGGTAATGCTGGCACACACTGTTTCTCCATGGGCCGGCCAGGTGTTGGGGTACCCAGTGGATATAGCTTCCTCCTTCCCAGGGCAGCCAATCTGAGTTGCTTAGCTCCCCCCTGACATACAGCATTTGACCCCAACTCACCAGGTAAACAGCATCTCGGGCTTCTACGGCGGCCAAGTGTCCCAGGGTGGTCTTATTGGTGACTACTGAAGGTGTCCTCCGAGTCAGTATCTTGTTTTGAATGGTGATTTCGTTGGGCTTGATTCCTGGCCACTTCCTACAGACAAACAGTGTTTGGCTTCATCTTCTGTTAGCGGCCCCCGGGCACAGCTTGAAACTCAGCCAATAGTATGGATTGATGTGGCTTTCTTAAAGGCCCCGCTGAGCTTTTCCTGTTGGGTCCGTTATGTTCTGTTTCCTGTTTTCGTGATGACCTAACAGTGTGTATAGCCATGGGGCCTGCAGTATGAGAAAGGGAAATGCCACAGCCAAGCTTCTTCCCTTTTTCTGGGCCTTGGTTTCCTCACCATTTGCCGTGTAGGCAGCAGTCATGAACTCCTGGACCGTTTTTCCTATTATGCTATGGGAGAGTACAGCTGGGAGAGGCACTGCCCACAAACCCAGGGCACAGGCACTTTGGCAACTGGACAGACAGCTGGAGTGGTTCACAGTGCTGGCAGCAGCTCGGGAATGTACGTCCCCTCTGGACAGGATTCCTTTTCTTTGTAGGCCACTGGGGTGCTTCTCACGTGAGCATAGCGCCGGAATTCCCAGTATGTGCTGGGCGACCTCACCTTTCCCTTCGAACAGCCCCACCCATTTCAGAGATGGAAACTGAGGGCTGGGCACCAGATTCTTCCCAGGACTATTAAGTCTGTCTGAGTTCAGGGCCTGAGTCCCTCCCCACACCCCTGCCCATACTCAGTGGACACAGCCGTTCACACTGCCCCTGGAGTCTCACCTGCTCCCGCGTTCAATCAGGGGCTTCTCGCTCTCATCCTCTAGGGAGAGCATGGCAAGCTTCCTCCGTATGAGGATTGACACTTTCTGCTTTTGGGGCTCCATCCCTGACAGGAAAGAGGTGTGTTATTGGCTGTGACCGCACAGACGGAGAAGCAGGGACCTGACAGTGGAA
Organism: Micromys minutus; assembly: GCF_963924665.1. NCBI lineage: Eukaryota > Metazoa > Chordata > Mammalia > Rodentia > Muridae > Micromys > Micromys minutus. The sequence continues at coordinate 37,072,270 of NC_137963.1, forward strand.
AGAACTGTCAAGGCTGCTCACCCGGTGTCTCGCCTGGGGACCCAACTCTGGCTTGCTTCCCTGGTAAGGAGAGCGGGGCCCCGAGTGCAGAGTGCAGCGCTCTTCAAGAGAGCAGCTGGCAATGCACACCTCCCACTGCCCGACTGTCCGTCTGGCAGCCTATCTGTCTGTCTTTCCAGTGAGGGGCCTCTGATCCCTGACATCTTCGCCAGGCTCCAGAGTGACCAAACTGAAACCGAGAAGCTCAGTGGACACGTGCTTCTGATCCGAGCCACTGGGAAGTCGAGGCAGGATGAGCTCATGGACTAATGTATATTTCAAGAGTGCCTTCAAGCACAGGGGGCTCTGGTGGGCTCTGGAGGTGCAGCTCTAGCTCGGCCACGTGCTCCCGTGTGCTTCCTTGTCGGTGAGGGTTGGCTCAGTGTGCTGTCATGGCCACAGGAACTGCTTCTTTGGGAAACACGAGTGTTGGGGTCTTGTCTGCTTTTAAGACTGACCTGTGAGGGGTCTGTGCACCCCAGGGATAGCCAGTCTTTCTCTTTGTGAGGGGGAACACTCTAGATTTATTTTTGTTTCTTTCCATATTGAACCCCCTCCCCCATTTTAATTTCGGCCCACAGAAGTACCACCATTTCCTTTATGTCCTCTGATTATTCAGGAATGGTGCCCTCGCCCCTAAGAATATGAAGATATTCCCTGCCTGGACTTTGATTTGATGTTTACTCTTTGATTCGGCTGGCATTTTCTTGTTGGGTCCGAACACTGTCTTTGATGAAAATAAGTAAATATCAATCGCCCCGCTTGTGATGCACATTGAATTAGTAAACTGTCACGTGGTCTTTGAGCTCACTAAGAAGCTGGCCCTGGAAGCAGCCCGCTCACCCCTCCTCCACTTTCAGACCCAAGCACGTTTGTCTCGAAGAGTCCTCGAAGGCCACAAGGGAATAGACTGCCCTCTGCTCCTAACTCTGTGGCGTGGAAGGAGGAGCACAAGAAGGATGTCCCTGAAAACAGCTGGAGTCCCTACTACGGCCAACAGACGTAAGCACTGTTTGCTCTAACGTGTGAAAGCATCCACAGTGACAAAGAGAAGTCAGAGTGTCCCCGTCCAAGGGGAAACGCCTCAGTGGGGGAACCCCTGCCCATGGCTTCAGATTTCCTGGATGGTCGGGCTGGGTGTTGCAAGCATATGATTGGCCTCTATCTGCTGCTGTGGTTTTATAGTTGGTGCTGGAACTGGCCCGGTAGAAGGAGAGAGCTTCTAGACAGTCTCTGTGCCTCCCAGCGTGTCTCTCAGCCTGCCAAAACAATGGACTCCGAAAAGTGGGAACTTTCTAGAAATCTCATGCTGGGAGAAAGAAGAGGCCTCCACCAGAGGAAAACTTGTCTCCTGGACAGAGATTTTGCACAGTCCTGAGAACTTAGACCACCGAAGCAGACAGTGATGGTCAGTGGTGGGTGGGAGTCCACTTTCACCCAGCGTGCAGAGAGGTACACATATTGACCTTTTATTTAAACTTCAACCTCACTTCAGGACCCAAAGACGGATTTGGGGGTTTTGCAGGATCTCTTTGTCCCTTTTCTGAGTAAATCTCCTCCTTCTGCTTCCCACTTTAGGTTTAGTGGCTTATTGAGGACGCAGGAAGCCAGATCTGACTTGGGGCACAGGTTGTAACCCCCAAGTTTGATAATAGAAGCCTCAGTTCAGGGGACCCCTGCTCTGTCCAGGATCATCTAATCAGTAGCTCCAGAGGAGTGCCTCAATGGAACGTCCCAAACCAGATGTTCTGTGCTCTGTGTGATGATGCTTTGTTATCTGTCTATTGAACTATCTGCAGCCTGCTGCTTACTTTGATACTTTGGCTTGGTATATACTGTAAGTACGGTTATTGTACATCATTCTGGCGCCACACCACCTCTCACTGAAGAAAGTGTTCTCACCTTGACCGAGGGACGGCAGACACCCCTAAGCCCCAGCCACCCCATACCCTGTGCCCCCCCCCCAGGGCCTCAGCACGAGGCTGGTACACCACTTACGCGGAACCTGTATGTCATCAGCGGTGATCACTTCATCCAATTGTATCAGGAACCTCTCTGTGAAGGAGGCCAAATTTGCTATGAAGAAGCGGGCATACTTCTTGGCAAATTCCTGGAAGAAACAGGGTGAAATGAACTTCAGAGACAAACCACTACCAGGCTAGCAGGAAGAGGGCAGAACGGCTCTGGGGAGATCCAACTAGTGAGGAAACCCTGACGTCATGTGAACAGATGCACTGGGGTTAGCTAGCACCTGGTCCTTGGAGCCCAGAGATCTCTCCCAACATCTGGTCTGGTTTGAGACTAAGAAAGGGTTCGGAGGAACTGGAGAAATGTCCCAGTGGGTTAAGTACTCACCATCAAAGCATGAAGCCTGAGTTCAATTTCCATAAGGAGAGCTGGGTGTGATGGGATGTGCTATAAATCCTAGCACTGAGGGAACAGAGACAGGGCCTCCTGAGGCTCTCTGGCCAGCTGGCCTAACCTATGTGGTGAGTTCCAGGTTTAGTGAGAGACCTTGTCTCATAAAACAGGGTGAGTGGTCCTGAGGAACAATACTCTAAACTGACATCAGCCTTCCATATGGACACGCATGTGTTCACATGTACATCCCCCTAACATACACACACGCATGCGCACATACACACACACACACACACACACACACACACACATACCTGAACACTTCAGAAATGGACAAGGTACAAACACAGACAATTCACCAAACAGAAAATAAAAGGAGGTATGTATCTTGAGGAAAATGGTCTTAACTAGTCTTTGTGACTAATTTAAAAATCAAAGTGTGGCCAGGTGTGGTGGTCCTCACCTTCCATCCTAGCACTTGGGAGGCACTCTGAGTTCTAGGACAGCCAGGACCCTGTCTCGGACAGACGATCAGGTACCAACCATCGGGCCCAGCTCTCCGAGGGGCAGTATGGCCCCCGAGCACCCAGGGTGGAGACCTAACAGCAACCTCACCTCCATCTTTTCATGGTTCATGCAAATCATCTGGTTCAGCTCCTGCTGCCTCAGCTCCTCCGTGATTTGTAGTGACTCCATTTGACTGGCGTTTGTGGGGTGGCCAAGGTTTGGATGGAGGTTCTGAGAATTTTTATCCTTCAATCAAACAAGGCAGAAATGAGCAGAGATGCCCGCCCAGACTGGAATTCAGTCAGTTAAGGCCACATGCAGACAGGTAGGTCCTGTGTGTCATCCGAGTGTGGGAAGGAAGGAGTGTGGTTGGTACTCAGAGGGTTGGCGAGAAGGTGAGCCAAACACCTGCTCCAGCACAGTCTGGGCCTTTAGTCCAATAAAATCAGCGCCAATCGCATCCCACAGCACCAAGGAACACTGTCAAACTGTTGTTCATCTCAATGACCAAGGCCCTAGCAAAGATTTCAAATACAGCCTAGAGTTTCAGGAGTGCCTTCTGCCAACAAGTGTTGGCTTCGTTACCGACTTGCCAGTATCCCCGGTCCCCAGCAGCCTTGCTCATGACCTGCCTCCGTCCTCAATCCCCTGCACTCCTGGCCCTGTGACAGTCACCTTCTCCTTCTCTAGCTGTGCCTGCTGCTGCTCAAACTGCTCCCGGACCTCCTTCATGGATGAGCAAAACTTGCTCCAGTGTTGTTCCTTGAAGTTCTCCGTGACCAGCCAGCACACCTGGGGCAGCAGCTCCTCAAACCTCCTCACCTGGGAGCGTAATTCTGCAGGAACCGAGGGTAGGGTATCAGGAATGGGCGGAGGAGGTGGAAGTTGTTCAGCCACATCTCCAACAAAGGGAGAATACTGGTCTCTGGTGTGACAAGAGCTATTCCACCCAGTGGCCATCTGCAGCCAGACCAAGACAGGAAATGATGGTTAAACAGATTCAGGGGGATTCTCAGTGTGCTTAAAATGTTGTTTGCCCCATCATGAGCTAGTTCCCATCTATGACCTCTTCAGGGACTGCCTTGACCTTGTCTCCTCCTCTGGTACTTCCAGAGGTCATGTGCTGAGACCTACTCTCTCATGCCTATCCCTTTACACCTCGGGCCCTCGTCTCCTTGTCTTGCTGGGTAGTTCCTTCGGATAGCCTTCCAGCTCCCCAATAACACATTCAGCTATGTGAGCACCCATTCATCACTCTAAGTTGTCAGCGTTGATATTTTCTTTCTAGAGGTTCTCTGATAACCAATCGGTCATTTCTGTAATACCTTCTTCCTCCTTGCGTTTCCAATGTTCTCTTTCATCTCGCTACAAGCACATCATTTTGTATACTCGCCGTTTTACTCCTGGCCTCTCTCACTTCCTCTCTCCTTCCACTTCTTTTCAAATCCTCCCTTCATTCTTCCTGTCTTTCTGTGTAGCCCAGGCTAGCCTTGACTTTGAAACCCTGCCTGGTGCTCCTTTGGTGTCTGAGGTCTTTGCCATTTTCATTCTGTGCCTTTGGCTTCAAGTGCTTTGCAACCACAGAGAGAACTTTGGAAACTTCATCTGTGGGAGTCTGAGGGCTGAGACAAAGGCAGTTTCTCTAGAGAGGATGTCTCGGCCTTAAGCAAGTTCTGGACACTGGCAGAGAATGGTGGCTTAAAGCTGGATCCTTTTCAGATCTTTTTGAATAATTCTGCATAAAACAGAATTTGCATGTCAGTAACTGTGAATTGGGTTTAGAAAACACATCAGGGCTAAACCTCTGCTTTGGGTGCCTGTGAAGCTTTTTGTCTCTTGCTTTCATTGTCCATTATTACCAAGGTTTCTACTGAGTTGTTTGCGTCTAGTTGGTGGGGCGGGCAAGTCGTGGGATACCGGCCTGAGTGAGAGGCTTGAGTTACAACTGCTTTACTCTGCAGCTTCCGTGGAACGTCCCACAGTGGTGGTCTTGGCATGTGTCCTATTCCTAATGTCCTGACTATAAAAGGGGAGGCTCCGGGGTCCATGGTCTCTGCTCTGTTCTTCATTGCCCCTGTTCTCATTTGATTTCTGGCTTTTGTGTGTCTATTTTACAACCACTTTGAAAGGTTTTATGGCCCCAATGCCATACTTTACACCAAACTCTTTTACTCTATATCTCCTCAGTAGGGTACGGGAAGGGCGGGGAGGGCGTGGGCTGCTAGAACAAAGGGAAGCCTTTGGCCTCAGATCTGGGTACTTCCTAATCCCCTTTCCCCAACATACTAAGGAAGACAGTCGAAAGGAGCCACGGGAATCCGTTTCCACTGAATTATAGACAGCAGATGTTAGCTACTTGGGTCTAGGAGGGGACAGGCAGATGGAAGTTAACATTGACAGTGGTGGCGGTTCTCCGACTCTGGAAATGAACTGAAAGTTATTGAACGTACACTTCATGGGTGAACGGAAACTAAGGGGAAAACCAACTATGTTCCTGAAAAAGCAATGAGCCTTTACTTTTTTTTTTTTTTTTTTTTTTTAACCCAATTGAAGTTAACAGTTGCTTTCTCTTAACTCCAAGAGACTAGCTTTTTGCTGGGCTGTTCCTCTGGCTGAGGCCCACCCCTGGTTCCCTGTTGTAACTGCTCCAGTGCTCCATCTGCTGGCCTCCCAGCACAATTGCACTTACCCAGAAGGCAGGAGTTGTGGTACTCATCCGCCTGATGTTGATATTCTAGAATCCTCTTGCTGATGTGGTCAGCGCACTGGTCAAAGTTTTCATACATGCATTCAGGTCTGGTGACTGGGCGTTTCTCTTTACGGTAAAAATCCTGCCAGAGAGAGGTGGCCATGTATGGGTCTATCCTGATCCACACCCCTGAGCCTTTACATGTACCCCACCTCTGTCCACGTGACCTTCTCTGCATCCCAGACCCACCTAGCATGGCTACAGACAGATCATGTTGAATTCTTGAATGAGTGGATGGCAAACCCCTATTTAACCCTAGAGACCCGAGTTCATAGCTTCTCAAACTGGAACAAGGCTGTGTGTTTGCTAGAAAGCCACAGGATGTGGACCATAAAGACAGATGAGCCCTGCCTGGCAGAACCCAGCCTTCGAGAGGCAGGCAGGAGGAATGGATGTACTCTGGGAAATACCAGAGCAGGACAGCATGCACGATGCTCCCAAGCCCCACCTGGCTCCCCATGCCCCACTATATCTGGGGTGCTGGGGGGGAGGGGCTTGCAGGGTAGGCAAGGGCCCCAGGGCAGTGGCTCTCACCTCCACTACGACCAGCAGGTGCTCGTTGCTCTCCCACAGGAGATTCAAGATGATGCTTTTAAAGTCCCTGCAACACCACCAAGGCAGACCTGTGAGTCACCTCTTCCAGATGCACCACAGTAGACAAAACCAAGCAACTGAGTATTTTGAGTGTTCATTTCTAGTCCTGTCGTCCATAGTAACTATGAAATACTGTCCAAGGACCTTGCCCTTTGAACAGCCCAATCCAAAAACAAAACAAAACAAAACAAAACAAAACAAACAAAAAAAAGCTGCGGAACTTCTTGGTCTCATTTATCATTTTCCTCAGATCCTGGCTCTGCCTGGTCCTGGTACTCGGCTCCTCTGATGCACCCTGACTGGTGTTTTGGAGATTGATTGCTTTGGCTGACTGATTAATCCTCTGTCTTTTCCATCAAACTATAAAATGTACCAAGTACTTAAAACTCTGATTGGGGGATTATAAGACGAACATATGTCTGTTACCTGAGTTTCCTGTGTGAGTTCAGAATGAATGGATGGCAACAAAAATGGAACTGATCAGAAACCCAAACTAATCATTGACCTTAACTGATCAGAAACAGCTAATGGACCTCTAAATGGGGACTTTGCACGGGAGCTAATGAAACGTTTTCCTCTTGCTTCTGTGAACATGAACATGCTTTGCCCTTGGTGCCTCCTCAGTGCAGCCGTCTCGACCACACAGTTCCCTGCCTGTCTGCACAAATCAACTTGGTGGTAGCGTTTTAGTATGCCTGAGTTCTAATCCTGGATGTAGACTGTGACATTTCGGTGGTGTGAATGTGCTTGGCCCAGGAAGTGGCATTTTAGGAGGCGTGAGCTTGTTGGTGTGTCACTGTGGGGATGGACTTTGAACCTTCTTCCTAGCTGCCTGGGAGCCAGTCTTCTCCTGTTTGCCTTTGGAGCAAGATGCTGCTCCTTCTGCACCATGCCTGCCTGGATGCTGCCATGCTCCCGCCTTGATGATGATGGACTGAACCTCTGGACCTGTAAGCCAGCCCCAATAAAATGTCTTTGTAAGAGTTGCTTTGGTCCTGGTACCTGTTCATGTCAGTAAAACCCTGACCAAGACAGGAGGACTATTCATCAGAGGCCCTGGTGATCCCCGCACTGGTTGGCCCCCTGCCCTCTTTGAGAAAAGAACAAGTTGCCCGAGATAGAGAACACACACCTATAATCCCAGCAGGAGGTCAAGTCGTGAGTATGAGACAAAGATGAGTTCAAGGTCAGCATGGCTACCTTTGGGTTGCAGGCCAGCTTGGACTACTGAAATCTTGTTTAAAAACAACAATTGGTGGGGGAGGGCAGAGACAGATGGAGTAACAGAGACAGAGTGAGGGGGAGGTTATGAATAGTAAGACAAAGCTAGAGAGATGGCTCCGAGGTAAAGGTGATTGCCAAGCAAGCCCCAGACCCATGATCAAACAAAAACAAAAACAAACAGCAACAAAAACCAGACGAAGCGCCAGGCTACAACCCCAGAATTCCTATGATGAGACAACAGAGGCAGAGGCTGGAGAAGCACCCTAAAGTTGGCATGGGACACAGCAGAAACAAGAAGAGAGACCCTGCCTAAGAAGGCAGGAAAGAACCAACTCCTGGACGTTGTTCTCTGATTCACACACACACACACACACACACACACACACACAGCAACACACACGGGCCCACATTCACATCCGCTCTCTCATACTACTAATAAAGGTAAATCAAAAGTTTGCAAACAGGAAGCCAATAAGTACAACATCCTCTGGGGGGAACTTGACTGGATAGCTTCGTGTTAATTTGACTCAAGCTAAAGTCATCTGAGAGGAACAAACCTCAACGAAGAAAATGCCTCCCTGCGATGTGGCTGCAGGCATGCCTGTGCCGTCCTTTCCAGACCCTCTCATGTTTTATTTCTCTCCCTTTTCATCCACTCGGTGTGCTAGGCCTTGTGAGCTCTTAGCCATAATTCAGTGTTCCTTCCTTCACAGAATGGGCCGAAAGACAACAGAGCTGCAAGTTTCCAGAAAAGATGTCTGAAAAGCATTTTTTTTCCTACCACGTTTAATTAGATCTTTTAAGACTAACTTTTACTTCTAGTCTTTAAATTTTAGGTGTTTGTACGTAGGTCTGTGTGTGGGTTTGTGCAATTTGAACTGTGCCTTCAGAATCCAGAAGAGGGTGTCAGATCTCCCGGGGCTGGCATTTCAGGCAGTCCTGAGTTGGTGGTGCATTTTCTTAATTAGTGATAGATGGGGGAGGGCCCATCCTGTTGTGGGTGTTGCCATTCCTGGGTTGGTGGTCCTGGGTTTGATAAGAAAGCAGGCCAAGCAAGCCAGGAGGAACAAGCCAGGAACAAGCCAGAAACAAGCATTCATTCCTCCATGGCCTCTGCATCAGCTCCTGCCTCCAGGTTCCTGCCCTGTTTAAGGTCCTGCCCTCAAGGCTTTAAATGACAAACTGGTGTTTGAAACTGTGAGTGAATAAGTCCTCCCCGGCTGATGCTAGTCATGGTGTTTAATCACAGCGATGGTAACACTAAGACAGGCACCTCCCCTGATCGCTCTTCAGCGGCCACCGTTTCTACCGACTGCCGAGATTCCCACTCCATGAGCACAACTCAAAAGTGAGATAGAGAAGCAAAGCCTTCAGGACATGGGGTCATGGGACACATAACATTTTACAACGACTCTGACAAGTCTCAGAGGCTGCCACCCAGATTCAGTACTGATCGCCAGATCCGAGCATCCATGTGCCTGGGTCAGTGGGCCTTCATTTCAAAAGTTATTCATCATACTTTTAAAAGAAGCAACTGTACTGAAAGGAGGGGAAAATGAACTCCAACATTTCACTGTGTTCCCTCCAGTTAATTTTACTTAAAGCCAAACATAATTAGCTTCACGTGGATTTCACAAAGTCACTGTTTGCTTATCAAATGCTTTCCGCCCCCGGGATTGGGCTATGGATTTAAATGGTCGAGGAACATTATTGAATATGGATGCCCCGTGGTTTACAATCCTTTGGGTTTTGTAACTTCAGAGGTTTCTGTTTTGTTTTTAATTGGCACAAAAATCACTGGCTGGGTAAGCAGGGCCACAAACTGAGCAGCCCTGAGAGAGCTTGCTTAGCCCGAGGCTCATCGGATTCCTACAAAATCAGGATTAAGGTGCTGCTTGGTTTTTGTTGTTGCTTTGGGTTTTCTTTTTGTTTGCTGTTTGTTTTCCTTTTTTAGGCAGCTTGTTTTGCCAGTCTAACAGAATCTTACCCTTAGGAGACCTCCCTGTTCGAGAGTGACAGGGTGGTCCACCAATCAACTTCTTTCAGTAACATTCACATATTTCTCAAAGGCTGATGGAGGTCTCCCAACATTCTAGTCTCCCAGGGGACCTCCCAAGGGAGGTCTGTCAGATGATGGGTAAAGAGGACTCTAACCGGGCCCCAAACAACCAAACAACTAGCAAGGGTGACCTTGAGTAACTTCCGGAGAGAAGATTCCACTCATCCTGGCTGGCAGGGACTGGTCCTAGGTTTGTGGATGAACCCTATAAAGGGTGGCATCAGGGTCACACTCTGTCAGTGGCTGGGTCTGGATCCCTTGTGGCCTCATGTGGCCGTGGGCCTGATGGCACATGTCCGAGTTCCCTGCTTCCTAGATCATGTCTGTCCTCTGCTGCTTTCCCTGAGCAGTCCCTCCACGGTGAATGAGTCTGACCCGAGGCCGTGAACATCTCTCCAGCCGAATGAGGGTGTGGCTCTTTGCCTCAATGCAGAGAAGGTATTTGTGCTTGTGGCCAAACAAACTCTTTCAGGCTCTCTCCTGCCTAGCAGGGTGTTTGTACTCCCGTGGGCTCCTGCTTACTTTACAACAGTAGTTCTGTGGAGAGCCTTTTGGTACCACTGGACACTTGGGGGCAGGAATTTTGATGTCACCAGGACAATTAGAAGTATAGTCGAGGCAGGAATCTGACTCTGGCTCTAAACTCAGGAAGCTGGCCCAGACTTGCTTGTTTTTTGACTCAGAACTAATGTTGTCTTTCTTCATGTAATTAAAGTGGTTTAAAGGAGGACTGAATAAGAAAGACTTCGCTTCAGCCTCAGAACTGGCTGAAGTCATGTTATGATTTTGTCTAACTGTCTCTCTTTTCTTTTAATCTTTGCTCCTGCCCTGGGGAACCTGTGGTCTGACCAAGCTGGCCTTGAACACAGCTCCAAGCAACCACACACAATGCAGGCTGCACGGAATGTCTGTGCGGGAGGATGAGCCCTTTGGGAGAAAGGCACGCAGACGTGCAGTATGGCTTGCTTCGATGGCTCCCATTAGCCTCTGCTGATGGCTTTGTGGAGTCTCTGGAAGAAGGATGGTTGGTGACTCAGAGCAGGACTCCTGCTTTCCCTTGCTAAGCTGGCTGCTTCCTTGTAGTCCTGGGTTGGTTGGTCATTCTTCGGTGAGACACAGATTGAGCTTGTCTCCTGCTATTTCTTGGTACCCCAGTGAGGCCAAACATTTACCATGTGTGTTTATTTCTAACACTGCTTCTTCTGTTTGGTGTAATTTGTTTTTAACTCAAGGACAATTTTATTGGAATTTAAAGAGAAAACAAAGGTGAAAATCCTAGTAGCCACCAAGAGATGAAAAAGAAAATTAAGCCATTAAGTCAGGTATAGAACTGTCTGGCTGTGGGTGAAGGGATGGACATCAGTGGTTAAAAGCACTTGTTCTCAGAGGACAGCATGGTGCCTCACAACCACCTGTTGCAAGGATCTGTCACCCTCTTCTGGCATTGACAGGCATCTGCATACACAGAGGGCACACACACACACACACACACACACACACACACACACATCAAATAGAAACAAATGAAGTGATGTGTTAAGAACGCAGTCCCCAAGGCCATGCAGTTGAGAAACATTGAGGTCCTAAAGGCTCTGCTCTCAGGGAGTGTGGGTTAGTTATCACAGGAATGAGGTCCTGGAGAGAAGACATGTTCAGTTCCTTCCTTCTTCTGCCTCTTTCTCTGCCCTCTGATACTCTCTTCTTCCTCTAATTCCCAAGAGGGATAATGTGCCCTTTCCTTCTTTTAGAGACAGGGTTTTGCTATTAAGCCTAGGTTAGCCCAAACCTGTGATTTTCATGTGTTAACTCCAGGGCTCTAGGATTATAGGGAAAACCACTCCATCCCTGGCTTGATGCTGGTAATTCTGCCCTGAACTTCACAACCTTCCCAACTGTAAAAAACAGATCTCCGATGTTCATATTGAGCAGCCTTAGGTATTCCATTATAGTAGCAAAGCAAGATCAAGACAGGACCAAGGGCAGTCACCAAGAAAGCCAAATGCTGCAAGTCTGCTTGTGTGATCTTCTCCAACTGTCAGAGTTACAAGGGGGGGAAATCAAGCAAACTCCTGATTGCTCTGTGTTGGGGTGCTGAAGAAAGGAATGATAAGAGGGAGAGGTTGGCAGGGGATGGAATGGGTCTGTATTTTGACCATGGTGGGGGTTCACCTCTTTATAGATTAAAATGACATAGGATTAAAGGGACAGAGTCAGGATTGCTGTGATGCTATGTCACACGCATGGGGTGAAAACACCTCAAGCTGCCAACCCGAGGTCTCTCCTGAGTCACATGGTGGGTTAGACATCCTCACATAGTTCTCCAGCTCTAGAAGTAAGATTCTTCTGGGGTCAAAGCCCAACAAGAATCTGTTTCTAAAGATCCCTGAGAAAGAGTGAGGCTTCACTCCGGAGCTTGGTGTTCTCAAAGGCTTCTGATTTCTTCACCTTGAGATTCTTCGGATTGGCTTGAAAAGGAGTCTATTAAGAAAACTGGCTTTTGCTTTAATTACTAAAGTACTGATTAAACAAAAGAGGAAGGCAGCAGACGTGGTAAGGTGTATAACAAAAAATAAAAACAGGATAAACAAGCAAAGCCCTCAAACCTCAAAAGGGTCTTGGCATCATGACATGCTGAGCTCAGAAAATGTAAACATTCTGGTGAAAATGTCTCAACAAGCACGTGGATTAGGCTAAGATAAACTGACCTTGATATGTAAACTTATCTTTCCTTCTTCTCCACTGTCACCTCCAGAGGACAGGCTTCTCTCACAGAGAGGAAGGCTTCTCACAGAGAGAAAAGAGAAAGTTTCCACCGAAAGAAAGAGTTCTCACAGAGAGAAAGGGTTCTCACAGAGAGAAAGGCTTCTCACAAAGGGAAAAGGTTCCACGGAGAGAAAGTGTTCCACAATGTTGGAGATTGGTTCTAATGTTTTGATTCAGTTAGGAATCTGCGTGTTCAAACACTGGGCTAGGACACAGAGGGGAGAAGGAGAAATTGCCCTGAAGCAGTGGGATGTGGGTGGACATAGGAGCTGCAGGAGATAAAGCCAACCAGCCATGGAGATTTCAGGTAAGTGGGCACTGGCCACTTCCACAACTGGGCCTGGAGTAGCGGAGGAGGATTAGAAGTGCCCAACCATTGAGCAGGACAGCATATGAAAAATAAGCTTGTGTGTGTATGTGTGTGTGTGTGTGTGTGTGTGTGTGTGTGTGTATGTATGTATGTATGTTTCATTCATTCATGAATCCAAAGATTCCTTGGGCAGGTAGCTGGAAGTGTTACCCGCCAAGAGCATAAAGCGGCGTAGCTAAAAACTCACCACTACACCACAGAGAGAAATGGTTCTCGCAGAGGGGAAAAGTTCCACCATGGGAAAAGATTCTTACCAAGGGAACGGGTTCCACAGGGGAGAACAATGTGCCACTACTTACTCAGCCTGAGGAGGCGGCTTTTCCCCGAGCACCTGGTACTTTTTGTCCAATCTGATGTACTTGGGATGCCGTGTCATGCTGTGGGACAGAAGAAGGCCAGTACTGTGGGCAATGCGTT